>NC_071524.1:11676474-11976474 GCF_027887155.1 Malaclemys terrapin pileata | reverse complement strand
AAGACCTTCCAATCTTTTGACAGATACCAGAGAGACTTTTGCAAGCCAGCAGTCTATTCCATCACTGCTACAAATCTGATATAAGGACTTTGCAATCATTTGTATGCATATGATCCATTAACCATTTATAACTCTTTTTTTAATAAATCTTTACTTTAGTTTATTAAGGATTGGCTGACAGCAAGGTATTTGGGTAAGGTCTGAGCTATATATTGACCTGGAGATAAGTGTCTGATCCTTTGGGATTAGTAAGAACCTCACATATGGTGAATTAGGTTTTCAGTAACCTCTCACTATATTAGATTTGTTCATCTGGATGGGAGCCAAGGGCTGGAATGCCTAAAGGGGGACAGTATTTGGCTTCTGGTTAACCAGCATGGTACTGCAGAAGCTCTTGTTACTGGCTTGGTGACTCGAAGTATAAATAAACCACCAGTTTTGGGGATTGTTTGCCCTATTTCTTGCAGTCTGCCCTGAGTGTGGCATTCTTAATGTGGTCCCATCCCAGGCACCTGGTCACACCTGGGTTACATAATGAACAATTACACACACTTGCCTTCAAGCCCCAGTACAGATGACAAGCATTTGAACCTACATTTCTGACCAACCACCACCTGTGGGCCAGGGCCGGCTCTAGGATTTTTGCCGCCCCAAGCAAAATCAATTTTGGCCGCCCCCCTGACCCCCCCTGTTTTTTTCTTACCCTACCCCCCGGCCCCGCCTCAACTCCGCTCCTTCCCGAAATCCCCAGCCCTGCCTCCTCCCCCAAGGCTCTCAAGGCTAGGAGGGAGGGGGAGAAGCGGCGCGCGAATCAGCTGTTTCGCATGCCACGGCCGCTCAGGATCTCCCCCTCCCTCCCAGGTTTGAGAGCCTGGGAGGGAGGGCGAGCGAGCAGCGGCAGCAGCAGAGGTGAGCTAGGGCGGCCGGGGCACATTTTTAGGGGCGGCAGGAGCGGCATTCTGGCGCCGGCCATGCCGCCCCTAAAAATGTGCCGCCCCAAGCACCAGCTTGTTTTGCTGGTGCCTAGAGCCGGCCCTGCTGTGGGCATAGTTTCATGCAGAAGAAGAATGAAGAAAGGTCAAGCCATCAGAAATAAATGTACTCCTAAAAATCAGTCAGTTCAGAGATAATTTGCACGTAGAAAAGCAGGCTTCATTAGCTGAATAAACACTATTTCTGACTAGTCTGAGCAGCTCTAGAAAAGAAAAAATAGAGCTTGCCCCCCCCCCCCCCCAACAGCATGCCATTTTGCAGATTACAGCAAACTGCACACTCAAGCACATCGCCTGCAAACACTCGTATACATGCTCAGCTTCAAGCAAGTGAGCAATCCCTTGAGTTTAATGTGCCTGCTCACATGCTAAGAGTTGATTGTGTATGTTTTCAGGACCGGGGCCTATGATGCCTAAAATCCAGGTATTGGGGGAAAGTTTTTCATTTGTTTACTTTGGGCATTTGACAGCACCATGCAGAGAGGAGTGGTTACTATTTCCCTCCTGTGGGCAGCTTCTCCCTTGCTGAGCAACCCTTATAGAGTCAGACTCCAAGGGCAGAAAACCCCACTATCCCCTAGTCTGACCTCCTGCATAACACGGGCTATGGAATTCCCCAAATAATTCCTGTCTGAATTAGAGCATCTCTTTTAGAAAATCATCATCGAGACGGAAAAAAGCCATCATAAAAACTAGTTCTAAAACAATCTTTTTTTAAAAAATGCTATGAACGGTTTAAAGAGTGAGCTATCCGAAATGGTAATTTTAGAAATTAGTTTACAAAGCTGAATGTCCCTTAAACGGGTCCGAAAGGTCACTACGGAGTGACACTGGACACGTCCTCCCTAGGGAGGCAAAAAAGCCAGAGCCGGCCTGATGGCTGGCCCAAGAAATGAGAAGTTAGGATTGGAAATCAAAGCCAGGTTTCTTGTATGGCCAGGTGGCCTCCTTGGGGAAGTGTTTGGGTTGTGAGAAGGTCTGGGCAAGTCATTTTCCATTTCCATGAAGCAGGAACAATGAAAGCAGAGCGCAGAAAGGATGTGAGCTCTCAAGGTTAGCTTTAGTTAGGGATGACAGCTTTAAATGTCCAGAAGGCAACCTCTTACCCGTTTCATCTACTCCCTATCTCCATAAGCCTTCGATATGCTGACTGTAGTGACAAAAGAAGCACAAAGAGGCCCTCATCCTGACTGGGCCTCTAAATGTTACAATAATAAGAATAAAACTAAGGGCTTCTAGTGCCAGCCCTACAAAGCCAACACACCCATGAAACAAGTGAACTACATTCTTTATGATGACTTGTGCATCCTCTGGAATCCTCAATCTAGCTCTCGCTGGAGTCAATGGGAGTTGGCATAGGTGGTGGGTGGAGCCCCCCATTTGTGGAGGCTAGCCCCCGGCTCCATCCCTTCTGCCTACACCCCCCCCACGGCCAGAGCCCCGAGACCCCCTGCTACTCTGCAGCCCCGGAGCCTCCCCCCCACCCCCCACTCTGCAGCTGGAGAAGCCCCAGGCCAGCTGGAGCCCTGAGCCACCCCCTACCACTGCAGTCAGAGGAGCACTGGGCCAACCAGAACACCCCACCCCCCAGCAATGCTGCACCTCCCCAGACCCTAAGTCACCCCACAGGAAAAGCTCTTGTCTCTTCTCTTCTGGAAGAAAAACCTGAGCTTTTGACATGTGTCATGTAGGTTCCAGGGTGGCTGAGGAGGCAGTATGGGTTACTTGGCTTCCCAGCTTCATCAGTAATCTCCCTGCACCTTCCCTCACCCCACAGCTCACCTTCCCATCCCACAAGCACCTCCTCCTTCTCCCCTATCAGAACGTAAGCTCTTGCTGCATCCTTCTGGTCTGTATTTGAATCATGCCTAGCACAATGGGGAGTCCTAGTCCTTGGCTAAGGCTTCTAGGTGTTAACATAATACAAATAATATATAAAAATACTAAAAAGTCATGCACAAGGGGTGATGGCATGTGCTCCAAAGCATGTGGATAACTGTATTAACCAGTGTATTTATATTTATTTTAATATTGTGCAAGCATCATCCAACCCTTAGAAAGAAAAAGAGCCTGACTTCTGATCCCAGGGCAGATTGGGTCAAGAAGTGGGTCATAGGCTTTGACATATGGTCAGAGAAGAAGGAATTGCACAGCCCCTTGTTAAACATTCTGCAAGGAAGCTTGAGGAAAGCACAATGCTGGTCACAGCTATCTATGGTATTCTAACTAATCCCTGCCATTTTCCTGCCATAGTCACCTGCAACAGTCAGCGAAGAATTAGCATTATCATCTCCGTGCAGACTAGAGCCTTTGACAGCACGCTAGTGGGGAACATAGCCAGGTTGATCCCAGGACATACTTCTCAGGGAGGAAAATGGAATGACAGCCTCAAAACATAGCAGGTCTTCTGTGGTGGTTTGAAACTTTTTCCCTGCTAGTGTGTTTCTGGACAATGGGTACGTCCAAACTACCCACCGATAGTGATCGATTTATCAGGGATCGATATATCGCGTCTCGTTAAGACGCAATATATCGATCCCCGAACGCGCTCCCCGTCGACTCTGGAACTCCACCGGAGCGAGCGGCGGTAGCGGAGTCGACGGGGGAGCTGCGGCCGTCGATCCCACGCCGTGTGGACCCCAGGTAAATCGATCTAAGATACTTCGACTTCAGCTACGCTATTCACATAGCTGAAGTTGCGTATCTTAGATCGATCCTCCCCTCCCCCCCAGTGTAGACCAGCCCAATGTGACAGTAGTATCTGGGACACAGAAGGAAGAGAAACTATTGCACCACCAAACGACTAAGAGTCACTAATCATAGCAGTTGGGTCATCCCCTCATGGAAATACTGAAGCTGCCCTTGCTATTCTGTGATCCTGCAGGGTAGCTAGACAATCATTAGGGGACTTTCTGTTAGGATAACTGGCCCTGTCTGGAGGAAGGTGAAAGGACCCAAACTACTTAGCATCCCCTTCTAGAGAGCTTGAAGAAAGGAAGTAGTACTTCTAACTTCCCCCTGTCTGACAGAGAAGTCCGAAGAACTGTTCTCCTCTGTGGTCTCCCCAAACCATAAGGTCCACACAGGCTTTTCTACTACGTGTTGCAAACCTTGATCTAGGGAGCCCTTAATAGGTCAATGTAACAAACCGTATCTTCATGTCTAGATCAGTAAATCTACAGTACCTTTATTTGAACGGCATAAAACCAAAACAAAATGAAAACTGTTTAAGAGGACACAATCAGTAACCATTGGAAGAGCTTACTGAGGCAAGTGGTCATTTGGAGTCTTTAAATTCAATTAAAACTGAATATCTTCCTAAAAATAAATGAGGTCTCAACTCTCGGGGTGATTGTGAACCAGTCAAGGGGGGATGAGAACACTCACTTTTCTCTTTGGGGTAGATGTGAGGGGATCCCAACACTTTTTTTCTTGTAGACATGGAATCATGCTGTGTTAATGGTTGAAAGCCACTGACCTAGTTCACAAAATACAACGTCCATGTAAAAGAAATGCTCTAGAACTAGAGCCTCAAGTTATTAGGACTGATAGCATTCACTCATATAGAAGGGAAAAATAATTTCCTGCGGGAATCTCTGATCTGTGTTATGCAGGAGGTCAGACTAGATGATCATAGTTGCCTTAAAAATAAATTAAGCAAGTATAGCTAGGAGTAACAGGAGTCAATTCAGGCTGAATTGGGAAAAACCTTTTGACCATGAGACCTATCCGACTGGAATAAGTTCACAGAATAGTGGTGGAAGAAGCTTGGAATATTCAGAATTAGACTCGCTAAAACAGGGCAGAAAATAGAATAGGGAACAATCCTGCACTAGTTCCAAGAGACAGACTTTTGGAATGTTTTTTATCGGCTATCAAGAATATGAGCTGAGGAAACAGGGATCAGAAATCACTTTGTTTTGAAGATCCAAGTTCAGCACAACAGAGAATAAATTCGAGAATAACGTAAAGCAGTCTTACCATGCTCGACAGCACAGCTCCCCATTTTCCCATCACAACCTGAGGACGTATCTGGTAGCGCATGAACAAATTCTGTCTTTAGCCCATTAGGAAGTGGAGTTTCATGGACTGTATTCTCGCACGGCCCAGAGTTAATCTTTTCTGAAACTGATCCAGGGGTTCCTGCCGATGGTGCATTTTCCAAGTTGGCTGCCAATGTGGAAACAGTCCCATTTGCCTGCAAGTCCAAAAAGTCAGTCTTCGTAGGTAGGGTTTGAGCTATCAGTTTAGACTGTTTCACTGCATTGCCTTGCAGGTCACTGATATTCTCCTTCAGCCGGGTAGAGTTTTCTGCTGTTTTCTCTGGTAGATTTTCCACTCGTGTCACTACAAAGATTTTATGGCCTCGCCCAGGACTGGTAACAGAAATTCTCCTCTCATTTCCTTGAGAGTTAGCATGTGCCTGAGCCCCTGGTATAGTCCCTATGCTTCCCCCTCCTTTGGGCTCACACTTTGTTTCTTCAGCCATGTTTGAAGGGGCAGTTCTGTCCTCTGAGCTAAGTGCATCCCTTGTCTTTTCAGGAGAAAGAAATGTCTGGGGCACATTATCTACATGAACAGAATCATTTTGTTTCTGTGATTTACTGAGATCTTTAATCTCTAACCCAGTGTCTACCTCATCATCTGTGTCAGAGTCTGAATATGTCACCCCATCTTTGTCACTGTTTATTGCCTTGTCTGTATGCCTGTTCTCTTTGGACACCAACATCTCCCCCACTTCATCTCCTTCAGGTGTTGCTCCTGTGCCATCGCCTTGGCTGTTTTCCACAGGTCCCTCCTCAATCGGCTCGGTGATGGTGATCTCTGGCATAGAGGCAGATTGCTGAAGTTTCTGTTCTTTCTCCTCTTTCTCTTTGGCCAGAATAAAGTTGCGCTTGCAACCATTTTGGATTTCAGCTAAAAGAGCTTTCTGTGTTTCAATAAAACTCTTCACCTGCAAGAGGGAGAGAAACACTGCTGAAACTGCAGATAGTCTGAGATACAGCATATAGCATATTTACAGCTCTCTCGGCACGACTCAATCTTGGTGCAGAAATTGGTTTCTGCACCAATGTTACGGGCTATCCAATTGCTTACGCAGAGAATATGGGAACAGCGATAAACCTTTAACTCCACTTGGGTGGGTAACCAACTAGTACACTTCAGCAAACATCTATTGCAGTTATAAGAATAACCTGTCCATCTACTGTACTTGAATGTAATTGATTAAAAGCGAGGAGACTTTGTTAGCAAAGGCAATAGGTTCTGGCTTTAAAAGGTAGTAAAGCTTTCTCATTAAGTGACTACAATAAATAGCCTGTTTTGTTTTCCTGCCTTGATACAGGATGGAATGAGAAAATGACGTATTTGTAATTGCTGTTCTCCGAGGACGACTCCTTTTTCAATTGTAACACTGAGGCAGGGATTGTCTCTCACTTTGTTCAAGACCCAGTGCAATGGGAGGACCCCCACTCATCCCGGTTTGGGGTCTGATTTGAGTGCCATCGCAATGCAAATACTAAAAAATAACAGGTCAAATCACTCACATAGGTATAGAAAGGACTGACTCAACTCTATGGAATGATGGGTGGGCATCTTTAGAGAACAATTATTACCAGTAACTATCATTTTTCTAAGATACATTGACAAACACCACACTGTAGGAAGCATAGGCAAGGTTAACGCATCTTAAAATAGCCAAAATTAACATTTTTAAAAGGTATACATCGAGGTTTTGAAGGATATAGTTATACTGAGACTTCACTAAGAAATTGGAAAGAAGATCATAAAGGTATTCCAAAAACAGAGTAAAAAATAGTAAGAGATCAGAGACTGGATGCCCCTAGCTCAGAAAAATTCTAACAGATCACATTCTGATTCCTATCTAGAGGCCTAATCATGTTCTATGGCCTGCACTATACAGGAGATCACAATGGTCCCTTAGAGTCTATGAACCAAAACAATGGTGTTTGTTGAATGCATTCAACAAATTACCCTGTGGCTGCCTTGAAAATCTCCTGGATGGGAACAGATCAAGTCCGCTGAAGCAGACTTTTGCCATACACAATGAGCCTCAATATGACCTTACAGTGAGAGAGAGTCTCGCAGCCATGTAGATACATGGCTTCCTCAGAGGGCAGAAACTACAGAGTTAGCATTAAGTGAGAAAAAGTTTGGTGGATTGTCTGAGTAGATAAGAATCCAAAGGACCTTTTTACAGCTTGTGAAGAGGAGAATCACCTGGACAGGTACACTGATATGGGAAAACACTGGCAGAATCATTGACTGATTAACTCCATTTCCATGATATGACCCACTGGAAGATGTGCAGTCATCAGAGTCTACAGCAAGCTCATTTGCTGTGTGAGCAGAGTCAATGCCACTAGGAAAATGACTCTGCATATTAGAAGCCTAAGCTGAAAGGCATCAAATGACTCAAAAGGAGCTGTCAACAACTTAGTTAGGACCCCATTAATATGCCATGACATATTATCTGACATGACATTGGGAGCTTTCTAATGGGAGGTTTCAAAGTAACAAGCCCCTGATGAATGTGACAAAAGACTGGTCTACCTTCAACATGTTGCTATGGCAGATGAGATAGCCAGGCACGATGACCCTGGGGAGCACCTCTGCCTATCAAAAAAGACACCCAGATGTTTATATCTCTGCTAGACCCAGCACTGAGTTTGGGAGGTTCCTGCTTTGGTTGTTTATAGGAATGGGCTTGGTTGTGGTGGGTAGCTTGAGAGAGGGAATGAATATTCTCGGATACGTAATTCAGTCTAGAACGACAAAGTTCGTATGCACAAAAAATGTAGTGCAACTTACAGACTCCTTTTTCGGCTCCCTGTCTAAGTCCAACCTGAGCAGAGAATGATTGACCTTCAGCGCCAAGGACAATGCCATCAGACCCCCCGTTTTAATCTCATTCTCCCGCAGGTCTAGTCGAAGGAGCCTTGGACTCTCTGCAATGAATTCTGCTACCGCCACAGCACCTGCAGGGGAAGAAAGAGCACAGATGATGAACCATGACAATGGAAAAGAAAAAGAAAACAGCTCACAACATGCTCCCCATAAACAACCAGGAAAGATTCTTACTGGTGTACTTCAGACAAGACCTAGTGAGATGGGACCCATTTCTCATTACAGAATTTTGTCCAGATTCTTGCTATTGTAACAATCTGCTCTACAAAAATCTACGTATTAACTCTATTTGTTTTCAATGAATTGAAAATACAACATCCTGGTCACCCATAAATAAAAGACCCCAAGGCACTTTCTGCCACTGATGCTCTGGCTGTATTTCAATTTTATAATGCCGTTTTGCCTTCCTACATTCCACCAATTGCTACAGTTTGGAGATGGTATTCTTCACTTCCTGTCATAAACCCAGGTGTTCTTTTATGCATTGTTAAGCAGATGTTTTCTAAACCAAAAGTACCTGCATTTCAGAGGGGACTCAAGTGTTTCCTGTATATAGGGTTTATATAGAGTGGGATCCTTTAAGATGAAAGAAACTGTATAAATCTAACATAGCAACCGACAATTTTCAGATTCCCGTTGAAGTACAGTTTGGAAAACTCATTCATACATACCAGTAAGTTATTACATAGATTCCAAAACATCTAGATGCTTCATAAGCAAATAGATTGTAGGCTCTTTGTGGAAGGGACTGTGTCTTCTAAGACTTTAAGAAGAGGTTACTCACCTATGCAGTAACTATGGTTCTTTGAGATGTGTCCCCCTATGGGTGCTCCACTCTTGGTGTGCATGTGCCCTTGATCAGAGATTTTCCTTAGCGGTGTCCGTTTGGCCCGCACATGCCCCACTGGTATCCTCGTGCCCTGCACCAAGGCTATGTTATGCTGTATGGGTGAACTGCCCTCTCAGTTCCTTCTGTACCACCATGTCTCAGAAGAAACTCCAAAGCAGAGAAAAAGAGGGCCGGTAGTGGGGCACTCATAGGGACACACATCTCAAAGAACCAGTGTTACTGTACGGGGTGAGTAATCATTTCTTCTTCGAGTAGTGTCCTTATGGGTGCTCCAGTCTTGGTGACTTCCAAGCAGTATCCCCAGTAGGAGGAGGGGGCTTCAGAATGGAGTCCATCACAGACGAGAGATCTGCATGGCCAACTGCAGCATCAGACCTGGAGGCATCCACCAAGGCACAGTGTCTAAAGAAAGTATGTACCGAAGACCATGTAGCGGCTCTGCAGATTTCTGGAATGGGAACATTTTTAAGGAGAGCTATAGATATAGATTGTGATCTGGTCGAGTAGGCCAAAATGCTGGTAGGGGGTGGAATGTCGACAGCCTGGCAGTAAGCTATGAAACACTTGGAAATACGTTCCGAGAGTCTCTAGGTAGAAATGGTGGAACCCTTAGATTTGTCTGCAATCAAAACAAATAGTCTATTGGATTTACAGAATGGTTTAGTTCAATCCAGACAGAGGGATAACGCCCTCTTGACATCTACAGTGTCGAGAATAGTCTTCTGGTTGGAAGCATGCAGTTTTGGGAAGAAAACCGGCAGGTATATGGTCTGATTCAGGTGAAATTCAAAAATCACTTTAGGGAGAAACCTGGGATGCGGCCATAAGGACACCTTATCGTTGAGAAAGGGGGATCTGCCATTAAAACCCCAACCTCTCCGACTTTGCGGGCTGAGGAATTGCCACTAGGAAGGCTGTTTTCTTGATGAATTCAATGGCCATTAGTTCAAACGGGGGCTTCGTGAGGCTTTTGAGAACCAAATTCAGGTCCAAAACAGAAGTAGGAACCTTTACCTATGGGAGTAGATTCCCTAAGCCTTTCATAAATCTCGTGGCTGTGGGGTGAGCAAACAGAGTAACCTTCAATAGTAGTATAAAAGGCTGTTAGGGCAGCCAGGTGAACTTTGATGGAATTGTGGGACAATTTCTTAAGCTGCAACAGGTACTCCAGAATGAGAGGAACTGGGGCAGATTCAGAAGGAGTACTATGGAGTTCATACCAGTGGCCAAATCTTGACAAGTTCTGGAGGTAAGATCTGGTGGAAACGTTTCTACTATTTAATAGCACATGTTGTACCTCCACAGATCAAGAGGACTCTAGCCCCAAGAACCATTCAGGGACCATGACTTGAGGCAAAGAATGCCCAAGCTGGGATGTGTCAGGGGTCCGACATCCTGAGAGAGGAATTAAGAGACAGTGAAACAGTAAGGGAAAGCGCTTATCTCAACCACGTCAGGGCTATCAGAATGACTCTGGCCTTGTTCTGCTTGATCTTATCACCTTGAGAATGAGAGGCATCAGAGGGAAGACATAAAACAGTTGTGGCTAAATGTTTGGCTGCGCGTGTGTTCTTCCTGTGTGCTGCCCCAGCTCTGCACAGACTTGAATGAACTGCCCAATGACCACAAGATTTGTTAAAGTACGAAGGTGCCAGGTCAGGTTTATTATCGACAAAGCACGGTAATAGCACTTGGCAGACTTTATGAAGATACTAAGACATGTATGCCTGTGACAATGGACACAGCTTAGTGAACGGCAGGACTTTCCATTCCCCCCTTGGCTGGACAAAGATACTCCCTCTGAGATACATTTTTAAACCCTGATACAAAAAAGTTAATACTGGCTCTGACAGTCACTGCTCCCTGATGTTGCTAGTTATTATCTTGAACATATTGGTTTGATCAAAACATTTTTATTACGTACAGTTATCCTAACCTTATCTTTTAGGATGGGTCAGTGTGTTCCTGTTATCCTTAGGGAATGTTTTTGTACCATACCTGATATTGGGGCGTTCTGGTACCACTTGATATTGAGATGTGTTTGTGTAAGTACTCTGTGCTTAGCACTTCCTAGGAATGTGTATTCTGCAGTATCAGCCCTGTTCTTGCCAGATTCTGTGAGCAGATCCTGCCTCATACCAGGCCTTTGATACAAGGGCTTATGTCTCAGACTCTCTTCCTGCTACAACAGTGTGTCCATCCAAGGCAAGAGGAACGTGTCCCCCAGTGAATTGCAACCTAAACAGCCTTCCCCCCCACACACACACGTTGGACAAAATAGGTAGCATTTTTTGTTTGTGGTGTGGCAAAAAGGTCTACTTCTGGAAACCCCTCAAGTCTGAAAGATTCCAAGTAGGACCCGAGAATCAAACTCCCACGTGTATTCTTGGGGCAACACCTGCAGAGTGTGTTGGCCGTGGTATTCTGTATGCTGGGCAGATACATTGCTGAGATCCTTATGTGATGCTTTATGCACCAATTCCACAACTTTATTGTTTTGGCACAATCTTGCCCCTCTTTGCCAATTGATTCATGCAGGCCACATTGTCTGTCCTAACTTTGATGGATCTGTGTCTGATGAGAGGAAGGAAACAAAGACATTAATGTTCTGGATGATGGGATGGATTGCACCCTCAGCAAGTTCACGGCTGACACTAAGCTATGGGGAGAGATAGATATGCTGGAGGGTAGGGATAGGGTCCAGAGTGACCTAGACAAATTGGAGGATTGGGACAAAAGTAATCAGAGAAGGTTCAACAAGGACAAATGCAGAGTTCTGCACTTAGGATGGAAAAATCCCATGCACTGCTACAGGCTGGGGACCAACTGGCTAAGTGGCAGTTCTGTAGAAAAGGACCTGGAGATTACAGTAGATGAGAAGCTGGATACGAGTCAACAGTGTGCCCTTGTTGCCAAGAAGGCTAGGGCTACATTAGTAGGAGCATTGCCAACGGATCGAGGGAAGTGATTATTCCCCTCTATTCAGCACTGATGAGGCCACAGCTGGAGTACTGCATCCAGTTTTGGGGCCCCCACTACAGAAAGGATGTGAACAAATTGGAAAGAGTCCAGCGGAGGGCAACAAAAATTATTAGGGGACTGGGGCACATAACTTAGGAGGAGAGGCTGAGGGAACTGGGCTTATTTAGTCTGCAGAAGAGAAGAGCGAGGGGGGGATTTGACAGCAGTCTTCAATTACCTGAAGGGGGTTTGAAAGAGGATGGAGCTCGGCTGTTCTCAGTGGTGGCAGATGACAGAACAAGGAGCAATGGTCTCAAGTTGCAATGGGGGAAGTCTACATCAGATATTAGGAAACACCAGGGAGGTGGTGGATTCTCCATCCTTAGAGATTTTTACGGTCTGGCTTGACAAAGCCCTGGCTGGGATGATTTAGTTGGGGTTGGTCCTGCTTTGAGCAGAGGGTTGGACTAGATGACCTCCTGAATCTTCTATGATTCTATGATCCTAGGATATCACAAGAGCCAAGAGTGACATTATTCCTGTATTGTCATTGTTAATTGCTTTCTCAATAATGACAAAAGGGTTGGGGGCTTCAATGATTGATAATCCTGAAAGTAACGATCCCTCAAGATACGGAAAGTCTGTTTTACCCTCGCATGTTAGTTTAGTAGAAGCCAAGCCTAATCGGAGCACAGAGCGGTTTCCAATGAGTCCATTCTTCAGATTACGAACACCTTCATTCCCAATGGGATTGTGACCAAGGTTCAGGGTCTCCAAACTCTGCGTATGAGGCTGTGGACACAAGCAGAAAAAGAAGGTGAAAGAGGTATGTTACAATAGAATGTCAGCGCAAAAAAGTCATGACCCTCAGCCACATCAACACCTACCAACCACAGCAAAATAACTGACTCTCTTAGGCCCTTCCAAGTTCAAAATGGGAATTTCTTAGGAAGGCCCTAGGGAATACCACTGATTTCCAGAGCTGCTAGATTTACAGCCATTACTGTTTTGTCCAGGTTTTTTATTTTTCAATCCCCACAGAGCAAAGGAGCTCTTTGGTTACTGAACTGGTGAAACTGACATTGGCCTGGCAGAACGCACATGTGCCTCAGCAACCAATCCATTCCTTCAGCCTGTCACAGGCTGACTCCCTCCCCTACCTACATCCTCTGCATTAGTGCTGGAGCCTGCCCTTCCAGCATGTATTGTCTAGGCTTGTGCTGCCACGGGAAGTCTACAAGTCACACCACAACTACCTGCCGATGGCTACTGACCCAGCCTAGGCCTGGCAGCCATAGTTCTCGCCTTCCCTGCGTCAGAGGTGGGCACTGGACCTCCACTGTGAGGAGTGGGTAGGAAGGAGAGTCTATAAGGGTGGCAGAGGAGTGAGGGGAGATGGTAGGAGAGAAGGAGGCAGAAAGACAGGAAGGACAAGCAGAGGAGAAGGGAAAATGAGAGAAATTACTAGCAGAGAGAAAACATAAGAAAAGATAACCCAGGCGGGCAGGAAAAGAGAATGCGAAAAGGTGGGGCTCAGAGCAGGAGGCACTAGGGGGGAGGGATAGCTCAGTGGTTTGAGCATTGGCCTGCTAAACCCAGGATTGTGAGTTCAATCCTTGAGGGGGCCACTTAGGAATCTGGGGCAAAATCAGTACTTGGTCCTGCTAGTGAAGGCAGGGGGCTGGACTGGATGACTTTTCAGGGTCCCTTCCAGTTCTATGAGATAGGAATATCTCCATATATTATTATTAGGCCTGCTGCTACTAAGGAGAACGTACCAAGAGGGTTGGGGTGAATAGCAGAGGACATATAGCAGCTAAATAGTGCTCTCTCATCCTGCCTTTTACTGTAACTGGTCCTGTTTTTCATCCTCCTTGTATTCCTGATCCCTTGCAAATGCTGCCTCTCCGGTCTGACAGATGTCCTTTTCCTCTGAAAGGCTGCTTGCCCTGACCCCTCCAATATGCTCCATTAATTCTCTTCATTTCTATGCAATAGAAATGCACTTCATGCCGTTGCACAAGAACATTGCATCCACCCACTCTGCAAGCATTACATTGTCAATGGCTTGATTGAGCTATTGCAGAACAATTATGCCTAGCTCTAGAACACACATCTATAAGAAAAGCAAACTGGACTGTTTATATCTTCTTCTCCTCTCCATAGGCTCCCAGTTTAGACCTCAAACTACTCTCTAAAGGAGGTTCACTCAAAAGCCATTAATCTTCTCCCCCTGAAATCTACTCACCAGTGTCATCCCCATATAAGCCATGCCAGTGTGAGTCAGCTGGTTATTCCACAAAACCAGAGTGATCAGCCCTTTCCGTTGCTCCTTTAGGCCCTCACAGATGTATGCCAAGCCTATAAAACAGTATGAGTTAGAGTGGATTTATTCGGTTGCTTTCAGCATTTTACAGGCCAGCACTTCAACGGTCATGATGCCAGCACAGTCTGATGTGAACACACAGATACTGTAGGCTTTAACAGCACTTTTCTTGTCTTATCTAATCCCTTCTTTTGCACAGGCTTTGAATGTTGCAGTCAGTAAACCACAAAATAGAATTTCACACACTGTGCTGGAGCAGAAGAACGTTACAGGCAACAGCCTGCAGACACGTCTCATTCATTTTAAGCAGCAAGGTGGATACACTGAAAATTTCTCTCAATACAGAATTATTAAAAAAATAAAATCTTTATCCTCTCATGAGAGAGAGAAATTACTTAAACGGAGACATCCAAAAGCCAAATTCTGATTATTGCGTATTAATTTAAATAGTAGGTTTTTAAAGTAGGTTGTGATTGATATTAGGACAGAGCAGAATGCAAGTACAGTAGAGAACATTTCTGGTATAGCTTTATAAAAAGATACAAAATCACCAATTTCTTCATTAACAGTAACTGAATTGGCAGTAAGTCTTTTACCATCCAGCAAGGGCTGGATACCCCCCCACCTCCCTGTCACAATTCCTCCAATTCATGGGGGGGGGGGGGTGGAAAGAATAGGCACCCTAAAGCCAGCCCCAACTCAGAGAGTCCTAGAGGCTGTGTGTGTGTGGGGGTGCACCTCCAGGGCTCCCTGCCCCAGCCCCACACCCTGCAGGAGGCACAAGCTCCAGCCCCTGCCTGGGCCCATTCACTGGGGCCTGCCCGTGACTGGGGAAATGGTGAGCCATGGTGGGAGAGTGTTTGGAGGTGGGGATTGGGCCATGAAGGGGAGGGGGGTTGGAGAAGTGGTTTGGCAGGGTGATGTTTTGTGGGGTTTGGGTTTATATGGGGGGTGGGTGGGACGTTTGCTTGGGGATGCGGTACCAAGGGGCTGGATGGGTTGAAGCAGGGGTGGATTAGGGTTTAGCTATGGCAGGAGGTTGAGTGGGGGACTGGGAGCACAGGGAGCTGTATGGTAATGTCAGTGGGTGCGGCTAGCTGTGCCTATATCTGGCTCCTTCCTCCACAGCCCCGTTTCCCCTTTCTTCTCCTCCCGCTGTCTCGCTCCCCTCACTCCCCCTCTCCTGCCACCAGCCCCAGCTCTGCTTGAAAACACTGGGGAGGGACAGGCTCGCCACCACTGCGCCAAAGTCACCTCACCTGGACTCACCTCACAACTGGGCGCCAGGGACTCTCCTGTAGCCAGGCATCTCAGCACCAACCTGGCCCCAGTGCTGCTGGAGGTACGGCTTTGCCTGCCAAGCCAGGCTTTGCACACTGGCAGTGGGGTGGCTCAAATTTCAGAGGGCTGAGCCCTCTCTAGCCCTAAACAATCGCCGCCTATGGTGAGCCCTCTAGAGAGCCTCCCCTTGAGCTGCCTGGGTCCCCAGCCTCATCCTCCTTTGCCGCCACCACCCCAGCTCACAATGCCTCTCACTGAAGTGTGACCTGGCCATCTGTCTGTCATGATGGAGAGACACCCGGGCCAAATTACAGTGACTGGTGTTGCCAAAAAGTTGTGATTGTTGCCGTTTCCACAACAAAAATTGTGGCCCACGATTTTCTTACAGCCCTACTCATAACGTGTCCTTATATACAGCCGGAGACCCACTCAGATAATTTTGAAGAGGAAATGAGTTACTGCAAAGACCACAACAATTGGGGGGGGGGTATCTGAATGTTCTGTCCTGTCACGGGTGTGAAGTTTAGCCTCCCCAGAAGTCGAGTCAAGCTTGGGGAAGAAAACTAGGAGATGAATCAAATGGTACACGTGGAACTCAAACAACTGCAAGAACTTGAGATGAGGCCTGAGAATGACCCTGTCCTTATGAAACACTGCATAAAGGGGACCCACCAAAAAGGACTGGCTCTCCCCTACTCTTTGAGCTGATGGAATGGCTACCAGAAAGGCAGTCTCCAGAAATAAACTGTATAGGAACAGGCTGCCAAGGCTCAACCCTGCTAATCCTAAACTGGAGGTTGCAAGATGCTCCTCAACTGCAGGGTAAAACCATGAAAAAGGCCTTTAAAGAAACCTTACCATTGTATGATGGGAAAATAGAGCAAGGCCCTGGATAGGATGGTGATGTGCAGATATTGATTCTAGCTGGACCCTTATGGGGCTGAAGGGTGGAGGGCTAGGAAGAGAAGAGCTCCCTCTGGAGGTTCTACCAGGCTCTCGACACCAGCAACATGCCAAGCCTGCTGCCTGGTGGAAGACGCATATTGTACATTAACAGAGGAAGAGGGTTGTCATCACGAGAACATCTACCCCTTTCTCAGAAACTTCGAGGTTGGTAACAGTATTGGGCAGAGGAATGCTGCCTGAAGGAAGCCTGTGGTCTCACTTACTTGGTCCTTAGGCCAGGAATATGGGGGCCTAGGGAGCACCGAGTAGTCCTAGAATCATTTAAGGAATCAAAGGCCCCACCTATCTTTCAATTCAATCTCGTTGACCTAAAAAAGAAGGTCCTCAATTGCTGTTTGGACCTTATTGGGAATTTGTGACGATTGAAACCAGGAAGATCTTCTCACGGCCACCAAGGCAGCCAAGGTATGCATCCAGTATAGCCTATAGGGGATGTGTGGGCTATCAGATACAATAGTCTATCTCCTCTTACTATTTGTGGGGTACCCCATCCACATATGAGACAGTTTGTTTCAACTGAAATAATAGTATTTGACAGAAGTGCTTGGTAATAAGCCATGTGCAACTGGAGGCTGGCAGATGAATATACTTTGCATTGACAGGTCTACTCTCTTTGAATCTGATGTTTCGACCGCTCTTGGACTGCCGATACCAGAAGCAACCCTGATACTCAAATCCCTTGGAACGAAGTCTGTCAGCTCACTTGGATGCAATTGGGATGGATGCTGACATGTGCCACAGGTCTTCTGCAAGCTCCAACAGCCTTTCATTTATAGGCATGGTGAGCCTCCCATTCATGAAAAACTCAGACATCTTGCAGCCGGAGAGACTTCTGCACTACTTTCAGAGGTGTATCTAGAGTCTCTGCCATGCACTTGACGAGGTCCTGGAACGCCTTGAAGGCATCGACTGAAAGTGGCATAGAAGGATTTAGTCTTGTTGGGAGAGGATAAACAGATTGCAGTGGGAACAAGTCGCTTTTCCCCTTGTAGATGGTGTTCATAGTCACTTTTCTTCTACCTTTCCAGGATCTAAAGCCGCACTAGCTGACCTGGCACATGGGTTTAGACCTAATCCTAGGGGGGGGGGCCAATGATGAATACATTGCTTGAATACAGCTTGCTTGAATACAGCTGCGCACCCCAGAGTATCCAGCAGGACCAAGGCTAATATAAGTATGGCATTTGGGTAGGAGATATGGGGAAGCGGGTCCCAGGAAGGATGTCCCCTATGAGCCCTATGTCATTTCTTGATGTCCCTTACAAATCCTTCCCCAGCGTCTCTTCCTGACCCCCTCTGCGTTACCCAAGGAGGGGAAGGAAGTGTGAAGAGGAGGAGTGCCTACTATGCCCCATGGGGATGAACAAAAGGAGTACACCTTTTCCAATGGAGGCGTCGTTCTGACTGGGTAGGGGGCAAAGTCTGCACTGGAGATACCACCTTGACCTGTCGAACCAATGACTTGGTGGTGGACAGCTTAGTTATCAACACCCTCAGCCTCTTAAGGAAACTGTGCCACAGGCAAACCACTCTGTACCATATATGCCCTCGGTAACGACACATTAGGTACCAAGAACACTGTTTCGAGGTTGCTGGTGTAGAAACACTAGGTACTGAAGGATCTAGGCCAAGAGACACATGGCCCAGAGGTTTAGTGGGTACTGCCATCGTTCTCTAACAGTCAGTAGTGGGGCACCAGAAGAACCCTTCTCAGGCCACTGGCTGCCTCTCAGCGGTTGAGCTCAAGATGAGTCACTTATGAGTCTTGTGTAGGGTGACCTACGCCCCTACTCTACACTGGTGGTGCTCTTCCCTAGCCCTGTCAGAGGTCGTAGGAGCTGGAATGGAGGCAGACAACTGGGGGCCTCTTCATCGATGTAGCCCAGGAACTCAGGGTGGAATCTCAGCTTACCAGGGCGCTCACAGAGAGTGTGACCGGAAGACAGAGATCTCTCGGCGTCCTTCCTTTCAGCGTCCAAGATGGTTTACATACAGTGCTTCGGGAGGAACAATTTTAAGCAGGCTTCTCTACCTTTCCGAGTTTGCTTAGAGAAGAATTGACATATGGTACACACTGCTCAGGAATATGTCCTTCTCTGAAACACAATCGGCAGAGTGCCCATTGTTATGTGGCACCGAAGCGTCACACAAGGGACAGGTTTTAAATCTCAAGTTTTGTGTCTGCCACTTTGCTGGAGCGCCTGTACGCAGAGACTAGGATGTGCGTTGAGTCAAAAACTAGAACCTGACTAAAACAAAGAGGTGTGTGCGCTGTCAACAGCCAAGACGACTAACGATCATTCCAGTCTAAACTAGCGCAGTGCACAGAGAAGCGGGCGGACCCTGCAGGGGTTGTGTGTCTGTCACAGGTGGTAAGAAGGAACTGAGGGATGGTTGGGCCCACTCTGTTCTTTGTATTCTCAAATGGCAGGGGCAGGGCGCATGAGGACATCTAGGGCCAGGTACAGCCCCAGTAAATGTTGCTGGCCAAAATAGTCCGATCTCACACGAGACACATGTGCACCAAGAGCAGAATCCATGTGGACAAACACTGGCAGAAGAATTTTAGAGGATACATGGATTTGCTGCTGATAAACTGGTATCCTGGCTTCCCTGCCTAACTCTGAAACGGTTGTTTTTTCTCCAGAAATACTGATAAGATTCACAAGTGTGTGTTCAAATGTACATGTGTAGAAGTTGGAAAGCTCCTACATTAAGGCAGTGTTCAGATACAGGGGTCTGGAAAATAAATAAAATCACAAGGACATTATTTTTCTATTGTGAAACCTCAAGCTGTTGGTCTTATTCCACTCCCACACTTTGGAAAATCTGTTTAACAAAAATATAGTGCATGCTTACATTAGCTACAGAAAGATGTAGGCCTACAATTCCTTCACCTTAACAGTTGGAGTGCAGTCCCGTGGTGCGTGGTCACAACAGGCCTGGTAATGGAACATTAGTTGCAGCCTTACATAGAGTCACACCCAGCAACTCCGTAATGACATGCAACCCAAACTAATTAAATCGAAGCTACAAAGAAGGAGCTCCAGACTTCAGGGATTCCAAACTCCAGTGATTCACAAAGAACTGTAGGTGGAACTTGTAAATCCCATAATAGGAAATATTTCGCTTTGAAACCCTTTGAATACAACAGCTCTTGACTGAGGCCACCAGAGCCTCGCTTCCCTTGCCTATAGGCATTATTAGCCCCATTCCACAGATGGCTTTACAAACAGGTAGGTAAAGGGACTTTCCTGGAGGGTCCTGTGTCCAGTGGATAAAATGTACATCCATGACAGGAGCTCTGGATTCTAATCCCAGTGCTGACACAGGTATCCAATAGGACCTTTGGCAAGAGGCTTAAGGCATGTGTAATATGGATCCTACCTGCTGATGGCACACATCTTTACCAAATATTGTTCGCTAAGTGAAGCATATTAATAAGGCCGATTAGGGGAAGAGTTCACAGCAGATGTCGTTAAGGATGCCAAGAATCAGGGCAGGAAATTCAGACACTTAAGGTTACTTCAACAACATTAACTCAGAAATAATAAAATAGACTGAGTGGCCAAACTTATGATAGGTACCTCAGCTGACCAAGAAGATAGTAACCAAACACCCTACAGGCCTGCACAAAGGCTGAGCTAACACTGAATTGAAAACACTACATTTTGTATTGACATTTGTTTCTGCTTTTAATTTCACCAATATTTTTTTCTTTTGAAAAGGAGAAAAAAAGAGTAAAAGACACTGAGAAATCTCTAGAAGTGAGGCACCTTAAGGACCCTATCCTGAAAAAGTGTCAAGCAGCCATAGCTCTTACTAACTTCAATAGGAATTGTGGGCATGCGACATCTCATGATCAAACCCTTCAAGTGATTTAAGGTGCCTTAATTGGGTCTGAGCAGCTTAAGTTGCTCTAAGCACTTAGAGAGACATAGGCCACGTCTACACTAGCAAGCTTAAAGTGGCACAGCCGTGCTGCTGTAAGATCACTCATGTGGCCGCTCTATGCATATAGGAGAGAGCTCCCATCAACATAATAAAGCCACCTAAATGAGTGGCGGTAGCTATGTTGGCGGGAGAGCAACTCTCACCGATAGAAGCACTCATGTGCACAGTGCTTATGCCAGCAAAACTCGTCACTCAGGGAGATGTTTTTTCACACCCCTGAGCGACGTAAGTTTTGCCAACATAAGTGGTAGTGTTGACATGGTCTTACACTGCTATAATTCTTTAAAAATGCTTAAACTGCTTTTTTTAAAAAAACCTCTCATTTCAACTCTCAATTTGAGATCAGATTTGGAAATTGTTCAGCCCCCACCACGACTTTCCCTTTGACAGCAGAAGCTGCCTGCTGCTGTATCGGGCCGGGCTCCTCGGAAAAGTGCAGGAAGAGTTCCAGCAAGCCAGCCTCTTACTACCTCTCCGTCAAGTTCCAGCAGCCCTAGGCCTTTGTCCTCTTGCTCAAAATCGCCTCAAGCTACCTCCTTGCCTGGTGGAAAGAGGAGATGGTACTTCCAGAGACCGAATTTCAGTCCAACAGGTAGGACTCTTCCTTTCAACCTGCTGGTGCTGCTCAGTTCCTGAATGGGGCTTTTGTGGTTTTACCAAGAAGTGTCTCAGAGATAAGAGCAGCATCAGCTGTCCCTGTGTTCCCAAAGAAAGTGGAGGCTGGGGACTCTAACTCGCCATATTCCACCTCACGTTAAAGAGTACAAATTAATTTATTCATTGTTTAAAGTCTGAGGATTTACTAGACATTCACGGTCTTTATTAAGACATTACGTTGTGGGGGGGGAGGGAGAGGAAACAATCACTCTTTAAAAGAAAGACAAGTAAAAATATTCAGAATGAGAAAGGAATGACGCCTTAGCTTGCTTTTAAAGGGCAAATTGTCCAACCTGGGTTGGAGTGCAACATGGGATCCAGTAAGATTTTATGTTTTCAGCTGAGAACATTTCAAATGTAGTTCTCGCTCTGACAAAATTTCTCAGAGGAACGAAGTACGAAGACTAAGGAGGATCTCCCACCTGAATCTAGGATGTGGTTGTTCCTCAGGTCCAATATGTGAATGTAACAGTTAAATTTCAGCAGGTTGCCAAGCTGAGCAGAGTCCTGCAATCCATTCAGTTTATTATCGGCTAGATACAGTTCCCGTAGGTTCATGTTCATTTTCAGAGCCGTTGCTAAAAAGCAAAGAACAGAGAATTACACTTCAGCTAAAGTAACACAGCTACAGAACAAAAGATCACAGAGAGCAGGGCACCTGTCTGTAGACCCACAAGACACCTTGGAACAGCATGTAACCAAAGGAGACGTAACTTTCGGTTTCATTCATTATTGCTTTAGGCCTGCATGTTGATCCTGCTACTAACTGCTCATTAATGCCGTCTGTACGGCACACAAGCCATGTATCGTAGGCTTATTCCGGCTGGATGCTGCAGAAGAACACATGTCCACACAGGCCATTCGTAGTGCCATCAACATCTTATCTTATGCAAATTTCTTACTCATATAATGTGTCAGACAGCTGTAGACAAAGTCTCAATATCAGCATAAATTAACTAGGCAGAAAAATCATCAGCAGGACACAAGTATGGCTGTCTAAATGCTTTATATTGACAAGAAAGTCATGGGGCTAACCTGTGTCTGGGAGGCGGGACTGTGGAGCTGCAGGAGACACAAGCCCAATGTCTCCAGGGGTGTGTGTTGGTGGGATCCTGCATAATCCTGAGAGAGGGTGATACATCCACTACCAGGGCCTTTGTAGAGGGCAACACTAGCAGTGCAACAAGTCCTGAGCTGTCCTTGCTCTCCTCAACTACCAGGGCTGCTATTGCACGCAGCCTTGCACAACATGAGGAATAGTGTGGCGGCTCCTTGAGCCCTTCCCCCCTTTGTGCCCCCAGAACAACGCTAGGGGGACTTGGTAGTCAGCAGCAGTATCAAAGCAGCTCCGAAGAGATAAAACTTCAATTTTCCATTAAATTCTGCATTTCCCGCCAAGATCACAACCCAGAATGCTGGACCTCGAGTAATAACTTTAGCATTGGAACCTGCAGCCCAGGTGAGAATCTCTCTCAAGTGTCCCTGACAGACGTAAGAACATGGTTCAAAGGGCAGCATATAGCAGGGAAGTTACACTAATAGCCTATTAACTGCAAAGCCATCTTTTGCTTACCTGTCTGTAATATGCCTGTACCTGGGTCTGATGTGACCACAAAGATGCCTAGCAGTGATTCACTGCCAAACAGCTGCCAGTGGTGCCTTATCCCCTCCCAGAACACTGAAAGGGCCTGAACTTAAAACCTCTGAAACCCAGGAAATGGCTCCCATAACACCCCCACCTAACCTTAACTCTGCCCTCCTTTCTTTGTTCTCCTAAGGGAGTCCTCAGTGCTGTATCCCTCCCTAATCCTTGGGGCCAGCAGAAGGGGTGAGGGAGATTGGAGAAAGCGGCTAAGTTTTAAAAATGTTAATGGATTTCAAGGCCAGAAGGGACATTGTGAGCCTGCAATCTGACATCCTGCATAGCACAGGCCAGCGAACAGGAATCTTTGAGCTCTGCAGCTGTAGCTCCAAGCCCCCTTAGGTGGCAGGGCAAGCTCTGGCAACCTGCTGCACTGCTCCCTGATCGACATGGCTACACTTAGCACAGGGAGGGGCGGAGGGGCATGGGAATAAGAGCAAGGATTTGGAATTGTGTTGAACACACAGAAAAGGGCAGATTCTTTTAGTAGGGTTACCATATTTTAATTTAAAAAAAAAGGAGGACACTCCATGGGGCCCCAGCCCCACCCCAACTCCGCCCCTTCCCCCAAAGTCCCCGCCCCAACTCCGCCCCCTCCCCTGAACACTCTGCCCCCGATCCTCCCCCTTCCCGGCTTCCTGTAAATCAAATGTTCACGGGAAGCCTGAAACAGGGAGGCAACAGGTAAGCTGGGGCTGGTGTGGTGGGGGGGGGGGGCGCGAGGAGGCGCGGCTCAGTCCGGCCCCCCCGGCCGAGTGGCTCCCTCCGGCGGCCAGCTGGCCCCGGCCAAGAGGCTCTGGCCCCGGCGTCTCCTGCCTGGCTCGGCTTGGGCCCTGGGGCGCCAGCCCTGGTTCCGGCCGAGCGGCTCTGGCCCAGCTCGGCTCCAGCCCGGCACCGGCCCTGGCCGAGCACCGCCGGCCAGCGGCTCTGGCCTGACACTGGCCGAGCGGCACCAGCCAAGCACTGCCGGCCGGCGGCCCCAGCCCGGCACCGGCCCGGCCCAAGCACCGCCGGCCCCAGCGGCCCGGGCACCGCCGGCCCCGGTTCCAGTTCCAGCCGAGCGGCTCCAGCCCGGCGCCGGCCAGCGGCTCTGGCCCGGCACTGGCCGAGCGGCACCAGCTGAGCACTGCTGGCTGAGCACCGCCGGCCCCGGTTCCAGTTCCAGCCGAGCGGCTCCAGCCCGGCGCCGGCCAGCGGCTCTGGCCCGGCACTGGCCGAGCGGCACCAGCTGAGCACTGCTGGCTGAGCACCGCCGGCCCCGGTTCCAGTTCCAGCCGAGCGGCTCCAGCCCGGCGCCGGCCAGCGGCTCTGGCCCGGCACTGGCCGAGCGGCACCAGCTGAGCACTGCTGGCTGAGCACCGCCGGCCCCGGTTCCAGTTCCAGCCGAGCACCACCAGCAGCAGCGGCTCGGGCACCCCCAGCCCCGGTCACAGCGGCTCCAGCCCAGCTCGGCTCGGGCCCCGGCTCCAGCTGAGCGGCTCTGGCCCGGCACCGGCACCGGCTGAGCACCGCCACCGGCTGAGCACCGCCAGCCCCAGCCCAGACCCAAGCCCCACGACCCCTCCCTCCCTATTTTCCCGGACATGTCCGGCTTTTGGGGATTTCCTCCCGGACGGGAATTTGAGGACCAAAAAGCCGGACATGTCCGGGAAAATCCGGACGTATGGTAACCCTACTTTTAGGGAGAGACAAGGTTCTACTATATGCCCAGTGCCTATGGCAATCTCCATGGGGGGCTGGTGTGGTAGTCGTCTGGGGTGGGAGGCATTCCTTTAACTCCACATTTCCTGGGGGTCAGAGGCTTTAGTTTAGCCCCCACATACATGCACTTTCTGGAAGGGTATGAGGCAGGGACGTGCTGCCTGAACTCTGCAGTTTTTGGCTGAGTTTCCCTGGTTTACAAACCATCACAGAACCCGCAAGTTCCAGCACCCAGCACTCCCTCCACATTTGCTACAGTTACTCCATCTACCAAAGGCACTGGCAGCAGATTAATCCCTTCCCTGCATCACTGCCCCAGCTCAGAGAATTGCCCTCTTCCTGCCTCATCCTCCCACCCCAGCCCTCCTGCCCATGAAGGGGTCAGCAGCAGTGGGGAGTCCCACAGGTTGAGGAGCTGAGAAGAGGGACTGACATGGAGTCAGTGGGAGCATTTGTGAAGCAGACAAATGGGGTCATGGCTGTGAGAAGCTGCAGCACCCCCCCGGTCACCCACTGCACAGCTATGACCCACTCCACTGCATGGCTTTGACCTCCTCTTGCCCCGGAGAGCAGCATCACAGGGAAAGGTAAGCCTGGAGGGGGGCAAAGGGTAAAGGGAATTTTGGAGTCTCTTCCCTCCTCAGGACCCCTCCCCTGAGGAAGAATTGTTGGTAGAGGAGGGATATTTGGGAGGGAGCACACAGATGGCGCCACTCCTTGCCCCACCCTCAATTATGTTCCATGCCAGAGGAGGCACCAGTCTTTCCCCTCTTCAGATCCTGGGGGGTCAGAGCTCTAAGCTCCCAAGCGAGCAATGATCCCTTTGATGATGATCCCTTATTCACCAAGAAAACCCAGCTCTTCATTCCCCAGTGAGTGCTGCTCTCACAGTGTCCCCTAGAAACAGGGGCTCCTGTGGAGGATGTACCATGCTACATGTGGCAGGACTTTCCCTTATCAAGAACCTCTCCTACTAAGGGTGGGGCTTCTTTAGCCCCAGCCTCTAGAGGGCCAGGCTGTGAGCAAGCCCAGGCCTCCCATGAGGTGGGAGGACAGCAGCTCTGCCCCTGAAGACATCCCCCTTGAATAGAAGGAGCAGTGGCCCTCTTTGGTAGCCTCCCCCTGTGAAAAAGCAAGATGGGGATGACCCAGAGGGGCACTCCCATGAGCCGAGGGGGTGAGAATGAGCTTCAAAGGCCGACCCGACCCAGAATTCCAAGGGTGGGTCCTGCAGGGGTGGCCTGGAAGAACAGGGCACAGCAGTCAGAGAACATGGGATATTTGGAGGGGGACACAAGGAGGATAGAGCTGGAAAAGCAGTGGGACTTGAGTGTTAGGATGGGAGGGCTGCCACGGCCTCACAAGCTGGCTCTGCTGCCATGGGTTGCAGGAGCCTCTCATGAGTAGGGCCCTACCAAATTCACGGCTGTAAAAACACATTGTGAATCATGAAATCAGATCTCCCCTCTGATATCTAGCTATTGTAGGGGAGGGGTAGAACTGGGGGCACCCCAGCTGGGGGCTGCTACCATGCCTGGGATTGCAGCTACTAGTCCTGACAGGGCTGGGGAGGGACCAGACTTCCTCTTGCCCCGGCACAGCCACTCTTGGGCGGGCAGGCGGAGAGGGAAACAGACCCAGTTCTGCGTCCCTCCCCCAGTTTGTGACCCCTCTACAACAGCTTTGCAACCCCCCTACAAACCTCCTTTGGGGTTGGGATCCTTCAGTTACAACACTGTGAAATTTCAGATGGTAAAGTGAAAGGGAAAGTGAGGGGGCTTTCAGGGAGGGGCTCCAGGCTCCCTCACAGCTGATGCTGCACCCCCACCTAGGGTTCCTAGCTCCAATCTACCCCCAACACACTCTCCAAGACTAGCCCTGCAGGGCCCCCCTAAAGGCTCTTCATGTCAAACTGTCCAGCTCCAGCAAAGAAGTGGCCCTTTGATGACGATCCCTTATTTATCTAAGGGATCGTTGAAAATCATCATTTTCAAAAAACAAGTTTTTCCATCTTTAAGAAAGAACTGGGCTTTCGGAAAATGAAGATTTTTGAGGATCTCTTATACAAACAAGGGACTGTCAAAGGGCCACTTTATCAGAGCTGGGCAGCTCCAATCGAGAAGAGCCTTGTGGGATCTAGATGAGCCCCCCCCCATTCCTGAGGGTGGGTGTCTGTCAGAGTCTTGGTAGGTAGAAGTGCAGAGACAGGCACACCCTTGTATACCTGAATGGGTCTTTCCACCAGTTTAAAAAGGAGAGGACTTCTTCTGGGACCTTGATCAGCATGTCCATGTGGTGTCTGCTAGGTATACATACACTGATTTCAAATCACCCTTGCAGATGACCTCTGGCATGGGTGTGACATGAGTGCATGAGGTCCTGGGTCCTAGAAATCTCAGACATGCCCTGGTGATTCTGGGTGAGCCTGAAGTTGGTACCCAGGTAACAGTGGTGTAAGCTGCTCTACTTCAGTGTGTGGTAGACCCTGCCCACACAAGCTTCAAGTCTGACTGGCCCCAGTCAATAGTATGCGATAAGGGCCTCTGTTAAGGGTAATGAGCGAAGGCCAATGGCAACTCAGCTGACAAGGGCCAAGTTCCAATGGCGATGAAGGTGGATGAGCTACAGTTGTGGATGCATGGGCCCTATAGGGCAGAAGGGGAGCCAGATCTTCATAATGGTCCTCCACACCCACAGAAACCAATGGCATCTGACAGAGAAGTTCCTGGGAAGGGGGGCTGGTGTTCCCAAAAATAAAAAACTCCTCTATATCTCCCCAATCCCAAGGAGGCAGAGTGGGATGAGGACGGGAAAAAAAGCAGCCAGCCATGACAGACCCTGACAATAGCACCAGGGTTAAAACCCCTGCTATTACTGACGCCAGGAGGAGGGGCATATTCTGCATGCATAGGACAGAAGCGACCCAAACCCCACTTGTGAATGCACAGCCACCATGACCAAACCAGACCAAGGCCAAACCAGACTTCAGAGGCACGTTCTGTGTCGCCACATAGAATGTGTTAACACTGAATGGCACAGGGTACAAAGAACTCAGCCGCTACAAGACTGTAATTGCTGGCACCACAGAAAAGCAACGCTGCCGCTCCCCCCGCAACTTTGGTGGTCCACACCAAACTCAAGGTGTAGCACTTGTTTACTGCACAAACGTCTAGCACACAATTTAATAAAAAAGAACCCCATCTTTCCATGCTTACTCTATGCTCGGCTCCAGCATCATTATGAACACTTTTCTGTTGGTGCATAGGCCACGACGACAGCTGATGCATCACCCGGGCAACAGGATGCATTCTGTCACCAATCAGTAGCAAAAATCCAGTGCTTGTGCTTGGAGATTTTAATGCCATGACAGGCGGTGACTGAAGTGTGTATGAAACTATGATAGGTCCCTTTGGCTTGGGTTCACCAAACGAATACATCACTTGGCTTCTGACACTGTGTGCCACTGAGGGATTGTCTGTTATGGGCTCCTGGTTTAGGCACCTTAACAACCATCGCTGGACCTGGATTTCAAATAATGGATGTCATGAAAGAAACTGATCGCATCACTGTCAGATATCGCTCAATAGTGAAATCTCATGAGGTCTTTGGCAACACAGAAACACTAGCAAACTTAGACCACAGATTAGTTGTCACTCAGTCTCTCTCCGCAGCTTCCACCTCCTCGCAAGCCAGATATCCACCAAACAGTACAATGTCCATTGTCTATCTGAGGAGCCTCTTGACGCCGTGAAATATACATGGCCCATTGAAGATAACATATGTAACCTCAGTATCCTCTCAGATGATGTGGGGATCGCCTGGAGTGTATACATAATGCTATATTCTACACCACCATTGAATAACTGGCTTCAGACATTTGTGCCTTTTAACATCCCCCATTATAAAACTAGATGGCTCTCCCTGCTCAACAATGGAGAGGTCCTGGACAGATGGAAAACATGAAAGTGTGCTGAACCGCGCACCTGCTGATGACTGTCCAAAACTACGTGACCTGACAAACTGTACAGCTGCAGACCCAGCAACAAAACTGATCCTCCATCACTCACGGACGTGTGAAAGACCAAACAAAACAGTTACAGAATGGACATGTTGCTGGACCAGAAGGTATTCCGACCAGTTGCTGAAAGGTGCCTTGGAACCAGTAAGCATCGGCCTACATCAATTCTTCTTAAGTGTGGGCATCAGGCAAAGTATCTACAGAACTGAAAGACGGCATCGGAGCGTACCAGGGCACAAGATCTCTCCTCGAGCGAGGCAACTACAGTCCGATCTCATTATCATCAGTTCCTGGAAAGGTCTTTATGTTCTTCTCGGTAGAAGGCAGCCACTCCTTAGTAGAGATCGCCATCTATAGCAATCATGTTTAACTAGTCGACAATGGACACTGTCCTTACCCTTTGGCTTCTAGATGAGCTGTACTGAAAATGTAACCACTCATTTCACGTGGCATATATCATCATCATCACATTAGCTTTGATTTGGTCAACAGGTCAGCACTTTGGCTTGCACTGAAAGAAGTTTCAGTTCTAGATGTTCTGCTAAACCTGGTGTCTGATCTTCAGAACAGTAGTGGAGCAAGAGTGCACATTGGTTCATGGCTTTGGTCGCATTTCTACACTGCCAGGTGTGCGGCAATGATGCATTCTCACCCCAGCATTATTCTGTTGAGCTGATGACTGAATAGTAGTACTTGCCACGCCACATGTCAGAATCAAGGATGATCATGAAGGGTTTGCTGACCAAGACTACACTAACAACATTCCCTTGTTTGTTGAGAAGTCAGAGAATTTCAGCCCCACCCACCAACATCTCCAAGACACCATCCACAATATGGGATTGAATGTCTCATGGCAGAAGACCATGGCCCAGAAATTCAGAACTGGGCCACCAGAACCCCCCAGTTCAGTGAGTGCTGTTCAGAGTGCTGAGTTTATCTACCTAGGGTGCAGGCAGAGTTCAGTCACAGCAAACTGGAT
The DNA here is from genome assembly GCF_027887155.1 of Malaclemys terrapin pileata. Taxonomy (NCBI): domain Eukaryota; kingdom Metazoa; phylum Chordata; order Testudines; family Emydidae; genus Malaclemys; species Malaclemys terrapin. The sequence goes on along the minus strand of NC_071524.1, from coordinate 11,947,220 downwards.
ATTCTTCAATTACTAGGTCCTGCTGCCTCCCGCATAACGTCTATGTCTCAATTGTGGATGCAAGAACTTGTTTGTGTTGACACAAAAAGCTCAGGATCTATCAAACTTGTGTATTACTTGTATTGCCACAGATGTTAGAAACTTAGACCCTACTATAGGCAGACTTGGAGCAGCTGGAGGCATTCCATACATGCTGTCAATGCCAAACCCTGAACATAATGTGGTTCGACTTAGTGCAAAATATCTTAATCTCACAGAGATCTAGCCTCCCTTCAATCAGTGACTATATTCAAAAGCAGCATTGCATGCTCTTTGACCATTTTGCCAAGATGGACAAAAAATCTTCAGCACACTGTGCTCTCAAATTCTCCATCAACACTCAAAAGAGGGGCATGTTATGACTTGACCTGGTACCACCTACAGGGCAACCCCAAAGATTCATAGATTTGTAGGATTGAGCCAGATCTGGGAACTTCACTACACATTGCCTTGTGCATCACCATGGTCACTGGCCGGCACAACAGTCCTCAGTAGGCTGCCTGTGTTTGATAATGAAGAAGTTGGTTGCGGACAGCTATTACCTATTGGTGAAAATCCTTGATGCTGTAAGAAAGACAAAAGGGCAGGACTCCGTACTGGCAGTAGGATGCCAGGAATCAGAGGTATTTCCTGTGGGCTGGATGGATTGAGAGCTCTTCACCTGCATGATGCTGATTTCCATCGACGAACTATGGCCATTATGAGCACTGTATCAGATGCATCAGCACCACTTATAGCAAGTGTGGGCAATCAGAGGTCTCTCTGCCATGAAAGAGGACTTCTTCTCCTGCTGCTCCTTTGGCCACTTGTCTATACACTAAGACTCTGTCCCAGTTTAGACAGTCATATTTTGAGAGGAGGGACTGATAGGAAGGCCGGCCTTAACTGGAGGTTAGCCTACAAATACATCTTGTGGCCGAAGAAGTCCTGAATTGCTGTCACCATAGAAGAAACTGGTGTTCAATGTGAATAAAAAAAAAATATATTTGAATTCCTTAGCCGGGACTTGGTACCTCCCATCTGCTCTTTATCACGCGACCTGGATGGATGTAGGTGGATGCCAGACCGCTTTTTCAGCCTTTAGTAGGCCTTTATTAATGGGGATGGCAAGCCTCCCTGGTGTAGAAGGATGTAGAATGTCCAAGAGTTTGTGATGCTTCTTTTCCAGGGCTATGTCTAAGGCTTCCAACACACATTTCATCAGGTCCTGGAATACCTTAAAGCCATCAGTGAAGGCTGACACAGATGGAGTCACAGACTTGTCAGGAAATAGTGAGACTATTACAGCAGGGAATGGTTGCTCTTCCCCTGGAGCTGATGTTCTTATCTTTCCTCCAGCCCTTCAAGTACCCGTGACTGTACCAACTGGCTTATCTGAGAAGGCTTAATGAGTCTCTTTGGAGAGGGTGATCTAGCCCGAGAGTCAATAAAGCAGGCTACCTGAAGTACAGCTGTATTTTAATTTTACATGCCAGCAATCTGGTTCTATTTTAGTTTAGGTGGACCCTGTGTGGGCGTCTCCTTCCCCCAAAAGGTTCCCAATAAATCTAAAACCCTCCTCCCTACACCATTGTCTCATCCATGCATTGAGACCTCACAGTTCTGCCTGTCTAAGTGGCCCTGTGCGTGGAGCTGAATGCATTTCAGAGAAGGCTGACATGGAGGTCCTGTACTAACTACACTATCTAAATATTCTGTACAAGGCTAGCTAAAATCACAGTATGTGCCAAATAAGCAGACCCAGCAGGGGTTTCATCTCACTGCCATGGGTGGTAAGAAGTAACTGAGGGAAAGTTGGGGCCACTCTGCCCTTTATAGTCTTGGGTGGGATGTGTGACTGCACAGCCAGTTGACACTGTTGACCAAAATACTTGGTTCTCACATGCATGGGGCACAAGTGCACCAACAGTGGAACAAGTCTGGACAATCACTTGAAGTAGATTAGTTTGTCCTCTCTTTTCAAGGCATTAAAAACAAAGAAGTTATCCAAGTAAATAAAAGGTGTTTAGATGCAAAGAAGAGACAACCACATGTGATTACTCCAGGAAACAGACCATGCCCTGTGAACAAGATTCTCCAGGTTATTCACCTAGTAGCATGAGCGGGCGCCCGGAAAGGCCGGCGTTCTCCAAGTGCAACACTACCAGGGTGCTGCTGATGCGCAGAGCCCGAGCAACAAATGGCGCCGAGTGATCCAGCAGAGGCGTGTTCCGAGCATCCAGGTACTGCAGACAGTTAGTCTGGAAAAGGAAGGCAGAGGGGTGAGATGACAAACAAAACAGAACAAAAACATGTAGCCATTGCACACTTTCAAAGCACATTTAAGTTCTACTCAGGTCAGCTGGGCACAGCCTCTGAATATACTTTGCCTGATCTGCCCTTCCATCTAGGTCTCTCTCGAAGCACTTTACAAACATTATTGAACTCCCTAGGAAAAATAGTTAGGTAACATACCATGGTTTTAAAGAGGAGAAAAAAACTAAGGCACAGAGGAGTAATATCTTGCTCAAGATCATATCATATGAATCTGTGACAGAGAAGGGAATAGGACACCAATCTCCCTGCCTTAAGACCTGTGCCTTAACCATAAGACCATCTTTTCTTTTTTCACCCATGAAACAGAATTTGGGTATTTATGTATATCTCGGCAACAAACATGTTAATCCAACTACTAGCGACAGTCCAACCAGCTGTAAAGAACATACACACACAAAAAAACACCATATAGCATTGCAGAATTCAGCCTGCCAGTAACAAATACAAAATATAGGAATGACAGTTTTCCCTCTAGTCAGTAACACTTAATGCTTCAAACAATAGCAGATTGCCAGCAAGGGCCGCAGTATGCAATTCAGCCGATTGTGGACAGTGCCTTTTCGCTGCTTCAGAGGAAATGCCTTGGAAATATAAAGGGAAGTGATGGAGTTTGCTGAAGTGAAGAGGCCAGAATGGGTCTCCAGATTTTCAAAGTAAATAAGATAAGTGATTTCAGACATCCCTGCTTCTTTTGTTAATTTCCCAGAGAACAACTAAGATGCATCTTCTAGGAATTACCCATTTTTCCTTTTACGCTAGTTTGTATTTTAGCTGTTACCTGCTCTTCTTCTAGCTGGCAGGGGAAAGCATCTGTGAGACCTCAGTGGTTTGGGACTCAGTTACTCAAGAAACATGGTTCCATCCACCCATGTTCCCTTAGAGCAGCTAAGATAAGATGGGCACTTTAGCATGGGCTCCTAGGATAAAAATCTAGTGCTGGTAGCAGGACATTTTCAGTCAATGGCTCTTGCTCATGGAATTCACTTCCTCTGGTGGCCTTCGGGGCGCTTTGTAAGCTGCTAGTTAGGCAAGGTTTGTGGTGAGAAGAGACACACCAAAAAATAAATGTTGACATTGGGCTACCATAGGAATAATGATCCATCTGCAGTACTGATTGTAATGGTCTGTTTTTAAATACTGAGAAACCTGATTATCATGGGAACAGATTACATAGAAAGATCTTTACAAATAAGTAACAAGGAAATTCTCAGGCAAGAAACAAAATGATACCAATCTTTGAATATCCATCTCCAGCCATCCTACCACATCCTGCCAGTCTGGAGAAAAAGAACAAACCTTTTCAGATTGGGATGGGGCTAAGGACTCTATTTGGATTGAGCAGATTTGTCTAGAACACCTCAAGCAGGAATCTTCAGAGCATCCTGATGAGGTGCTGTGCCCATTGCTGGTAGCAGGACATTTTCAGTCAATGGCTCTGAGATAAGGAACTCTGTGCATGAGCCCAGCATCCAGAGGAACTTCATCAAGATCGGTTGATGACTATATGGATATGGCCATCTGAAGAACAGTGGAAACAATCTTTGCATACATTCATCTGAAAGAAATACTATGCAACAGCTCACGTCTGCAACTACAGTGAGCGATCTTCACTGGGGAAGGGGGACTTGTTCCTGGCTGAAGACTACAGGAATGAGATGTTAACTGCTGTACAGCAGTTAGTCAACTCATCCAAATAAGCCTGTATGAGGAATTCCAAAATTACGGTAAATGCGACACCTTTGCTGTCTCCAAACAGCCACTAGAACTAATAAATCCTTTATAGATACTCTACAAGGCAAGTAGGCTCAAAGGTAGTGCTTGGTCTGAAAAACAGAGGCTATAGTATGAAAATTGGAGAAAGTTTCTTGTAATATTCTTGAATAATATGGAGACGCCCCTTTCACTGGGCCTACAGTAGTTATACAGTGGCTGAGGAAAATGAACACAGAATTTCTTTTTCTGATTATCCACCATGACCCTCGAGTCTTTTTCAGAGTCACTGCTTTCCAAAGTACAGTCCCTCATGCTGTAAGTGTGCCCTACATTCTTGGTTCCTAGATTTACCGCGTATTTGCTTGCGCCCAGCTTATCAAGTGATCCAAATCACTCTGTTTCAGCAACCTGTCCTTCTCAGTATTTACCACTCCCACACACTTGTGTCATTGTAAACTTTATCAGTAAGGCTGCCAGTTTGTCACGGAAGTCACAGAAGTCACGGATTCCGTGACTTTCCGTGACCTCTGCAGTGGCCGGTGCGCCTAGCCCAGGGGCCACGTGAGCAGCATAGGCAGTCCCTGGGCCAGTTGCACTGGCTGCTGCTGGGGAAGTCTCAGGCCCCCCCAAAATAGGGCCAAGATGATGATTACCTGTTTATAATTATATTTTGAAAATTCTCAGTTAGCCAGATTTTAATCCATGTAACGTATGCCGTGTTGATTTTGAATCGTTCTGTTTTTTCATCAAAATGTTATGTGCTACCAACACAAACGCCTTACAGACATCTATTACATCAATACTGTTACCATTATCGATCAAACTTGTAATCTCATAAGAGAATTTGACAAAAATCTCTTTTCAATAAACTCATGTTTAGACCAGAAAATGCTGAGAAAAAGTGAGAACTGCCAAAAACCAAGCAGAGTTGGATCTTGCAAAGGAAATTAGAAACTAGCAACAAAAGATTCTTTAGCCATATAAATAAAAAGAAAAGAAGGAAAGAAGAACCGGGACCACTATTCAGGAGGATGGGGTAAAGATTAAAGATAATGCAGGTATGGCCCAACACCTGAACGATTACTTTGCCTCCGTTTTTAATCAGGGTAATGAGGAGGTTGGGGGCAGTGGCTGGGTGGCTAATGGCCAATGGCTCATGAGAACAAGGCTCTGGAAGGAGAAATTCCCACATTGGAGGTAGAAACCAAATTCAAACAGTTTAATGGGATCAAATTGGAGGGCCCAGATGACCTCCATCTAAGAATATTAAAGGTACTGGCACATGAAATTGCCAGCCCAGTAGCAAGGGTTTTTAATGAAACCGCAAACTTGGGGGTCCATATCCTATGACAGGAGAATTGCATATCATACTTATATGTAAGAAAAGAAACTGATCTGAGAAACTACAGGGCCATTAGTTTGACCTCAATTGTATGCAAGGTCTTAGAACAAATTCTGAAAGAAAGAGTCGTTAAGGACAGAGGTAAACAGTAACTGGGATAAAATACAGCATGGTTTTACAAAAGGCAGATGGTCTGGCACTAACCTGATCTCTTTCTTTTGAGAAGATAACTGATTTTCTAGACAAAGGAAATGCAGTAGATCTAATCTACCTGAATTCCAATAAAGCATTTGATACAGTTCCACTTAGAAAATTATTAGTTATATTGGGAGAAGATAGTGATTAATATGAGAATCAAAAGGCGGGTAAGGAACTGGTTAAAGGGAAGACAACAACAGAACATGCAGAAGAGTGAACTGTTAAACTGGAGGGAGATTACTAATGGAGTTCCCTCAAGGATCAGTCTTGAGACTAATCTTATTTAACATTTTCATTAGGAGCTTAGCACAAAAAGTGGAAGTGTGCTAATAAAAACTTACAGATGACAAAGCTGGGAGGTATTGCCAATAAAAGTCTAGAATATGATACAAGAAGATGTGGACAACCTTGAAAACAGGTGTAATAGAAATGGGATGAAATTTAATAGTGCAAAACAAAAGGTCATGCACTTAGGGCAGGGGTCGGCAACCTTTCAGAAGTGGGGTGCCGAGTCTTCATTCATTCATTCACTCTAATTTAAGGTTTTGCGTGCTAGTAATACATTTTAATCTTTTTAGAAGGCCTCTTTCTATAAGTCTATAATATAGAACTAAACCATTGTTGAATGCAAAGTAAATAAGGTTTCAACATGTTTAAGAAGCTTCATTTAAAATTAAATTAAAATGCAGAGCCCCCTGGACCGGTGGCCAGGACCCGAGTAGTGTGAATGCCACTGAAAATCAGCTCGCGTGTCACCTTCAGCACATGTGCCATATGTTGCCTACCCCTGACTTAGGGACTAACAAGAAAAAAATGTGCTTTAAGCTGGGAACCTATCAGTTGAAAGTGACAAAGGAGACAATGAGCTGTCAGTGTGATGTGGCTGTGAAAAAGGCTAATGCAAACCTAGTATGCATCAGACAAGGTATTTCCAAAAGAGATTGAGAAGTAGCATTATCATTATACAATGCACTGGTGAGTCCTCATCTAGAATACCGCATGCAATTCTGGTCTTCCATGTTTAAGAAAGATGAATTCAAACTGGAACAGGTGCAGAGAAGGGCTACTAGGATGATCAGAGGAATGACGAACCTACCTTATGAGAGGAGACTTAAGGAGCTTGGCTTGTTTAGCCTAACAGAACGAAGGTTGAGGAGAAATATTATTGCTCTCTATAAATACATCACAGGGGTAAACACCAGGAAAGGAGGAATTATTTAAGTTAAGAGCCAGTGCTGGCACAAGAACAAATGAATACAAACTGGCCAGCCACAAGTTTAGGCTTAAAACTAGATGAAAGTTTCTAATCATCAGTGGAGTAAAGTGCTGAAACAGGTGTGGTTAGATGTTTGGCTGCCTGTGTGTTCTCTCTGCATTCTCCCTGTGTGCTGCCCCAGCTCTGCGCAGACAGCCAGCAGAGCAGACCTTGAGCAAACCATCCTATGACCACAAGATCTGCCAAGGTACGAAGGCGCCAGGCCAGGTTTATGCTGACTAAGCACGGTACTAGTATCCCGCAGACTCTACCGGATCACTAATATATGTATGTCTGTAACAACGGACCAGCTCAGTGAATGGTGGGACTTTCTGTTCCTCCCTAGGCTAGACAAAGACACTCCCTCTGAGATACATCTTTATACCCCGATAAAAACAAGTTACGTACTGCCCCTCTGACACAGTTAGTTACTGCCCCGATGTGGCTAGTTATCACCCATCACCTTGTACGTCTTGGTTTGATCAAAACATCTCTATTACGAACTGTCATCCTGACCTTATCTTTGAGGAATCCTGTTATCCTTGGGAAATGTTTAAGTACCATCCTTGATCTGGGGATGTTCTGGTACCACTTGATATTGCGATGTGTTTGCATGAGTACTCTGTGCTTAGCACTTCTTAGTCATGTGTGCCTCTTGCTCACAGCTTGTCTTTGCTTTATATCAGTAAAGTTTTGACTACTACTTTAGGCCAGGCCTCATGCCTCATACCAGGCCTCTGATGCAAGTGCTTATGTCTCAGGCTCTCTTCCTACTACGCTCCTCCACTTTTTGTCTTTTTATGGGGAGGATGTTTACCCATCGTCCCAGAAAAGCATAATGCATGGACGGAAGATGGCCCAGTGGGCTAAACACTGTACCTGCAAAAAAAAATGTCCATAAGTCAGATTGGTAGCTCCCCTACTCTTCTCATCACTGATACTTTGTGTGTTCCTTCTTAGCACTACCTGTCTTGTCTTTAGCCATCTGTCCATACTTCACTGTTACATACAGATATATAGGGAAATGTACACAACTGGGGAAAAAGCAATCCTAAATTCAGAACTCAGTTAGAGAGTGAGAGACTGGCCAGTTGCTGGGCAACTGAACCATGCTGTACAGGGCCTTCACCTCCAATCACAATATGTCAACCTCTCTGTGTATCTATGTTCTTACTGGTACATTCTGAGGTAAATTAACTATTGTATTTTATATAACAAATTCCCACTGAGTTTTAAAGCTTCATCTGAGTAGCCTATTATGAAAATACAATAAATAAAATCCACCATTACACAACTGCTCCCGCGTATTCCCAGAGATGACTCACATGCTCCAAGGGGAACCCATGAACTACAGTAAATGATCCATTCTCTGTGACAAAGTCATTAAATAAAGATTTGAGTACTTCAGTGACTCAGACAGAGGTTTTGGGTCTATTACAGGAGCAGGTGGGTGAGATTTTTTGTGGCCTGCAATCTGCAAGAGGTCAGATTAGATGATCATAATGGTCCCTTCTGACCCCAAAGCCTATGAGTCATCATCAAGGCACTCCGGGGACCCAAAGTATGTTCCTATCACGCTTATGCCTTGATCCAGGCCTGGATACCAGAGTGATGAGCAGAGAATATATTTGTTTTGGTTTTTATGGTCTAAGACTGCTCTGTTGCCCCCACTCTCTAAGGCACAATGAACAATACTTGTGCCTCAAAGGAACTCTCTCAGTGGGGCCAATTTTGATCAGACAATTTACACACTCGGTCCTGGGCTGAATTTCTGAAATCCTGAAGGACAAGTGTGACAAAGTGGGATTTTTCCCCTTGTTATGTTGCATATGAGTCTGTCATGTACTAATATTGTGTGTACCTCAGTTTCCCTGCGTACTGCACCAATGCCTAGGTGGTAGGAATTGGGTGTGTGACTTTTGCTGAGGCCCTCGGGGCCAGGTGAGGCTGCCCAGCTGCCAGCATGTAAGCTATGGCTGATGCCCTTCGTAACCTGAGAACCAGGAGGGAGATGTGACCAGGTGACATTTTGCCTGGGTAGTAGGACAAAGCCCGGGGGAGGAGCCATGGGAGTGTGGGAGGCCAGGCAGCAGGGTTCAAGGCAGTCTCCTGTTTGGGACTTGGAGGGAGGAGTCCAGGGCATCTGGCCCAGGGTTCCCCCAAGATGGGCGTGGCTGAAAGTCACTAATTTCCATGCTAACAAGTTCTGTTCTACGCTGTGTACCTGTCGACTAATAAACCTTCTGTTTTACTGGCTGGCTGAGAGTCACATTGACTGCGGAATTGGGGTGCAGAGCCCTCTGGCTTCCCCAGGAGCCCTGCTCAGGCGGACTCGCTGCGGGAAGCGCATGGTGAATGGGGATGCTGAATTCTGAGGTCAGACACAGGAAGGCCAAAGCCACATAGGCTTCTTGCCCTGGCAACACTCAGTTAGAGGAGGCATGCTATACCAGAGTCCTGACTGGCTGCATTTGGAGCAGTTCCAGAGCATCGGCCTGGTGACTCCATGACAACAGGTTTCTAGTAAGGACTCAAAGTCTACAGAATATCCTAGAGAGTTTCCAGAGTTTATTTATCTGTGATAGTTGTCCTCCATTGGGTGACAAATGCCTGGTGTCTCTCCCAGCAAGGATGTTTCCCTAGAATCTGTCAGGTATCAGAGGGGTAGCCGTGTTAGTCTGAATCTGTAAAAAGCAACAGAGGGTCCTGTGGCACAGGACCCTCTGTTGCTTTTTATAGAATCTGTCAGGTCTCCAGTCACATGGAATGGCTCATTGGACTGGGGTTTGAGAGACAAGTATTCCTGCCCCTTCCACATCTGGAATACCAGTTCCTTTCTCCTCTGAAACTAGTGAATTCCCAGTGGAATTAACCAGAGTTCCTTGTTTTGTAGGGCTCCAGCTGGACTCTGGATCTGAGAGGTGTTAAGAGTTGATGTAAATGGCTGCACAAAGGAAGCCATTTGCTGTGCATAAGTTTCACTGGTCCTACAAACCCCAAGAACTATGCTATTCTTGACTTATCTACTGGCATTTTATTAAACATATGTACAGATACGTTCTATAATAGCAGGGACTTTTTAATCTTTATCTGCCTCAGCTTTGCCCAATCCGTCTCCATATGGTTTGCATCTGAAAAATCTGGAGGCCATGATCAGCTGTTTCTCCTGGACATCAACTTTTCCAGTAACTGAATGAAGATGCCTACTAAACACTAAAGTTGGCTGACACAGAACAGAGGCATCTACTCTGAAGGAAGAAGCTAGCACAATCAGGCAGAAATAACATCATTTTCTTGCCTTTTGGTGCGGACATCCTGATAGCTCACTCATCTGGGCTAGAATGGCTCCGGAGAAGCAAGTCATTGCCCATGAGGCTTAAAGCCAAGGCTGCAACTTTTAATTGTTAGAAGCTCAATTCAGTTTTTCTTGTTGGCTCTTTGGGAAGACCCTGCTGGAAACACGGTCTTTTAGAATTGAGGATCTTACAGCATCTATTTTGGAAAGGGCAATTGTGATCGGGGTCCTAGTGGGGAGCCAGCTGTGGTCAGTCAATTAGGGTGAACTGCAAAGAATGGGGTAGACAATCCCCATTAAGCTGGTGGATATTCCAATACTTTGATTCACCAAACCAGCATAAAACAGCTTCTTTATTACCTCACTGGTTATTCAGAAGTCCAAGCAACACAGTTCCCTTAAAGTGATCCAACCTCAGGCCTCCATCCTGATACCCACATCAGATATGATGAAAATGTCTGTAAATCCTATTTCATCATATATAAAAAAAAAAAGGTTCTACCAATCCCAAAGGACTGGACACATTACCTCCCAGGTTAATGCATGTTTCAGATCTTGCCCAAATACACGCTACAGACAATTCTTATTCACTAAACTAACATTTATTAAAAAACAAGAGAGAGAGTATGGTTAAAAGATCAGTATACATACAGACATGAGTTCAATTCATTGAGGTGCAGATTCATAGCAGAGATGGTGAGCTTCGTAGTTGCAAAGAGTTCTTTCAGAAATAGTTCACAGTTTATAGTCCAATATCCAAATATCACATTCAGGGCGGTACCAGCATAACTGGGACCTCAACCTTGCTACTCAAACTTCCCCTGAAGAAGCTTAAGCAAATCTGAGATGACAGAATCAGGACCCAATGATCTTTTATACAATTTCATGTCTTTTAACAAGTTGAAATTTCTCAGGGAACAAAAGGTAATTAGGATGACTTTGAAGGAGGTCCATCACCAGGACTTAGCTATACGAATTAACATAAGGCCATTTGCTTGTTCCTCCACCATTCACAGCACATTTCAAAGAGAGATGAATACTGAGCTATCCCATGTTTACAATTCATTTACATGATAGGATGTTCTTTTGACTTCTGAATTATCAGAATACAGCATAGTCAGGGACTGTTGATTACATTGTCCACCCTATTCATACATATGTAAATATGCAAAAACACAAACATTATCTCCCCACATGTCTTTTGTGGGTTATTTATTTTGCAGGATGTTTAACCCTTTCTAGTCATGCATCACAGCAAAAAAGTCAGTTTTGTCCTTCAACAAGGTACAGAACTCTTGTGTTGGGCTGTTTAGACACTGGGGTTTGTTAGATTATTTCTGTTTTGTTTGAGGCGGTCTCTGAAATCAGGACACAAAGATGGCGTCCTTGTGCCTTTTTGGGAATTACTACTGAACTTGTTTCTTCACATGTATTTTTGATCATGTCTGGCCTACCTCCCCCTGCCCGCCCACCCCTATGGTGGAGAAAGGATCTCCACATAGGGACACCGTTTTCTGACCAGAAAGCAGAATCATCTTGGACATCACCATCATCCTGCCTGTCATCCAGGCTCATAATCTAGTCATCAGCTTCGACTCTCACATCTCCCCAGGTCCTCAAAACTAGGCTATGACTAAATCTTGGCAAATCTTTCTGCACAATATTTTAAAGACCTGGCCTTTCCTATGCAGCCACACAGCTAAAATTCTCATCCAAGCTCTCATTATTTTCCTTCTCGATGACTGCAACATCTTTGTCTATGGCCTTGAAAAATGCAAACTTACCCCACTCTTAGCCATTCAAAATGCTACTGTAAGGATCATTTTCCTAGCCTGCCACTTTGACCACATCACCCCTCTTTGCATCCTTCCACTAGCGCCCACGTCTCCGTTACATCAAACAGAAGCTGCTTGCATTCACTTCATGTTCAATCCGATCAACCTGTGATGCTAACCTCCATTGCTGATTTGTAAAATTTTGAAACAAACACCTTTCTTCTTTCTCCCATGCTGCCCCCTCACTATGGGAGGTGCTCCTCATAAACCTCTGCTAAAGCTCCCTCACTAGCCACCTTCAAATCACTTCTCAAAACTCTGCCTATTTAAAAAAAACTTGACAGTCAGACCACAGCCTATCATGCTGACCAATGTTGCCTCATTGGTTACTTGTACTCCCCATCTGTCTGTATCAATCGGTCTCTTGTCTTACATTTGGACTGTAAAGTCCATGGGGCAGGGACTGCCTTCTGTACTGTTTATACAGTGCCCATCTCATTGTGGTCCTAGGCACTATGGTAATACTAATAATAAGCAAGTAATAGCAGCAACATCATCATCTAGGGATGGAATAGTCTCAGCTGGATCTCCCGTTCCATTTCTGATAACTAACCCTCCTCCATGCATGACACTGCTGGAAGGCGGAAGGGGGGGTGGGAGGGGGCAACATTTCATCATCCACAGGATTTCTTAGGTCTTATGATGTGGGTTTCTTTTTTGTCTTTTGTTTGTTGGTTACAAGAAGTGGCTGGAGAGTGCTCATCACTGGTCCTCTAGTCTTCTGCTCCAACAGTGTGGACCCATGAGTGTTTGACTGGAGTGCTGAGTTCCTTCTCCTGTCTAGTGAAGGGGGACTTATCTAGCCTCTCACACAGGAGTCACCCCACAACACTAATTCAAGATGACTGTTTATAGGTGGAGAACTCAACAGATTTTCTGATTCATACATTTTATGGCCAGACAGACCCTTATGTTTATCTAATCTGACCTGTATAATTAATTACTCAAAGTTCTGTATTAATATGCCTAGTAAGGAATCTATTTGTCAAAAAACATTTCCTGGATCTTTTTTGTTGTCTATATTGTTACGGACATACTTGCTGACAGATATTTTGAAATAAATTACCAAAATAATTGAAACTAGCATGATTAGTGTGTGTTATTTTGAGAAAACAAACATGCAAAATTTTGCAGAATTTAAAAATAATGTGTGCAGAATTTTTAATTTTTTGGCACCAAATTCCCACAGGAGTAATTTTGTTTTATTATAGTCAGGGCTGCTAGCACTGCTTATTAAGATTGCCCAACCCGTCCCATTATAAAACCTTTGTTCTGGTGATTTATAGCGTTGACAAACTTTAACCATTTGAGCTGAAATTTTCCATGCTGGGTATCTGCCTCAGGATGAATATTTTTGGGAAATTTCAACCAAAATTATTTAGTAGCTTTTTCCAAGAACAAGACCAGGGAAAAAATGTTTTACAATCTTAAATTCTGGTGACCTTCCTTTTCTTTAAGATACTCTAAAGCAGTGATGTTCACGGGCGATAAGAAGGAACTATGGGGGCGCTGGGGTATATATCCAGCCCCATGAAGGCGCCACTTCAGGGGGCTCCACAGCCGACCCACTGGGTGCTGCTAGAGTAAAAATTCTCCGACGATCGTGCATGCGGCGCGCACACACCTAATTGGAATCGATATGAGCAAGCACTTGAAGAAGAACAGGGGTTTAATTTAATGTAATGGGCTTGGGGCGGTCAGTCCCACGGAGCTGACAGCTCACAACCCTCATGTAACTACCTTGCAAGACCCTGAGGGATCACAACCCCCAGTTTGAGAACCCCTGCTCTACGCTTTGGAGCAGGGACTTGAAATTAAGCAGATGGCATCCTTTGGATCAGGATACACCTTTCACTGTCCCCATAAAAAAACTGCCCAAATTTAGCCAAGTTATAAGCTTTATTAAAAAATTTCAGTGCACAAATGTATAGAAGAAACTTGCTAGAACTTCACAGCCAACCTGGGGCTGAACAGGACTTTCCCAGAAATTGCAGCTTGGGGATGGGGGAGGAGTACTCTGGGAGAGAAGAAGAGATACACTGGGACTGCCTAGGCAAGGAGACTGGTAGCCACTTGGGCAGCGGAGGAAGGAATAAGGAGCTAGGGTACAGGGAGGGAACCGGGAGTGGCTAGGAAAAGACTGGGACAAGGAGCAAAGGGGAAAGATACTGCAACTGGACACGTTGTCCAGAGAGGGAGGAAAGGAGCGGTACAGTTGAAAACATATGCAAATGAGTCCACTTTAATAAAGCAATCCCAGTCTGCCATATAACTAACATATCGCCATCATTATTTACCACTCCTCTAAATTTTGTGTCATCTGCAAACTTTACCAAACAAAGATTTTACTTTTTCCTCCCATGACACGGATATTGAATAGCACTGGCAAAGAACAGATCCCTGTGAAATCTCTCTAGAAATATCCCTATTGGATAATTCCTAATGTACATTTAGAGATTTATCAATTAGCCAGTTTTTAATCCATTTAACAGGGCTACATTAATATATCAGCATTATACAAAATCAATCAGTATGTTATGTGGTCAAATATTTAAGTTAATTTTACCAGTCTACTTTGTACTCTCCATCAAAAAAAATTATATGAACTTTGACGTGACCTGTTTTCCATAAAACCATGCTAATTAGCACTAATTATGCCACTAACTTTTAATTCTATACTTATTTTTTCTCTCATAGCCTTTCCATGATTTTGCTCAGAATCAATGTCTGACTAACTTACATTCCTCAGGCTAGAAGATAAAAAGGCACTTCTAGCTATTAGGTTTCATCTTTCTTCTTTTGCTGCATTATTGTCCACCAAGCTGTAGGAGGACGGGAGAGAACAGTAATAGAAACTCTCTAGCCAAACTAAAAAATGACCAAAACCCCCTGGAAAAGTAGGCATTTTTCCAAATACATACAAAGTTTCCTGCTATGACTGGATAGTTCTGACTCAATATAAGCAAGCCCTGGGAGAGTTTCACAGAAATAATATTTAGCCCCAGCTAAATCCAAAACTAAGAGGATGTAAGAAAATCCAGGGTAGGATTACCGGATAGGGACAGAACGCAGAGCGTACATGTGACAATTCATTTATGCTGGGTTATAATGCACAGAATGTTCTACTATTGAGAGTTGCAGGAGGAGCTGGTAGCAACCCCTAGATTTAGGTTTTCTAATTCTTACTATAAAAGATTCTTGTGATTTTTTGAGATGCCTTAACACCTCCATTGTTTGCAGGAGGCCTTTGAAATTTGACAGGGAGAAAGTTCTCAGGCTTGAAAGATGCCTTTCAAGCTTGGCAGAGTTATTAACTGTTAAATTACCATTTCTCTTCTGTTCACATACTTAATTTCCACGAGGAAAGGAAGGAACAGGAACATTCTAAAGAGACAAGCCACTAAAACAGCTGCAGACACTAGGAGCTCCCAGAGCGGCTGTAGTGACAGGGAACGTGTACAGGAGCCTTTCACCTCTGGAGAATGGAGAGGAGAGCATGCCCCAAATTACATTCCCCTCATTAACTCCCCTGATCCAACACCTGGTGCCAGCAGCCCATTCCCCTTTGAGATAGCAGCCTTCTGCTGTTAGCTAATTTAGTACTCCTGGGGGATTCTGCACCCATACGGGGGTGCGGAATTCATATGCATTTTCTGTGCCCCCCCCCCCCACACACACACACAGAGAAAGGCAAAAATAAATCTGCCAGGGGACACGCACCTCTTCCCCAGCACCCCATCTGTTCCAGTGTGCCCGGTGCAGCCTCAGAGACGGGGGCTGGGCGTGTGTGCCTGCATGATCACCGTCGGAGGCGGGGCTGGGCGTATGTGCGTGCCAACAAGCGAGAGAGAGACAGAGAGAAAGAGAGACACATTGTCCCTCTCTCTTGCGATTGCAGCTCCCTGGCGTGTAAGGGTAGGGCTTTTTATTATGCATGAGGCAGGCTAGAGGCACAAATGCAGCAGCCTGCCTGAGTTAATTGATCTCATTCTCTGAGGCAGAAATGTAGCAGCCTGCCTATTGTTCCTATTGTTAGTTAACTGTTCCCATTCTCAGTCAATTCCCTCAGGAGCATTAAAAACAGTGAAAGTTTTAAGACCCCTACATTGCCAGAGTGATGTAAAGGAGTTTTATTATAAATGACAGTAAGGGAATCCTCACCTAGGAAGATCTATGTGCTTTCTCACCTTTTTCCCGTGCCAAAGTGGCACAATGAGGTTAGATTACAGCTCAGGATTTATTTTACTTACCCATTTAAAAAAGACTGAGGGCAAATAAAACATTTGCCAAGCAGTCAATAAAATGTCAGGAGACTCAGAACCAAGCACTTCCCAAAGTACCCAGCCAGGTCCAGGACAATGATTAGCAGAACTGTATGACTTTCATGTGTGAAAGTCTGAGCAATTTAAAATGGTAGTTACTCTTTTTTTTTTTTGGTGTTCTGTAATGTAATTTAAATGAAAATCCAGGATTCTAACTGGAATGCAGGGTATTAGTTACCAAGTGTTTGTAATTTAACTTTCACGTGTTTAGGAAATGCTGAATAGTTATTGTGACTTTTTTCTGTATTGTACTTTAAATAAATTACCACAACAATGAAACTGGTGTGATGATATTGCATTATTTTGACAAATAAAATATGCAGAATTTTGAATTTTTTGGCGCATAATTTTTAGGGGGGGGGCGCAGAATCCCCCCAGGAGTAGCTAATGTAGTTCTGTTTTTTTGTTGGTTTCCTGCACCCCCCTTCCGCCCCCCCATAGATTCCAATGCCAGACGGGACCATTCTGATCACATAGTCTGACCTCCTCTAAAACACAGACCTTCCCCAAAAATTAATCCTAATCCTGTAACTCAAGTGGCTGAAGTCCGTGCTGAAGATTCAGTATTTGAAAACCCAATTCATAACGGAACAGTTGTTATAGCTGTTACATAAAGAATTTGGTTTACCTTTTGACTTTCAAAACGAGGAAATTATACACAAAAAGCTACATTAAAAGGAAGTTTATGTTGAAAAGTAAAGCACCTGAAGTTATGCAATGTCAGATTTATTATTGGCCACACAACTAATTCTGCTCCCTGATCTGTGCACATTATGGTAGTCTAATTACATCATCATATTTTTTCCACAGAATCCTTGCCTCATTCAGTGAACAGGCTGGATGCATGGGGGGCAGAAGTAAAGGTGCACAGGCAACTATAAGTCTAGTATTTCATAACTTGAAAGCTTGACTTTACAACCTAATTAATTTCCTTTTTAAAGTCAGAAATATAAGCTTTAGAAGGTGTGAAAAAAGGACAGAACAATGAGACATTACTGTAACATTTTACACCTTGGGGGAGCATCCTATAACCCCCATAGTCCTCATTTATATATACACCTCTACCTCGATATAACGCGGTCCTCGGGAGCCAAAAAAATCTTACTGCGTTATAGGTGAAACCGCGTTATATCGAACTTGCTTTGATCCATCGGAGTGCGCAGCCCCGCCCCCCCAGAGCACTGCTTTACTGCGTTATATCCGAATTTGTGTTATATCAGGTCGCATTATATAGGGGTAGCAGTGTAATTGTGATCTTGCTTATAAAGCATGCCATGTGAGGTATCAGGGAAAGGTTATGATCTGCTGAAAGTCATTTTTCTATCTAAATATGTATATCATTAATGCATATGAAGTTATGATAACTGTGTTGTATGGCTGTCACTAAAATATGCTGTGGGGTTGGGAAGCGCTCAGATACTACCTCTCCAGAGATAATGACAAGGGAAGAGGTAACCAACGCCCGGGTGGGTGCTGAAAAGATATCACCAGTCATTGTCCAGCAGAAGAGTTACAATTCAATGACTCACTCACAGGAGACACATTGGGGTATTGCTTCACCTTGTGACTCAGCAACACCCACCAGACATGGCTGGACTTGTGTTCTGCAAGCACATGGACTAAGGGTATAAAACAGGGGCCACATGCTAGGCCTTTCTCCTTCCCCCACCTACGCTGCAAGCAATAAGGACACTCAGAAGACTGAAGACTCCAACAGAGGAGACTGACCCAGGTTTCAAGGGTGAAACCTGTGTACTATGAACTGCAATATCCAGTGGGGTGAGAAAAACTGCTTACTCTAGATGTTACCCAGTCTAATATGGCTGAGAGTTTAGACTGAGTGCTTCTATATTTTATTTTATTTTGGTAACCACTCTGACTTTTTTTCCGATCACTTATAATCACTTAGAATCTGTCTTTTGTAGTCAATAAATTTGTTTAACTGTTTATCTTTACCAGTGAGTTTGCCTGAAGTAAGGGTGCTTGCTGAGGTTTACAAAGGCTGGTGTATATCCACTTTCCATTGATGAAGTGGTGAACCAATTAATAAATTTGCACTGCTCGTCTTGAACACTGTAAGAACGTATAATCCTGAGGTACAAGGCTGGGAGCTGGGGGGATTTGGCTGGTGCCTTTCTCTGTGTGTGGGGCATCGGTGAATCCCATAAAGGTCTTGTCCAGGGGTAGACAAGCTATGGCATGCGTGCCGAACGCGGCACGTGAGCTGATTTTCAGTGGCACTCACACTGCCGGGGTCCTGGCCATCAGTCCGGGGGGCTCTGCTTTTTAATTTAATTTTAAATGAAGCTTCTTAAACATTTTAAAAACCTTATTTTACATACAACAATAGGTTAGTTATATATTATAGAGACTTATAGAAAGAGACCTTCTAAAAACAATAAAATATATTACTGGCATGTGAAACTCAAAGGTTGCTGACCCCTGGTCTGGTCAAAGTCCAGGTTTCCCAGCACCAGGCCCTTAACCAAATCCTCCTTCAGCGTGCAGAGGGCCCTCTGGCACTGCTCGGTCCAGACCAGCTTGTCTGGCTTACCCTTATTGCATAGCTCAGTGATGAGAGCTGACACAGAGCTAACGTGGGGCACAAACCTCCGGTAGGGCCTTTATTGGGATGGCAGGGCACAACTACCAGCCAGCCCAACCCCTCCTGTCTCTGCACAGGGATCTGGGCCATAAGCAGGGCGAGGGGCTTCATCCCTGGGACCTTCAACCAGGTCACACTGCCCCTTAGCATCTGGTGAGGCTACACCATCCGGGGCCTGACAACAGTTATCTCTGTCCCAGGATCGTGCCACTCCAGGAATATCTCCCCATGACCCACCACTTTCCATTCCAACTGGGGATCTGAGGGGTCTGAGCCCAGGATAGTACATGCAGACATATATGCTGGGGCCAGGAGTGAGAGCCAGTCTTCCACCCCACCCATCTGGCTAAACAACTCTCTGGCCTTGGGATCCAGGAAGGGGGCTAAACACCAGAGCCTTTCTGCAGGGCCAGCCTTCCCAAAGGCCGCAAGACAGATATCTATATCTCCCCCCTCCTTAACCTGGGGCAGCAATTTAGGGTTCCTGCGGAATTGGCATCCTGGGGTCCATCCCCACTCACCCCTGGATGGGTCCCTCTGCCTCTCAGCTCCGCCAGCGCCAGTTCATGCTGCCTTTCTCTCCTGCTGTTGTGCTTCATGCCTTCCCTGTCTCTCATGGTCCTCTGACTCCTTCAAACTCAGCTCCAATTCATCCATCTCCGATCCACCAACGGGTAACTCGGTGGAGACCCCCCGTCTGATCGGGGACACGGGTCTCCGGGACACCTGGCTGCTCCCAGCCGCTCTCATGGCTCCAGCTGGGTCAGGAACCGGCTCCTTAGAACAATCCTCCTCTTCCAACAGAGCAATTAGCTGTGCCTTAGTGAGCTTTCCAATGCGCAGCCATCTCTCTCTGCACAGCTCCACAATGTCCTTCTTAAGGAGATGGTTATAGGCCATCTCCACCCTGTTCCCAAGAGGTCACGGACTCACAGGCCTGTGTTCTTTCAGGTTCCCACGATCCCTGGGAGGAACCCTTCAAGGGACAGCCCTTCTTGGGGGTCCACCTCTCTCAGGGTTAAGCCGTAGGCTCCTCCTGGAACCGCACCCCTCGGAGCCTCCAGCATGCCCGTCTAATCCCCCTTCATTTTACTGCTCCCTAGTCACTTACTGCAGGACACACTTTATCCCACCACTGCCACCAGTTGTCACAGAGTCACTGGGGCGATGCTCTGGAACAACTCCATACAAAGCCAGTCAGGACTCTGGGGGAGCCTCCTCTCTTTCAGCATACCATCTC
This sequence comes from Malaclemys terrapin pileata, assembly GCF_027887155.1. Lineage (NCBI taxonomy): Eukaryota > Metazoa > Chordata > Testudines > Emydidae > Malaclemys > Malaclemys terrapin. The sequence continues at coordinate 11,927,060 of NC_071524.1, read as the reverse complement.
CAAGGCAAGAGGCTTACATAGTTTCTACCTTCCTGGGTCTGACCTCAGAGCATTCAGCATTCCCTTTCACACCATGCACTTCCTGTGGTGAGTCTGCCCGGGTGGGATTCCTGGGGAAGCCAGAGAGCCCTGCACCCCAACTCTGGAGTCAGACGTGACTCTCAGCCAGACGGTAAAACAGAAGGTTTATTAGTCAACAGGAACACAATGTAGGACAGAACTTGTTAGCACAGAAAACAGTGACTTTCAGCCAAGTCCATCTTGGGGGGGGGGGGGGAAAGAGAGACCAGAGCCAGGGCTCTGGTCCTTCCCCTGAGCCCCAAGCCAGCCGAGACTGACTTGCTTCCAGCTGTCTAGCCCCTGCCCTGCCCATTGCTTCTCCTCCAACCTTTGTCTTGCTTCCCGGGCCAAGAGTCTCCTGGTCGCATCCCCCTCCTGGGTCTCAGGTTATGAAGGAGCAGCCATAGCATTGGTGTAGGCAGCTGGAGCAACCCCCACAGAAGTCACACACCCTTATTCCCCCCACCTAGACATTGGTGCAATACACAGGGAAACTGAGGCACGCACAAAAAGAACAGGATTACTTGTGGCACCTTAGAGACTAACAAATTTATTTGAGCACAAACTTTCGTGGGCTACAGCCCACTTCATTGGATGCAACACACACACAGCATTCATGCAAAACAGTAAGACTCACATAGGCTCACACACAACATAACAAGGGAAAATCCCTACTTTGTCACACTCAGCATCCACCATTTTTTCCCCGTGGGTGCTCCAGACCCGGAGCATCCATGGAGTTGGCGCCTATGTTTCAGGAGCTCTGACACTGACTTCCTGTGTGACCTTGGATAAATCATATAATCTCATTTATAAAAAAAGGATAATACTTCCTATCTCCTACCCTTTGTTAGTCTGTTCTTTCTAGTTTGTAAGCTCTTCTGGACAGGGCCTCTAGGTGCTACTGTAATACAAATGAAAAAAGATCTCTTTCAAAGTACATTTCATGGGACTTTCATATTTCAGAATGAACAGACATGATAAGCATATCCCATGTCATTCCCACATCCCCAATTACCCTCTCATTAAGTAGAACACTGTGCTGAAACATCTTACTATGAACTATTTTCTTTTCTAGGTAATGTTTGCACAAAGCAGACGTTCACTTTTTACTAGGATATACCTTTAGTTTAAAAACCATCAGCCTCAGGCTATTTCCTTATAAATGACGGAATGATAATTATCTGAAACATTTCCACATTTTGTCCCACTATGAAATTACTCTTAATAGGCCCACCTGGCACAAGCAACAAGCAATGATCCCAAACCTCAGACCCACTGAAACACTTCAGTGTGTTGTGCTTGGCTGGCCAAGAGCACACAGGCACTAAAGAAACTCCAGCTGGGTAACAGGGAGGCTGCTGTGCAACACGGGTTTAAGGAAGCACTTCATTCTGGCGTCCCAATCGCTGCACTGGCTACGTGCTGAATTGCCTTAACGCTGGAGATTCACCGACTTGGCTACAGTAACACAGGATTCTGGTAAAGCTGGACATAGAACCCAGATCTCCCAATCACAGTCCACAGCCATAAGCACAAGACAGTCCTTCCTCCATCCCAGCACCCCAGCAAGCTACTAGTTGAAATTTCCTGTTGTAGTTTAAAAAGTTACCTGTAATTTCTTTTATGCACATCCCTCCCACCACACAGAAAATGGTTAGATTAACAGAGTTCCAACCGCATTAAAATCGAACCCTACACTAACTTGAAATCATGTTAGCATTACTGGATGTTTACAAGCAGTAAATTAAACAGACGATAAAAATGTTCAAGAACTAATACAAACCTTTCTCATCATATGTGCAGCTGCCTGCCAGCCTCGGGTGCCGATGTGTTTGTTAAATGAGATGTTGAGGTGCGTTGCTGACTCATAATACTCAATCATGTCAAATAATGCTGAGGCACCCTGGAAAACAAAGAGGAAAAGAAACTGTAAAGTTGACACAAGATTGTGGAGGCATTCAGCAGTGGCTCTGGGAAGCCGTCACAGACATCAGCTTCTCATTTCCAGTAAGTAACCTGCACAGAAACAATCCACGAAGCTAGAGGCTTGCTAATACCTAGAGGGAGACCTGGAGAGAAAAAAAAAATGGTTATTAACCTTCCATAACTGTTGTTCTTTGAAACGCATTGCTCATGTCCATTCCACTTGCACTTCTAGGGTGTAATGACTAAGTTCAAGGAGTTCCTGCCATAGGAATCTAGGACTAAGTTCTCAGCTCCAGTCGAGGAGGGCAGAGCAGTGGCAAAAGTGTCCCTGCAAGCAGCATTAGATGTGGTGGACTCTGCTACATGAACCATAACCTCGGCCGTGGTCATGAGGAGGAGCTCATGGCTGCAGGTCTCAGGCCTCCCATATGAAGTGCAGTGGACTATTCAGGACCTTCCTTTTGAGGGCATGTCTCTCTTTTCAGAGCAGATGGACTCTAAACAACTACACAGAGTGAAGGATTCGAGAGTCACTCTAAAGTTCCTCAAATTACACATGCCGGCGCCACTGAGAAAGCACTTTAAGCCCCAGCCATTGCTCAGTTTCTACCAGCCTCCGTCGAGGCAGGATTACAGTAGGAGGCAGGGCCTAAGCAGGCCTTTTGATGGTACACCCGTGGATGGCATACCAGGACAGTGTCTGGATCCACTCCCACCAATTTTTATCAACTGGCTATCCCACTACTATTGGGCATAGTCCCACATCACCTCAGACTGCTACACACAATAGAACTGGTATACACCCTGCAGGTCAGTTCTTCCCCTCCTTCCTACCCGCTCTCTCCATCCCTCTTCAGGGACTCTTCTCGCAAGCAACGTTTACTCCAGGAAGTACGAATGCTCCTGCAAGTGGGAGCAGTAGAGGAGGTTCCTCTGGTGCGACGGGGCAGGGGGGTTTACTCCTGGTATTTCCTAATCCCAAAGGCCAATGGAAGTCTCAGACTCATCCTGGACCTGTGAAAGCTCAACATATTCATGAAGAAGCTGAAGTTCTACATGGTCTCCTTGGTCACCATTTTCGCATCTCTGGATTCAGGGGACTGGTATGCCGCTTTCGATTTGAAGGACGCCTACTTCCATATTTCAATCTTCCAAGGCACAGAAAATGCCTCCATTTCGTGGTGAACCAAGTGCACTACCAGTTCATTGTACTTCCATTTGGCCTTTCAGCAGGTTTTCATAAAGTGTGTGGCAGTTGTCGCAGTCTTCTTGAGGAAGCAAAGGGTTCAGGTTTACCCTTACCTTGTTGACTGGCTGGTCAAAGGTTGGTCCAAGGCCCAGGTGAAGGAAAATGTAAGGTTGATACTGTCAACCTTCAAAGAGTTAGGCCAGTTGATAAACATGCAGAAAAATCAACACTCGTCAGTTAAAAGAATAGAATTTATAGGGGCGGGCCTCAACTTGGTCCAGGCCAGAGCATTTCTTCCAGAGATCCAGTTCTGGGCCCTAGGCATGATCATAGAAAGCCTCAGACACCACCCAACCACCACGGCAAGAACCTGCCTAAAACTCCTGGGGCACATGGCCTCATGCACTTATGTGATGCAGCATGCGAGATTATGACTCAGACCTCTCCAGGCTTAGCTGGCGTCAGTGTACCGGTTGGGCCAGGATCGTTTGGACATGGTTGTCACGCTTCCCCATTCAGTAATCACCACCCTCCTTTGATGGTTGGACCCCAGGGCAGTATGTGCAGATGTCCCCTTCTCGAGACATCATCTGGCAATATTTCTAGTCATTCATTCATTTGGGCTGAGTTGGGGGGGCTCATCTGGGGGTACTCAGGACCCAGGGCCGCTGGTCCCAAGAGAGCTCTTGCTACACATCATTAGGGAACTCAGAGGTGTACCTTGCCTGCCAAACGGTCCAGCCCCACCTGGAAGGCAAATACGTATCGATACTTAGACAACATGATAGCGATGTTCTATATGAACACACAGGATGGAGAGCGTTTCACTCACCTATGCCAGGAAGCCCTTTGCCTGTGGGAATTCTGCATAACCCACTCAAGCCACCTCAAAGCCTCCTATTTTCTGGGGGCACAGAATGAGTTAGCGGATTGCCTAAGCAGATCTTTCTCCAATCACAAGTGCTCCATTCAATCAGAAATCATGAAGGACATTTTCCAGAGGTGGGGAGCTCCCCAGATAGACTTGTTTGATATGAGACACAACAGGAAGCGTCTGCAGTTCTGCTCCTTCCTGAATATCAGCCCAGGTTCGCTCACAGATACGCTTCTTCTCCCTTGGAAGGACCATCTCTTTTATGCATTTCCTCCCATTCCACTCCTACACAAGGTCCTGCTGAAGGTCAAGAAGAAAGGCACGAGCCTGATCCTAACAGCCGTGGCCTGGCCACGTCCACACTGGTTCACCACCCTTCTGGACCTCTTGGTGGAATCACTAATCTGATCTCCCAGGATCACGTCTGTCTATGACCTCTGAACCTCAAGTCCCTTCATCTCACAGCCTGGAAGCTCCACGGCTGAACCTCTTGGAGCTAGCATGCTCCAGGGCAGTTCAAGAAGCCCTTGTAGGGAGCAGGAAACCATCCACTACAGCTACGTACCTGGCAGAGTGTAAAAGGTTCTCAATCTGGTCAGCGCAGAAAGGTGTTTCACCCACGCGGTCATCAGTGCCATTAATTCTGGACTACTTACTACACCTGAAGCAGCAAATGCTATCGGTGTCATCGATTAGAGTCCACCTGGCTGCAATTTTGGCGTTTCAACCCATGGGTACATGGCCGGTCCATCTTTGCAAACTTGATCTGTACTCGTTTTCTTCAAATGCCTGGATAGACTATATCCCCAAATACGACAACCAATCCCACTCTGGGATCTCAACCTGATATTGTTGAGGCTCATGGGTTCCCCATTCGAGCCCTTGGCAATGTGTTCTCTCCTCTACTTGTCCTGAAAGGTGGCACTTCTGGTGGCCATTACTTCAGACAGAAGGGTCTCAGAGATGAGGGCTCTGACTTCAGAACCTCCTTACACTGTATTCTGCGCTCTCACCCAACCTTCCTCCCGAAGGTGGTTTTGCAATTCCATAGTAACCAGGACATGTTCCTTCCGGTTTTCTATCTGACACCACATGCCAATAGCCAGGAGCAAAGGCTTCACTCACTAGATGTCAGATGTACGCTTGCCTTCTATGTAGAAAGGACTAAGCTGTTTAGGAAGACCACTAAGCTTTTTGTGGTGGTGGCAGACAGGATGAAAGGTCTCCCAGTCGTAGCCAAGAGGATTTAATTGTGGATCATCTCTTGTATTTGCATGTGTTACAACCTGGCAAAAGTCCTTGCTCTGGCCCTGATGGCGCACACCAAGGGGGAGCAAGCGTCCTCAGCTGCTTTTTGGCACAGATTCCCATCCAGAATATCTGTAGGACAGCAACCTGGTCTTCGGTCCACACCTTTGCGACTCATATGCCATCACTCAGCAGGCCAGAGACCATGCTGGATTTGGCAGAATCATGCTACAGGTCTGCTTGCCATTGAACTCCAAACCCTCCTCCTACATCTGCTTGGGAGTCACCTACATTGGAATGGACATGAGCCAGCACTCAAAGAAGAAAAATAGTTACTAACCTTCCGTAACTGTTGGAATGGACATGAGCAACACATCTCGAAGGACAACAGTTACGGAAGGTTAATAACTGTTTTTCTTCAAGTGCTTGCTCATGTCCATTCCGATATCCACCCTCCTACTCCTGTCGGAGTTAGCTGGCAAGAAGGAACTAAGAGGGTGGCAGGTCGGCAGGACTATGTATTATAAGGGCACAACTCCAGGGGCACCAGAGCCGACCTGATGGATACCACTGAGGGAAAAGCTTTCCAGCGGCGGTGCACGCAACACGCGCATGCCTACATTGGAATGGACATGAGCAAGGACTCAAAGAAGAGCCCCACCATGACGGGATCCCCAAGGTGCAGTCTGGGACTGTGGCATCGATGTGCCCCCTTAACTCTCCAGCCTGGGCTATCGGACACAACGCTTTGCTAGTGACAAGCAGCAAATCCTTCCAGGCACTGTTATAACTCAGCACAACCGCATGTGGAGCCCCACACCCAGCTGGATTGCATGAATGTTCCCAGAGCCACTCATGAATCACACAGAGAAAGGCATCAGCCAAATCCCCCCAGCTCCCAGCCTTGTACCTCAAGAATATACCGTCTTGCACTGCTCAAGACAAGCAGTGCAAGTTTATTAATTGGTTCCCCATTTCATCAATGGAAAATGGATATACACCAGCCTTTGTAAACCTGAGCAGATTTACCGAACACTTCAGGCAACCTCACTGGTAAAGATAAACGGTAAAAAAAGTTTGACTACAAAAGATAGATTTTAAGTGACAGGCAAAAAGTCATAGTTAGTTACCAAAATAAAACAAAATGTAAGCACGCAGTCTACACTCTCAACCCTATTAGCCTGGGCAACATCTAAATTAAGCAGTTTTTCTCACCCCACTGGATACTGCAGTTCATAGTACACAGATTTCGCCCTTGAAACCTGGGCCAGTCTCCTCTGTTGGAGTCTTCTGAGCGTCCTTGTTGCTTGCAGTACAGGTGTGGGGAGGAGAAAAGGCTAAGCATGGTGCCACTGTGTTCTGTTTTATACCCTTAGTCCCATGTGCTTGCAGAACACAAGTCCAAGCATGGCTGGTGGGCATTGAGCCCCAGTCATGGTTGAGCAATTCCCTAATGTGGCCTCGTGCAGGTGAGTCATTGCATTGTAGCTCCCTTGCTGGACAATGGCTGGTGATGTATGTTCAGCACCCATTTGGGCGCTGGTTACCTCCCTTGTCATGGTCTCTGAAGGGCTAGTATCTGGGCACTTCCCAAACCCATAGCATATTTTAGTGACAATCATACAACACAATTCTCATAACTTCCATTTAAATATGTATATTATTAATGCATATGAACAGTGGGTTTCAGCGGATCATAACCTTTCTTACGAAACCTTATATAGGATGCTTTATATGCAATATCACAGTTATATGTAAAATGAGGAATATGGGGCTACAGGGTGCTCCCCCAAAGTACAGAATGTCACACCCACAATACCTTTAACAAGTTCATCCAGCAGTTAAGTCACCAGCAGTTCTTTTCAGAAAAGCAATGAGCAGCACCCCAGAATTCCTCAAAATACTGGGAACCTGCCAAGCCAGCAACCCTTCCGAAGATCTAGATTATTCCAGCGGGCCTGGCGGCTGCACAACCTATCATAGCTAATGTCCCGTTCAGCAATTCTAATCTGGCATACACCACAGTAGGAGCACGGGAGCCGCACGGGAGGGAGGGAGAGCTCAGTGGTTTGAGCATTGGCCTGCTAAACCCAGGGTTGTGAGTTCAATCCGTGAGGGGGCCATTTAGGGATCTGGGGCAAAAATCTGTCTGGGGATTGGTCCTGCTTTGAGCTGGGGGTTGGACTAGATGACCTCCTGATATTCTAGTATTCTATGACTCTGGGCACAGAGCTCGCCAACGGGAGAGTGTGCGTGTGTGTGTGGGGACAGATGGGTTCCCGGTGATGAGGAGTGGGGAGCCAAGAAGGGGGGGGGGTGAAGGGGGAGCTGGGCTCCTGGCAGCAGGGAACGGGGGGGGGGAGCAGCCCCGCTTAAGTTGGTGGAAGCACTCCCTGGTGAGAATGCACACCACCTACAGAAGGAGGGCAGTGTGTACATGAACCATTGCAATAATTACTGTCGTGGTTGTAAGTCAACTTAACATTGGTCGACATAAATTTCTAGTGTAAACATGCCCTGACAAGGAAGCTTTCGCTATCAAGTTGGCTCCCTGAGGTATAATGTGCAAGGTAGTCCCCTTTCCCTAGTCATAAACCATGCGCCCTTGTACAGGGTACACTCCATGAAGGACTCAAATCACCGGATTACACGCTGGTATCTAGCCCTCCAGCTCTATAGCTTCTGGATGTAGTACCAAGCAAATAAAGAGCATACAATGTGGATTTTTTTCTCTTCCTCAGGGACATACTCAAGCAAGAAATCCTTCTGGTTTTGGAAGGGAGGTATGTGATTGAACACACCTCCATCCCACTGGTGGCAAGGCTAAGAAGTATTCCTGCACTCAGATAGTGCCAATCAGGCACACCTACAGAATATGCACCACCAGGAGAATTGGAGTTTAAAAGAGATTGGCCACAGAAAAATGAAGTTCTCACAGAACCGGGGAGGTTGCCAGGGCCAGCTTGTGAGCTCTGGTAACCAGGGCAGCTCAGCTTGGGGCAGTTTCTAATTGCGACGTTGTCTAATTAAAATATAACCATGCAAATCATTAGGGCTACCACTGTTACATAGTTGCAACAAATCTTATACAAAGTGTATCACATGGCCAGAAAGCGTTAAGTATCCTGCAGGCTAATTGACCCAGAGTCAACTGGTCACATTAAACTTTTCCTTCAACCTCCCCTGTTTGGGGGGAGATTGACACAACAAGCTCAATATGAGCAAAGGCTCTGGAGGGATGTTTCTACACAGAGACCTGCAGTGGGTCCTGGGAAGTACTGCCAGAAGCTAGAGGCAAGGGGATTGTAAACTGGACTCTGAAAAGAACTCCCACCAGGAACAGTAAGATTGCCCAAACTGAGGGTCAGCCAACTATTGGTTCCATCTAATCCATGCCCAGAATTGGGGCAGGATGTTCCCTACGGGATTTCTTCTCTTTATCCAGTCTAGTTTTAAATGTCACACGCAACAAGGCTGCTACCAGTTGTGACTGTCAGGAAATAGTTTCCTGAGATTTAGCCAAAGTTATATATTACAAAAAAAAAAAATCCAATAAATAATCACAGCTGGAAAGGACTGGAGTCCAGTGGGATTTCTAGAAAACTCAATTCAGTAGCAGATGCAGCAATGGCTACTTAATAAGCTAATCAACATTATTCATGACCCTCCTTTTGGCTTCTTATGACATCTGCTTGAAACGGCCAATCAAATAGAATAGAGAACTCCTGCAGAAATGTGTCTTGATCAAAGTTTACAAGTACCTACAAAGGTCACAAAAATTTTATAATGGGATGTTAAATATAGAAGACAAAACGTCTAACAAGAGCCAATGCCTGGAAGTTAAAGCTAGACAAATTCAGGCTGGAAATCAGGGCACAAGTTTTTAACTGCAAGAACAAACCACTGACCAGTTTACCAAGAATTGTGGTGTATTCTCCATCCCTGGAAATTTTTAAGTAAAAATTGGATATATTTTCTAAGAGATCTGCTTCAGTTCAAACAAGAATTCATTCAGGGAAGTTCCGTGACCTGTATTATACAAGTCATCAGTGGTCCCCTCTGGCCTTACAATCTATGAAAATGCCACATAATTTTAAGAAAAGTCTGACTCCTTCTCTTGGCGATTACCTTTAAAAAAAAAAATTAAGTGCCCCAAGTGTGAAAAGTACTAGAATCGTCTTAAATCTGAAAATCTCAAAATACCAGCCCTCCCCTTAACTATGTAAATGTTGCTGAGGATGGGAAACAGTGCTCACTTTTCTACAGCTGTTCTGGCTGCAACGTAACTGGCAGGAGCGAAAAAAAGACGGTTACTCACCGTTGTAACTGTTGTTCTTCGAGATGTGTTGCTCATATCCATTCCATTAGGTGTGCGCGTGCCGCGTGCACGATCGTCGGAGAATTTTCTACCCTAGCAACACCGGCGGGTCGGCTGTGGAGCCCCCTAGAGTGGCGCCTTCATGGCGCTGAATATATACCCCAGCCGACCCGGCGCCCCCTCAGTTCCTTCTTGCCGGCTACTCCGACAGTGGGGAAGGGGGGCGAGTTTGGAATGGATATGAGCAACACATCTCGAAGAACAACAGTTACAACGGTGAGTAACCGTCTTTTCTTCTTCGAGTGCTTGCTCATATCCATTCCATTAGGTGACTCCCAAGCCCAACTTAGGTGGTGGGGTCGGAGTGAGACATTGCTGTGTGCAAAACCGCTGATCCGAAAGCAGCATCGTCCCTGGACTGCTGCACTAGTGCATAGTGAGCTGTAAATGTGTGGACTGATGACCAAACTGCCGCTCTACAAATGTCCTGGATCGGAACTTGCGCCAGGAAAGCAGTCGAGGAAGCCTGGGCCCTCGTGGAGTGAGCGGTGAGGTGCGGTGCTGAGACACCTGCCAGGTCATAGCAAGTCCGGATGCAAGACGTAATCCAGGAGGATAAGCGTTGTGAGGAGACCGGTGAGCCTTTCATTCGGTCGGCCACTGCAACGAAGAGTTGCGTCGTCTTTCTAAAGTGCCTTGTGCGGTCAATATAGAAGGCCAGGGCCCTGCGTACGTCCAGAGAATGCAAACGTTGATCCTGGCGAGTAGCATGTGGTTTAGGATGAAAGACCGGGAGGAATATATCCTGGTTGATATGAAATGGAGAAACCACCTTAGGGAGAAAGGCAGGATGTGGACGAAGCTGCACTTTATCCTTATGGAAAACTGTGTAAGGGGGCTCGGATGTAAGCGCCCTGAGTTCAGAAACGCGCCTTGCTGAGGTGATGGCTACGAGGAAGGCTGTCTTCCAGGATAGGTACAAAAGTGAACAGGTGGCCAGTGGCTCGAATGGAGGACCTGTGAGCTTGGAGAGAACCAGGTTAAGGTCCCACGTCGGGACGGGCTGACGTTGTTGTGGGTACATCCGGTCTAAGCCCTTGAGGAATCTAACGACCATCGGGTTAGAGAATACCGAGGACGCGAGTTCCCCTGGGTGAAAGGCTGATATAGCGGCCAGGTGAACTCTAATTGAAGATATCGCCAACCCCTGCTGTTTTAGGGAGAGGAGATATTCCAATATGAGAGGAATAGGTGCCTGTAACGGTGACGTGGCTCGTTGTTCGCACCAACAGGAGAACCGCTTCCACTTGGCCAAATACATGGCTCGTGTTGAGGGCTTCCTACTGCTCAACAGAATCTGTTGGACCGATAGTGAGCATTGTTGTTCTGTCTGGGAGAACCATGGAGCAGCCACGCCGTGAGGTGAAGAGAATGCAGGTCGGGGTGACGCAGTCGGTCGTGGTCCTGAGAGATGAGATCCGGACATAATGGAAGCGGGATCGGTGTCCGAATCGAGAGTTCCAACAGTGTGGTGTACCAATGTTGTCTCGGCCACGCTGGAGCGATCAGAATTACCTGTGCCTGGTCTCTGCGCAATTTGAGCAGTACCTTGTGGACCAGGGGAAACGGAGGGAAGGCATAAAACAGGTGGTCTTTCCAGGGAAGGAGAAACGCATCCGAGAGGGAGCCCGGAGCTCGACCTTGTAGGGAGCAGAACACGTGGCACTTCCTGTTGTCTCGAGATGCAAACAGGTCTATCTGGGGAAACCCCCACTTCTGGAAGATGGAATGTATGATGTCCGGATGGATGGACCACTCGTGCGTCTGAAAAGACCTGCTGAGTCGGTCCGCTAAAGTATTCTGGACTCCAGGGAGGAACGATGCCGTAAGATGGATTGAGTGGGCGATGCAGAAGTCCCACAGGTGAATGGCCTCTTGGCATAGAATTGACGAACGTGCTCCTCCTTGCTTGTTGATGTAAAACATGGCCGTGGTGTTGTCGATGAGAACTAACACACAACGGCCACGTAGGAGATTGAGAAATGCCTGGCACGCCAGGCGCACCGCCATCAGTTCCCGAACATTGATGTGCAGGGCTAACTGAGATGCAGTCCACAGGCCCTGAGTATGGTGTTCATTGAGGTGGGCGCCCCAACCCAGAGATGAAGCGTCTGTAACCAGTTGCAGAGAGGGTTGTGGTGCGTGAAATGGCATCCCCTCGCAGACCACATTGTGATCTAGCCACCAGGTGAGGGAGGTCAGGACCGAGTTCGGGACCGTGACCACCATGTTCAGGCTGTCCCGATGTGGGCGGTATATTGACGACACCCAGGTCTGGAGTGGGCGAAGCCGAAGTCTGGCATGCCTGGTTACGTACGTGCAGGAAGCCATGTGACCCAGCAGGGTAAGGCACGACCTCACCGTGGTAGTTGGGAAGGCCTTGAGCCCTTGAATGAGGCTCGTGATGGCGCCAAAGCGGTTGTCTGGCAGGATGGCTTGTGCACGTCTGGAGTCTAGAACTGCGCCGATGAATTCTATTCTCTGGGTAGGTTCTAGAGTGGATTTGTCCTTGTTGAGTAGGATGCCCAACTCGTTGAATGTGTGCACTATTATGTGGACGTGAGCTCGAACTTGCTCTTTGGTGCGACCGCGTACCAGCCAGTCGTCTAGGTACGGGAACACCTGTATCCCTTGCCGACGAAGGTATGCTGCCACGACAGCCATACATTTCGTGAACACTCTTGGGGCCGAGGATAGGCCGAAGGGAAGGACTGCAAATTGGTAGTGCACCGTGCTTACCACGAATCGCAGGAAGCGTCTGTGAAGTGGGTAAATTGCGATGTGAAAGTATGCGTCTTTCATGTCGAGGGCGGCGAACCAGTCTCCAGGATCGAGGGAAGGGATAATGACCCCCAAAGAGACCATGCGGAACTTCAACTTTACTACGAATTTGTTGAGTCCGCGCAAGTCCAAGATGGGTTGCAGACCTCCTTTGGACTTGGGAATGAGGAAGTACCGGGAATAAAATCCCCTGCCCCTTAACTCTACTGGAACCTCCTCTATGGCCCCCATAGCAAGGAGCGTAGAAACTTCCTGTATAAGAAGTTGCTCGTGAGAAGGGTCCCTGAAGAGGGACGGGGAAGGGGGGGATGAGGGGGGGATTGAAGAAAACTGGATAGCGTATCCCCTGTCCACCGTGCAAAGGACCCAACGGTCCGAAGTTATAAGGGACCAAGCACGGTGGAAATGGGAAAGGCGATCCCGAAAGGAGGGGGCTGGATCCTGGGGGATGACTGGGGCGCCGTCCTCGACCGCACCTTCAAAAGTTCTGCCTGGGGCCTGAAGGTGGTCTAGGTGGCCCCTGGTTCTGACCGGGTTGAGGGCCGGTCCACCTTCTTCTACCACCTCGCCCTCGCCTCCGGGCCGAGTCCTGTCTCTGACGAGGCGGGGGGGGGGGGGTAGAAGCGCTGAGGCTGCGGCCTAAATGGCCTGCGCTGAGGGCCCGCAACATGCATCCCCAGGGAACGCATGATTGTCCTGGAGTCCTTGAGGCTCTGCAGGCGAGAGTCCGTCTTCTCTGAAAACAACCCCTGTCCTTCGAAGGGCAGATCCTGCAGGGTTTGCTGCAGTTCCTGAGGCAAACCCGAAACCTGGAGCCAGGAGATCCTCCGCATAGCGATACCTGAGGCCAGGGTTCTCGCAGCAGAGTCCGCTATGTCTAAGGAGGCCTGTAAGGAGGTCCGAGCCACCTTCTTACCCTCCTCTACCAGGGCTCCAAACTCCTCCCTGGACTCTTGGGGAACCAATTCCCTGAACTTCCCCATAGAGTTCCAGGAGTTAAAGTTGTAGCGGCTCAAGAGCGCCTGCTGGTTAGCCGCTCTAAGTTGCAGCCCTCCGGCTGAATAAACTTTACGGCCAAACAAATCGAGGCGCTTAGCCTCCTTCGATTTGGGCGCTGCGGCCTGCTGACCGTGGCGCTCCCTTGCGTTCACTGATGCCACCACCAGTGAACACGGCTGGGGGTGGGTATACAAGTACCCGTAGTCTTTGGACGGAACAAAGTATTTCCTTTCCACCCCTCTCGCTGTGGGTGGGATAGAGGCAGGCGTTTGCCATATCGTAGTTGCATTCACTTGTATCGTGCGGATCAGGGGTAACGCCACCCTCGATGGGGCATCCGCTGCAAGGATATTCACGATGGGGTCCTGCACCTCCACTATCTCCTCCGCCTGCAGGTCCATATTACGGGCCACCCTACGCAGGAGATCCTGGTGAGCCCGAAGATCTATTGGAGGTGGACCTGTGCACGATGTGCCCGCCACTGCCTCATCCGGAGAGGAAGAGGAAGATGCCTCCGGTGGTACAGGATCCAAGGGAGGGTCCTGGTCTCCCTGCTCCTGGGCCGGAGCATCACCTGCGCTTGGGTCCAGGACGTCAGGTGGTGCGGACACGGAAGCCTCCATGCCCCCTGGCGGAGGCCGAGAGATGGTGGACTCCGGGGCCCTTCTAACGGAGTGGCCCGAGCGAGAGGTCGAAGCTATTGGAGCCCCTTGGGCCTGATGGTACGCCCACGGGGTCCAGAACGACCAGTGAGATGGGCCATGAGCAGGGTCCTCTGCTACCTCCTGCCAATGGCCTATGTCCTGCTCCTCGGCTTGTCCCTGAGGGGGGTATGCCGATCTCGATACTTCCTCAGAGGAGCGGGACACCGATCTCGATGGCCATGGCGGTGCCGAGTGCGTCGAGACGAATCCCGTGGGATGCGGTGCCGCACGGTGCCGGTCCGGAGATGTTCTATCTCCACGCGGTGCCGGCGATCGGTGCCGGGACCGCGACCGGTGCCGATGACCTCGCCGGTGCCGGGAGTCGGATCTGGACCTCGACGATGACCTGGAGTAGGCCCGGTGCCGGGAGCGGCCTCTCGACGTTGAGCGTCGATCGTGGCGGTGCCGTGAACTACGTCTCGACGTTGATCGGTGCCGACGATCATGGCGGTGCCGAGACGTAGAGCGGTGCCGCGACGAAGATCTTGGCCGCGAGTACGACCGGTGCCGAGGTGATATTCGGCGCCGGGACTGCGAGCGGCGTGGGGACCTGCTTCGGGACCTGGACCGGTGCCGTGGTTCCAACCCCGACCGATGGAGGGCGCATCAAGGCAGGTTTCCCTCTAGAATGGACCGGACGAGTCAACGATGCCGTCGGTGCCGGTGGTTGAGGCGGTGCCAGCTCCGTGAGAGCTATTAAGTCTCTCGCCGCCGCGAAGGTCTCTGGAGTCGACGGGAGGCACTGTATCACCGCCGGTCTCGGTGGAGACGCTATCTGCACCGGACTCAACGGCCTCGGAGCCGGAGTCGACGGTGCTGGAGTCACCTGTTTTCGGTGCTCCACAGGCGGACGCGGCTCTACCCCCGGCACTGGGGGAGCCGGCGTCTTCGGCACGGAGGTCCCCGTCTTATGGGCTTTTTTATGCCCCGGGGATAATGACCGGCGCCGAGGCACTTGTTGTGCTTGCGGTGCCGACGAGGTCCGGTGCCGGGGAGGCTTGTCCGACGCCACTCGCGTGGTGGGCAAGGCCGGTGCCGCCGGGGCACTGCGCACCGAGGTGCTAGGTGCCGGGGCCTGACTCGTTGATGGAGCGTCCGGACTAAGTGCCGCCTCCATAAGGAGTTGCCGGAGCCGAAAGTCCCGCTCCTTCTTGGTCCTTGGTCTGAAGGCCTTACAGATCTTGCACTTATCTGTTTGATGGGACTCTCCCAGGCACTTCAGACAGGAGTCGTGCGGGTCGCTCGTGGGCATAGGCTTAGCGCAGGAGGCGCACTGCTTGAAGCCGGGAGCGTTGGGCATGAGCGCGGCCCCGCGGCCGGGGGAGAAAGGGGGAGACGACCCCCTTAATCCCCTGAACTACTATAACAACTAGAACAAACTAACAATTTTTTTAAAACTATTTAACTATTTAACTATAAACAACTAGAACTATAACTATAACTGTGAATAACTAACTAAGCTAGGGAGAGTGGAGAACAGCTATGCCGCGCTCCACAGTTCCAACGACCGTCAGGGGCGGTAAGAAGGAACTGAGGGGGCGCCGGGTCGGCTGGGGTATATATTCAGCGCCATGAAGGCGCCACTCTAGGGGGCTCCACAGCCGACCCGCCGGTGTTGCTAGGGTAGAAAATTCTCAGACGATCGTGCACGCGGCGCGCGCACACCTAATGGAATGGATATGAGCAAGCACTCGAAGAAGAACCTGATTTACAAGAAAAGCCATATGTGCAGCAAGGATATCCAGAATTACCTTTTGGCCAAAGGTACCCAAAATAGCTTTGAAGCCATGCAACGTTTTTTAATTATTCCCTTAAAAGGACGACAGAGTTCTTCTGGATAATGAATTGTAGGCTACACCTTCACAGTTCTTTACTGTTTAACATCCTACTTTTTACCTCATCTCTTGTCAGACGTGATTAGGAAGTCCTGAGTATTATTATTATTACTGCTAACCATTTCTGATTAGCTCCTAATGTTCAAGGAACTGTACAACATATAGTGCCAGACTCTGCCCTCAAGCCCTTCCAATCCAGCAAAAAGAAAACAAACCAAAACAAGTAGGGCTGTCGATTAGTTGCAGTTAACTCATGTGATCAACTCAAAAAATTTAACTGCAACTAAAATAATTAATCGTGAATAATCGCACTGTTAATAATATCAATTGAAATGTATTAAATATTTTGGGATGTTTTTCTATATTTTCAAATATATTTATTTCTATTACAACACAGAATACAAAGTGTACAGTACTCACTTTATATTCGTTTTTATTACAAATATTTGCACTGTTAAATTGATAAATGAAAGAAATAGTATTTTTCAATTCACTCATACAAGTACTGTAGTGCAATCTCTATTGTGAAAGTGTAACTTACAAATGTATTTATTTTTTTGTTACATAACTGCACTCAAAGAAAACAATGTAAAACTTTAGAGCCTGAAAGTCCACTCAGTCCCTACTTCTTGTTCAGCCAATCGCTAAGAAAACAAGTTTGTTTGCATTTACGGGAGATACTGCTGCCTGCTTCTTATTTTCAATGTCGCCTGAAAGTGAGAACAGACATTCGCATGGCACTTTTGTAGCAGGCATTGCAAGGTATTTACATGCCAGACATGCTAAACTTCCGTATGCCCCTTCATGCTTCAGCCATCATTCCGGAGGACATGCTTCCATGCTGATGATGCTCGTTAAAAAAACTAGTGCATTAATTAAATTTGTGACTGAACTCCTGGGGGAGAATTGTATGTCTCCTGTTCTGTTTTACCCATATTCTACCATATATTTCATGTTATAGCAGTCTCGGATGATGACCCTGCACATGTTTGATTTACGAACATTGGCACTGCAAATTTGACAAAACGCAAAGAAGGTACCAATGTGAGATTTCAAAAAATAGCTACAGCACCTGACCCAAGGTTTAAGAATCTGAAGTGCCTTCCAAAATCTGAGAGGGACTAGTTGTGGAGCATGCTTTCAGAAGTCTTAAGAGCAACACTGTGAGGCAGAAACTACAGAACCCAAACCACCAAAAAAGACAATCAACCTTCTGCTGGTGGCATCTGACTCACATGATGAAAATGAACATGCATCAGTCCACTCTGCTTTGGATAGTTATCGAGCAGAATCCGTCATCAGCATGGACGCATGTCCTCTGGAATGGTGGTTGAAGCATGAAGGGACATATGAATCTTTAGTGCATCTGGCATATAACTATCTTGCGACGCTGGTTACAACAGTGCCATGCGAATGCCTGTTCTCACTTTCAGGTGACATTGTAAACAAGAAGCAGGCACATTATCTCCTGCAAATGTAATCAAACTTGTTTGTCTGAGCGATTGGCTGAAGTAGGACCGAGTGGACTAGTAGACGCTAAAGTTTTACATTGTTTTATTTTTAAATGCAGGGTTTTTTTGTACATAATTCTACATTTGTAAGTTCAACTTTCATGAAAAAGAGATTGCACTACAGTTCTTGTATTAGGGGAATTGAAATATACTATTTCTTTTGTTTTTTACAGTGCAAATATTTGTAATCAAAATGAATATAAAATGAGCACTGTACACTTTGTATTCTGTGTTGTAATTGAAATCAATATATTCAAAAATGTAGAAGACATCCAAAAATATTTACATAAATGGTATTGTATTTTTTTTTTAAATCACAATTACTTTTTTTTAATCGCTTGACAGCCCTAAAAACAAGTCATGGGATCAGAAATCAGGATCAGATGGGCATGCAGGGATTACCTATCAGCGTGGGAATAGGAGGAAATAAAACCAGAGATACAGACAGAGGTAAAGGGAATAAGAAGGAGCTTGAATTTGATGGGGGTAAGATGAAGCCAGTGATATGTCTAGAACAGCAGCAGAACAGGACTTCAGTCTATCCAAAACACCACCACTAGAGGGCAGCAGGGAGATAAGGTCAGAGGGGAGATTGCAGCGATCAGGAAGAAATGACCAAGGCATTGACAATAGTTTTAGCAATGGGGGGAGGGGAGAATTTGGGAGATTGTACATGAATGGCAACAGAAAAAAGAAGGATTGAGGTAGAGAAAAGATAAACAGTTCCACCTCTGGAGGTAATGAGCTAGAGATGGTGGAGATTTCATCTGCCTTTCACCTGATGTGAGGCAGGACATTTGGGAACCAGCTACACAGAGGAGGAAGAAAAGGTCACTAGGGAGAGAGCCCTTGGGGACAGGAGGGGACCCAGAAGCAGATGAATAACGAACAGGCACCTGGGGCTTAAATAATAAAGAACGAAAATTGTAACAGAATTAAGGAAATGGGCTAGTGGTGAAATAGTTACTTAAAATAAACATAGTTTTAGATACCAAGCTGTTAACTGTAGCACACTGGGCTCACTGCACCAAAACTGTTTAAAATATTAGTTCCTTCTTCACTTACTCGTTGGGAGCTTTGGGGTTACTTTAGAGCCAATGGCATTGCTACAACACACCTATACAACATAGGTTAGTGTAGCGCAGGAAGTTCAGAATATAAAGCCTGCACTCAGGTCCGGCAGGGAAAAAGCATTCCAGTTCACATTACATAAAACATTCGAAAGGTTAATCCTCCGATGGATTTTTAAACATGTTTATTTAAGAGACTTCCAGGTCCATTTAAATTATGGCAATTTGGAATCTGGATATCGAAGGTTCATTCTATTTATTACTTTCTGAAATAGCAAAAATGCAAGCAACGACCTAAAATGAAGTGTACTTATGAATGGAGAGGGTAATAGCAATGGCAAGTATAGGTCAGATTTGGAGCACATCCCTTTAACTGCTCACTAACCTGAGTGCATGAAGAGAAAGCTCAGAACAGAACACAACACTGTACCAGGCAGAGAAAATTAGAGGATTTTTGTTAATCTTGAAATAAAAAAAAGCCATGGTAAATTACAGATCATTAAATGAAACTTACATCTTCATCCAGGTTCGTTTGCTCCAAATCAACTATTTTGAACTGGACCCTTTTGAAAATCTCTTCCAATGCCTCACAGGCCTTATAGTCTAGTTTTTCTCCTGGGGGGAAAAAAACAAACAGAGTGAATTCAGAAAACTCAGTGTTAAGTGTTTTGTTGGTACATAAATATGCACAATATTAAGAGAAACACATTTCTGAGCGTTCCAGAACCCTAGGCATTGGGACAGAAAATGAAGCAAGGAGAGATGGATCTTGTTTTTCCTTCAGTTGGGGTAAGCTACTTCCTGCTCTTGCAGACAACATTTATTATTTGCAAAGTTAAACATTTAAAACCCAGACACACAAAAATCATCTTGGCCTGGTTTCCAAGCAGATGGACTAGATAAGCCATTAGGAGCTTTTCTATTGCTAATCTTTAGGATACTATGAATTCAGAATCAGCATCTGCTTCTTCCACAAAATCCAGACCTAACCCAGCAGGGCATGTAAAACTAAGGGCACGTCTTCACTACCCGCCGGATCGGTGGGTAGCGATCGATCTATTGGGGATCGATTTATCGCGTCTAGTGTAGACGCGATAAAATTGATCCCCGATCGCTCTGAACTCCACCGCGGTGAGAGGCGGAAGCGGAGTCGACGGGGAGCGGCAGTGGTCAACTCGCCGCCGTCCTCACAACCAGGTAAGTCGACCTAAAATACGCAACTTCAGCTACGCTATTCACGTAGCTGAAGTTGCGTATCTTAAGCTGACCCCCCCCCCCCCCCCCCCCCTAGTGTAGACCTAGCCTAAGACCGCCCAAGAAGCTAGGGGACTCAACCTAGACCTCCAATGCCCAGGACTTTAATAAATATTTTCCACCTTTGAATTCCTCACCTGAACAATATGCGGAGATAAATTGAGACAGATAATGAACCAGCCCCTAAAATACATACATGATTAACATGCCTCCAGTGCTTGGCCTTGTCTTTTCACTATTTTGTAATCATATTGTCCAAATGTTCCTAACACATTTTCTACTTTCAGAGGTTTCACTTGTAGTCAGAATTATTTAGAAATATTTGTACCAAGCATTAGAGATTCCTGCTACAACCTGAATGGCTGAAAGCCAACAGCTTAGGTCATCTCAAATGCCTTCAGTTATCTTAAACAAACGTTATTAAAAAAGCAGGAATAATTTTCTGACGCAAGAGCTTGATTCTTAACTCTAATACTGACTGGTAAGAGGAAGTGGCAGCAAAGAAGGCTGTGTATGCTAGATAGGACAATTGGCAATTTCGAGCTCCTAACTGTATAAATATTGGGAAAGTGTCAACAGCAAGAAAGGGCGGTGCTTCTGGAGGCATATCACTATAATGTAATAAAATTAAGAATGGAAAATGTAGATTGTATATTAGTAAGGCTGCAATTATATCACAGAGATCATGGAAGTCATGGAATCCGTAACTTCCGGAGACCTCCGTGACAATGGGGGCCCCTGTAGCTGACCAGCCTCCACGGGCTGTGAGGGGACCCTCCCACAGCTGCCCAGCCACTGCCGGGGAACCCTCCCGCCCCCCGCAGCTGACCAGCTGCCGCGGGGACCCCCCCGCACAGCTGACCAGCCAGTGGACAACAGGGTCCCCACAGCTCCCAGCCACTGCAGGTGGGAGGCAGGATGCTAGACCCTCCTCCCTTCCCATTTTGTCAGGGATGTTTTTAGTTAAAGTCAGGGACAGGTCACAGGCTTCAGTGAATTTCTGTTTATTACCAGTGACCTGTCCCTGACTTTTACTAAAAATATCCATGACAAAATCATAGCCTTGTATATTAATGACTCCCACAGAGATATATTCAGAGAGCCCTGCACAGATACAAAATTTGGATCTGCATCCGATCCGCAAACATGGTCTGCAATATAAAGTAGATAGCAGCAGATTTGCAGGGCCCTGTGTATTCAGCCATAGAATAGTATATCAAGTGGCAGAAGCCACATTAGAAAATAATCTTCTTAAAACATCCTAATGTTAAATCAATCTCATAAGGCAAGTCTTTCACTGAGCGGGAGATGGAATCAAAAAGCTCTTTGCCACCTCTAACATCTAGAATTCTTAGCGTCACAGGTAATTTTAATCAGTAAGTACAGAACTACAGCTTGGCATTTTATTTCAGTTTGCTTTTTAACTGAGTCAACTACACAAATACATCCTGCAGTACCTCTCAGAGTTGTATGCAACTTTCTGCTAGTCGTATTTTTAATTTTGTATCTAATAACTCCAGCACACAGTTCTGAAAAAACTAAAACTGTCGACATTGTAATTTACGTAATCTGAATAAGCATAAAAAGCATCAGAAAAATCTATTACATTTAAAAAATATGGCCAAGATTTTCAAAACTAGGAGCCTAAAGCCAGGCTCCAAAATCTATATTTAAGCTCAGCAATAAATAGCCTGATTTTCAAAAGTGCTGAGCACCCCGCTGCCTGCTCTAATTAATTTTTGGTTGTAGTGTTTCTAGTGGGGTTCCACCAGGGGTCTTGGCTCTATGATATTTAACATGATCATCAATGACCTGGAAGAAAACAAAAATAATTTCTGAAAGTTTGCAGATGATACAAAGACTGATGGAGTGGTAAATAATGAAGAGGACTGGTCACCTACGTTTCCTTTAAGGTGTGCACCTGCACTATGCAGGAAGCCGCCAAGGGCCACGCACTTAATTAGCAGAGCCGCACAGGCATGCGCGCTGCACTCAGGGGTGTGGCCAGAGGTGGGCCTGGAAGATGGCAGTGGGGTGAGGTGGGGAACAGGAGGGAGGTGAGGGATGGCGATGGGGGAACTTGGGGGTGTGGAGGGTGAGAGGCCTCTCCCCCGGCCCAGGTGCTGCTGCAGGGACAGAGGGCTGGGGTCCTCTCTCCCCCCGCTGCAGCCCTGGGGCAGACACACCCCAAATCCCTCAATCCAGGCCCCACCCCAGAGGCTGCATCCCCAGCCGTAGCCCTCACCCCCAGCATCACTCTCTGCCCTAGCCCTGAGCCCCCTCCCACACTCCAAACCCCTCAGCCCCACATCACCTCCATATTGGTGAACAAAACAAAATTCATTCTGCACATGGATGGGAAAATTAAGGGAACATTGCAGGTCACTGACACAGAGCAATCTTGATTCTTTGTGCCCATTTTACTAAGCAAACAAACAATGTGTGTTTTAATACGGCAAAAGTAAAGTTATACATCCAGGAACAAAGAATGCAGCCCATTCTTCCAGGAGAGCGACACTATCCGCCACGACTCCCTAAGCTTTTTCAGGGTCACTGCTTCCCAGGATAATCAGCTCCCAGTGCAACGCTGTGGCCAAAAGGGCTAATGGGATCCTGGAGCAGGAGAATATCGAGTAGGGGTTGAGACGTAATATAATATCTCCATTTGGCACTGGTATGATCACTGCTAGAATACTGTGTCCACAATTCCAGTAAAGGCTGATAAATTGGAGAGGGTTCAGAGAATAGACACGAGAACGATTAAAGGATTGGACAACCTGCCTTATAGTGATAGACTCAAGGAGCTGAATCTATTTAGTTTAATGAAGAAAAGGCTAGGGCGTGACTTGATCACAATCTGTAAGTACCTGAAAGGGGAAAAATATTTGATAATGGACTCTTCAGTCTAGCAGACAAAGGTAGAATAAGATGCAATGGCTGGAAGTTAAAGCTAGACAAATTCAGCCTAGAGATAAGACATAAGTTTTTTTAACAGTGGCTGGCTCACTACAAAAGCAATTTTCCCTCTCTTTTGTTATTGACACCTCCTCATCAATTATTGGGAGTGGACCACGTTCACCCTGACTGAATTGTCCCAGTCACTACTGGTTCTCCACTTGTAAGGTAACTCCCTTCTCTTCATGTGTCAGTATATTTATGCCTGTCTCTGTAATTTTCACTCCATGCATCCGATGAAGTGGGCTGTAGCCCATGAAAGCTTATGCCCAAATAAATCTGTTAGTCTTTAAGGTGCCACCAGCCTCCTCTTTGTTTTTGTGGATAGAGACTAACATGGCTACTCCCTGATACGTGACAGCATTAATAAAAATGTTAACTGGGGAAGGGGGTTGCAGGGAGGCCCTGAAATAGACGGGGATGGGAGGGTGGAACACAGGGAGCTTGTGAGGGGAATAAAGGAATGCAAGAAGCCCCGGGGGGGCGGGGGGGGGTGCAATTAGTTCGGCCTACCAAAATGACAAAGAGTGCAACCCTTGAGTAATACCACATGTTCCAGAAAGCCCCTTAAGCAGGAGCCCGGGCTCATACAGAAAGAGCTGTTAAACATACTTATTTGGCCAGGTTTTTTCTTAAGTGATGCCTCAGCCTTCCCTATTTTTCATGCATCTCCCTCTTCTCCATAACTTTGGAGTCTTTGTATTAAGATCAGAGAACATTCCAAGGCTTGGTTTATACTTAAAAATTAGATCAAACAAGCTACTTCACTCACGGTTGTGAAAAGTATCGTGCCCTGAGTCCCACAGTTAGTTCAACCTAACCCCAATGTAGATGCAGCAAGGTTGAGGGAAGAATTCTTCTGTCGATCTAGCTACCACCTTTCAGACAGGTGGATTCATCGATGGAAAAAACCCTTCCATCAGTGTAGGAAGCATCTACACTATGGCACTGCAGCACCGTAGCTGTAATGTTGTAGCATAGGACATGGCCTGAAAGCTATGCTCTAGTTCAACTGCAACACATTAACCTCAATAGAGGAATCCGAGGGAGAAGTGCCATGTCCTGCATTATGCAGATGGCCAGACTATAGAACTGCAAGGGTTCCTACTGGCCATATGAGAAAAAATAATGAATCAGGTTTTCATGAGAGGGTGGTAAAATCAGCTAAGCCCTATCTATATCCGTGGCCTGACAACTACTGCAGCAGCAATTTTTCCAGCATCGCTGGAACATGGGTACATGTCTCGTGCAGAATTACCTACAAAATTAACTATTGCTGTTTCCTCAGTATTAGCATTATTTGTACTGCATTAGCACAGCAAATGCCCCATTCAGGATCAGGGCACCATTGAGGTAGGAGCTGTACAAACAGAGTACAACAGTTTCTGCTCGAAGAATTTCCTTTAAAACACTACGTCATTAGGGTTATGAGAGAGAGGCTTACCTTTTAGATCCAAGCAATCTATCCTGGGAGATAGATCTTTAAATTCCTGTAAGAGAAATAGTAGCAAATTAATATACTCAGGAGAAGACAAATCCCTCTTCTAGAATAATACAGAAGTGGAAGGTACGGCAACACTTCCCCTCACATACGAGGGGAGGGCATTACTCCCTGCACCCTTCCGTGAGTTCACTAGAAACCAGTACATACCCACTGTGTTTCTTAGGGCTTGCCTACATGAGGGGATTTAACTCGCAGCTTTTTTTCTGCGCGTCAGGTAACACACATTATACAAGCTGTAGTAATAGCATGCACGCAGGACAGTGTGCCCTCAGTCAAGGCACATCATGTGCACACGCAGCAGCAGTTTGCTGCAAACTGAGGGCATAGCATTCTCAAACCAATTCAGAGCGGAGAGAATGACCATAGGGACCACTGTCATGCAGGTGTGCGATGCCGGGGAGAGGTACTGTAATACCAAGTTATAAAGTTCGATAATGCTCAGGAAGTTATTGATGGTTTTGCACATATGGAATTCCCAAGCCATACTGGGGCCATTGATGGGACTCGTGTCTATTATTTCTGAAAGGAAGATTGCACTGTTTGTGAAATACTTTGGAAGCAAGAGAAAAAAACATCCCCAAGATTATAGCTGCCAGTTGTATTTGGCACAGGATTAGTGAGAATTAGGGAGAAAGACCTGGCGATAGGTGGAGGGCTGACGTGCAGAGACTGGCTCACCGGTTTGTGTAGCCATCTAGGCATTCAATACAGAACGCAAACACCCAGGGCAACAGCGTCCAGGATGCCTATCGCTCTTATTTGGAGTATCAGGCCTGAAATTGTGCAGCTGTGAATCCTGCTATTAACCTATGCATGGATTGAGGCAGGGGGGAGAGATTTTTGTGAAGTTCAGTGTTGATTACGAGCAGTGGAAGTGCAACATTGTGGCAATCCCTGTTGTACCTTGTGTCTTTGCCTACATGTGTTTGTAAAAGCTTAAGAATGAATGCAAACAATTATTTTCTGTGTAAAATGAACTGTTGACTGCTTGTGAATGAAATTATAAAGATTTTCATTAAATAATCTATTATGTAACAAACAGAAACGAACCTTCAACTGAGACAAAAATTTTAAAAATGCTTTTAATTATGAAACACACTAGCTAACTACGAAGAACTGTTTCATTAAACCAGCAGCGGAAACCAAAACAGTAAAGTACAACAGTTCAGCGCAAAGCATAAAGCCAGGAAGCTTAAAATTACAGGTGAAGGTAGGTCTTGGTTCTGCTTCTTCTGGTTCATGGGATTTCTGGTGTGGAGTGCGCAGGCTCAAAGTTACCAGGGGCAACAGAAGGCTCAAAAGAGCTGGATCTTAAGTGCCCCTGCTCTCGGTGTCCTGAGCTGGGGTCTGGGAGGGGAATGGCCTCTGGGTGCACTGTTGCGAGGGTACAGCCAAAAGAAGGAGTTGTTCCCAGTAGCCTGTATTGTCCAACGGCTGCCAAACATGGCTGGGTGCTAGTTTGCGGTACCGTATTGCCTGCGGCCCGAACAGTAACGTGCTGCAACAGGGCATTTTGGCTTTGTGTTGCCCCCAGGGGTTGCCTCTGCATCTTCTTCCATATTATCTTTGGCCATAGCAAAGCTTTTCCTGGCAACTACTACGCTGTCCTTGGCCACTGCAGTGATCTCCCTGGAAAGCGCCTTGTCGTATTCCCTCAGGCCTCAGATACTGCCTCCACCTCTCCATGTTCTTCGTTTTTGGGGCCGGGGGAGGACTCTGTACGATGTCCATGAATTTTTCATCACAGATTTTCTGTTTTCTCCCGCTCAGGTTTCCTTGCTGATAAGGGCCCTCTCCTTGAGGGTCTGGCCAGTACAGGTGCCATAGCTGTGGGCGTATTAAAAAAAAATGACAAATGGTTATTCATATTCTAGAGAGGCTGTGGTGTTTTTAACATTCATTCCTGGCTTTATCTCCTTTAGAGTCTTTCCAGTCTTGAGGAACCTTGGAGACGGTAAGTGGTGCGTGGTTTTGGACTTTTGTCTATGCCCTATATGCAGTGTGGCTTTGCCGTTGTGCCTTGGAGCATGGGGGTGATGGGAATTATGCAGTTCAGGCTGTGCCTTGGAGCGGTTTTACATGGCGTCAGAGGGGTTGGCAGGGTGAATCTTGGGATCGGCTGGACAGTAATGCCCTTGAGGCTGTCCTGATTCGGGATTACAGTGCAATGAGGCTAGGAGGCAGAGAACGGCCTTATTGAAAAAGGCAAAGGGCAGAGCAGCACGATATGCTGTGAAGTTATTCGACAAGATAGTCCCCCCAGTGTGTTGCAGGAGTCACGAGCAATACTGGTGGGGATGGCCATGTAGCTATTCCTTCATCTATGAGCAAAAATGGAGCAATTTCTCAGCCTTAGAATTTGCTCTGTCTCCCCTGCAGACACGTTAAAAGTGCAAAGAAAAATGGACAGGGTTCTGGAATGACTGCCTGAAACATTCACTGTTATCAGTCTGTCAGACTGGCCCTGTAAATGCATATTACAGGGAGCTGTGCTCTTTGTAGCTTTACGGGCAAGCAATGTCCATGTCTACCTCCTGTACAGTGAGAACACGAACCAAACTTCGCTTCCTGGAACCACTGTCGCAATCAACTTCTGCATTTTGCACAAAAGAAAGAAGGTTTTCCTTATTTGACTCTGGCATGGGAGGGGATGGCAGAGAGGCTGAGGCCGCACAATGCTGCCAGCAACTGATTTGGAGACCGTGAATGGGGTTTGTGGGCAGGGGGAAGGGCACATTCACCAGGCAGGATGCTAAGGAAAGGAAAATAAAAGTCAATAGGTACACAGGCATGTGCCTTCCACAGCACGGGCCTGAAAACAGTTGGTAACCAGGGATTTAGCACATGACAGTGGCTGATGGCGACTACTTCAGTTGGGCAATTTTGGAAAAGTATATGGGAGGGGCACAAAAGGACAGTGTGGGCCAATGGAGGGAGGGATGGACCTTGCACTTGTGGCCATGGGGCACTTGGAACAGAAGCTAGTACAGCCATACAGCAGAATAGTAAATTAAAAGTTAAATAGTAAGTTAATTTAAAAAAATAATTAATTAACTAAAAATACTTGCATATGTGAAGGTTCCCTCCATAGGATCAGCCTCTTCAATTGCTGCCTGGGAATCAGGGTTGGCTGGCTCACCTGCTACATGGCTGGCATCAGGTGCCTGAGTTCTGAACAGATCCTGGCTGTCTCAGATCTCCTCACTGGCCTCCTCTTGCTCATGCTCCGATGAATCTTCCTGGTCACCCGGGTGGGGGGGTGGGAAATGTTCTCTGCCGCATTTCTTCCTGTTCCTCATTTTCTCATAGGTGTTCCTCAGTGGTTTGCTCTTTATTCAGTGTTTGGCATTGTGGTCGTAGCCCCTCACCAGCACATGCCTCGCAATGCCACAAACAGATCTTTTTCTGGCAACAAGAGCTACCTGCACCAACGCTTCTCCCCAGATGGCATTGAGATCCACAGTCTCAGCATGGATACAAGGGCTGCTTGAGGCATGCTGGAGTATTAAGCTCACCTATCATGGTAAACTGGAATCCAGGAGTGAACGAACAGCCAGCTTATAAATGAGGAAGGGGACATCCAGTCAACTTGATCCCAGGGCAGGAGAGGTCACACAGGTAAACAGATAGGTCAATAGTCGACTACAAAGCAGTGTGGAATAGCCACTGAAAGATGTTTGCAGTAGCACTGGGTGCACTCAAACAATAGATCAGACTAACTGGCAAATGAAAGACAAAACTTCTGTAATTCAGAGGTGTTAAAACACACACACACACACACACACACACACACACACACGAAAGACAAAAGTTTTGACAAGCGCTGGTGTGAACAGCGCTTTGTCGGCGGGAGCACTCTCCTGCCGACACCACTAACACAGCTGCCGCTCGTTGGGGTTGGAAGTTTTTTGTCAGCAGGAGAGCGCTCTCCTGCTGACGGACAGTGGATACACTGCATGCTTTTTAGCGGCACAGCTGTAGCGACACAGCCATGTCGCTAAAAGCTGCGTAGCGTAGACATAGCCTCATTCGCTTTGCGGCGAAGTTAGCTCATTTTGAAAGGGGACTCCAGAGTTTTCAACAAATGCGAAGTCAGTGAACAACAACAATGAACTGTCATGT
Source organism: Malaclemys terrapin pileata (assembly GCF_027887155.1). Classification (NCBI taxonomy): domain Eukaryota; kingdom Metazoa; phylum Chordata; order Testudines; family Emydidae; genus Malaclemys; species Malaclemys terrapin. The sequence goes on along the minus strand of NC_071524.1, from coordinate 11,898,647 downwards.
GCATGCAAGTGTTTTCAAAGCAGATTAACCTGAAGAGCTGCTGATTAACCCACCACCACATCTCACCCCTTCCCTTGTGTAGACAAGCCCTTAAAGCAATATTGTTATCAAATAATATTTTGTAGTGTGTAAAGATCAGACAACAAGCTTGGCCACACACAAACCACAGATAGCAAAGCAGTGACCGCCTTGAGAATCTTACAGCCTAGCAATCGCACTAGAAGACGCAGAGGAAGGTGTTAGAATTTAGCATCTCTTAATACGGTGTTGGGGTGAGGAAGATGTTTGACTGATATGGTTTAGTGTTTGCAGGCCCCATAGGAAGGGACTAGCACACTAGGATTGGATGGGAGCCCTAATAGGTGTGAATCATTAAGCTGGTGGTTAAGGTGTGAGGGAGAGATATTGAGTTATGTTGGCAATTTTAGACTCTTTGCTGCTGGAGGTATTGAGGAGTGGAGTGGGCTTCTTCATTGGCAGTCTAAATATTTTTGTACAAATGGTTTTTGCTCCAGAGTCCTTATCGGTGTACTCAGCTACAACAGCCATGCCCCTTCACTTACTTCCACAGGCCATACATAGATTAGGAAAAGAGCTAGCAGTTTAAAAACACATGTTTAACTATCATAATTTCAAAAAAGCCTTTGTATCTAGTGTGAACGGGTTAAGTCAACGTTAGCTGGTTTTGGTCAACCCTAACATGACTTGCCCCATCTACACTAAATGCGAAGATCTGCTTATGGTCATGATACTGAAAAAGTGTTGGCTAACATTGTTTTTAGAACACAACCTATGTTCTTAGTCAAGACATGGCCCTAATATGGCTTAGAAGAATAAGAAGAACATGACTACCTAGGAGGACTGACTTTGGAATTCAGCAGTGTTGCCAATTCTTGCCATATTGGGTGTTTTTCTTAATGCCCCAACTGCTTGAGTCAAGATATTTTTTAAAAACAGTTCCTAGCTCTCTGTGGAGAAAACCTTGAAAACAAGATCCAAGTGCACCCTAACAGCACAGAAACCAAATAAAGAGACCCAACACCTTTTTTTTTTTAAATCATCTCAGGATTTTTAAGACCACTGCACGACTTCGGGGACCTGACTCATGATTTTTGAAAGATGCTACTGGGATTATACAATTGTTAACATTTCACAGAAACTGAAGTTAGGAGGAGCAGACACAGAAGCAGTCTCAGCAGGAATTGTGGCACTGGTGGGGGGAGGGACCCAACTGGGGCCACCCTTTCCCCCACCTGCACCTTCCAGACCCAGAACTATGCAGAGGTGACTCCCCACACTTCCTGCTCTGGGGACCTGCTCCCACCTCCAAGCCATGTGGTCTTAAAGAAGAATTCCAGGGAGGAGCCAGACTCCTCTCCGTGGAAGGCAGAGAAATTCTCAAGCCGGCAGATCAGACACAGAAGCAACCTCAACATGTTCTGCCACAGGGACCATCAGACATTGGTGATGTCATCACACTCCCTTCTTACAATTTTAGCTCTGGTCATTGTCTCCCCTGAACCAACTGGCTGTTTGCACCAGCCCTTTCCCGCCCTCCAGGTCACAGTCCCTTCCCACTAGCCTCACTCACTTCACCTGCTTTTGGTGTTCCCATCCTTCCTTGTTCTCCCCTGCCCTCTCCCTTCTCCTTGCCTTTGCTTTTTTGTTTAGCGGCTCAAACTCCACACAAAGAATTAGAGAAGCAAAAAATACCATCTCCATCAGGGAGCTAACGTGACATTTGCATCCATCACTCTGCTCACACATTATATCCCTTTTCCCTTAACCTTTCAACTGTTTTGTCCATGATAAAACAATACAGTTTAGGTTTATAAATTATTCCCACACTTGAGAAAACAAAAAATAATGAACACAGCACAAAATAGAAACAATACATAAACTGTGTTGGAAAACTCGTATCCATCTTATTTAAACGGAGTACAAAAAGGAGCCTATCTGTAAGCACTGTACAGAAAGAAAACCATTTGAGAACTAAAGGAAAGAACCCAGACTTCTGTAATATTTTATTAAATAACATATGCATAGTATTTTGGTAACAAATATTTTAGATACTAGCATCCTGCAACACTTTTTCATCTGCTAAAAAACCTGCTCAAGTTGTTAGAAAGCAATGCTATTGTTTTTCCATATGTGACCGGCATGAAAATTATCCCAAGTATCAACATAGGGTCTGTTTTCAGCAGATTTATGTGTTCAGTTCTGATATGGCTGCAGCTGACTTCTCTAGCGTTTCCATGTCAGTCATACTCCAGGAGCTAAACAGGATTAACATTTTGTGCTGCATATGTAAGAATATCCACAATACCTGTATCTGCTTCAGTAGTTTGGGTATCTGTTTGCAGTTTAATTTCTGACAGGCTTGTTTGTAGGCAATGATAATTTCCTCAACAGTCACATTCTGGGCTGAAAACGTAAGGGGTAGAGATTAAGATTACATTTACATTCATATTTATTCAAACTCAGCTACACAATAAACTGTGTGTCAGGCACTTACATTGACAAAAGTGTGAGAGTTGTGTATAATTAACTAATGCTGTTCCCACCTAGAATAATTTCAAATGGCCAGGATATGAAATAGGCAATTTATGTTCAAAGCAAAATGAGAATCTAATTTTACTATAAGAGTTGAACAGCTACATTACCATAACATAGACATTGATCCTACAGATTTTGTCTGTGCACTATATCGTGTTCATTAACTTTGTTTTCTGTGTGGCTTTTTAACCATTTTATTCAGGGGTCTCAAAGTCCCAGCCCGCGGGCCATCTGTGGCCCGAGAACCTCCCCACTGCGGCCTGCGGAGGAGAGACGCATGCAGAGACATTGCCGGCAATGTCAGCTGCAGGCACCGCCCCCCGCAGCTCCCATTGGCTGGGGGAGATGGACAGAGATACCATCACTAGTCACCGGGCAGAGTCAGCCATGGAGGCAGCATCACTTTTTTCCATAATTAATATAAACAAGTCAAAATACCGAACACAATTATCTGATGCACATCTTGCTGCAATCCTGAAGGTTTCAGCTGCTCAGTCACGGAGGCCAAACATCAACAAACTGACAGAACTGAAGCGTTGCCAGGTGTTTGGCAAACCCTAAAAACTCTGGCAGGCAAAGGATTGTATAAAGTTGTATGACAGTTTTATTATTTCTAAGAAATTCGAAATAAAAAATACAATATAAACATTTTCTTTTCTGAACACATCTTCAGTGACATTATTGGCCCGCTGGGAGGATTTGAGGCCTGGCCCTAAGGTAAATTGAGTTTGAGATCCCTGATTTTATTGCTTTAAAAATATCTGAACATAAAATCAAGAGCATGATATATACAGTTCTAGTTCACACTACCACCAACTGATATATATTTAGCAAAAATCTTGAGATAACAAAAAAATAAAAAGGAAATTCTTTAAGGCTGCTAGGCTAAGAAGTCTAACTAATAATGTATTGAATCAAAATACAGGAAAGATTTTAGAAGCCCCTTCCAACAGCAAACAAATGACTAGATTTGCATAGATCTAAAAACAGATTTGCAAGGACTTCATAGATTTCACTTCTTACAATCATATAGTATGATCTCCTGCATAACGCAGGCCAGAGAATTGCATCCAGTGATTTCTTTTTATGAATAGACTTTAATGTCAGAAGTTAAGTTTAGAAGGTACCATCATGATCATCTAGTTTGACTTCCTGCACAATGCAGGACAGAAAACCTCACCCACCCACTCCTGTAATGGACACCAGTAACTCTGCCAGAGGTTAGAAATCCTCAAATCATAATTTAAAGACTTCAAATTACAGAAAACCCACCATTTGCACTAGTTTAAACCTGCAAGTGACCCGTGCCCCACACTGCAGAGGAAGGCATGAAACCTTGCTGTTAAATTAGATCTTATTTTAGAAACAGATGTAATCTTTAAGGATTTCAAGTGATGGAGAATCAAAAGCATCCTTAGGTGACATTTCCAATGATTAGTTATCCTTACTATAAAAATGTGCATCTTGTTTTCATTTTGAATTTCGCTGACTTCAACTCCTATTGATCAGATGTAGTTACACTTTTGTTGGCTAGGTTAAAGAACCCTCTGCTATCAGAAATCTTGTCCTTGTGAAGGTACTTTTGGATCACAATCAAGTCACCTCAATCTTTTCTCTGATAAGGTAAATAGATCTAGCTCCTTAAATCTCACTGTGAAGAACGTTTTCTAGACCACACCCAAAAAAAAAAAATCTGTAGTTCTTCTCTGAACCCTCTCCAATGTTCAACACCTTTTTTACAGTGTGGACACCACACACACTATTCTGGTAAAAAAGCAACAGAGGGTCCTGTGGCACCTTTGAGACTAACAGAAGTACTGGGAGCATAAGCTTTCGTGGGTAAGAACCTCACTTCTTCAGATGCAACAAGTGAGGTTCTTACCCACGAAAGCTTATGCTCCCAGTACTTCTGTTAGTCTCAAAGGTGCCACAGGACCCTCTGTTGCTTTTTACAGATTCAGACTAACACGGCTACCCCTCTGATACTCTTCTGGTAGTGGTTTCACTAATGTCATGTGCAGAAGTAATATCACCACTTTACTCTTGCTCAATATTCCTGTGTTAATATAGCCAAGTAATATGTCAGCCCTTTTAGCTAAAGCGTCACATTTGAAACTCAGGTTCAGTTGTTTATCTATAGGCCAAAAGTCCTTTTCAGAGACTCTGCTTTCTAGTCCGCAGTCCTTTAAATATAGCCTACACTTTTTGTCCTTCGATGTAATGACCTTGCATTTGACCATATTAAAATACAAGTTTGATTGTACCTAGATTACCAAGTGATTTGATAGATCATTGGTACATAACTATTTCATTATTTGCCACATTAACAACCTTTGTATAATTTGCAAAGCCATGATTTTATATCTTCTTTCAGATTGTTGATAAAATATTGAACAGCACTGAAGCGAGAACCATTCCCTGTGGAACCCCACTAGAAACACCCTGTTGGCGGCTAATTCACAATTAACTACACAGACTATCAGACAGCTTCTACTCTATTGATTTTGCACAGTGCTAGTTTGTTTTATTTTTAAAATTAGAATGTCATGTGGTAGGATATCAAATACCTTACAGAAGTCCAAGTATACTGTAACAATTACCCCATCAAGCACACTTGCAATCTTGGCAAGGAACAACCTGAAATTCATTTGACAAGACCTCTTTTGTCTTGTTCATTGTTCTTCTTTAAATTTCTAGCCTTTCAAGTCCTATATCACCTGTCACTGCTCTGGGTCAAGCTCCCCTTGCTGGACGCTCACCAGGCTGCTGTGTTTGGACCAACATGCCAAGTCCATGTGCTTTTAAGCTCCTTTGGGTCTGGGTAGGTTCTAGGTGCTCACTCTTTCTTTGGTCTCTGGCTTGGTCCCTGGGCATAGATTCGTTTGGCACCCATTCTAGGAAAGGCCCTGCAGCCTAGCTGCCCTAGGCCCTAAAATCAGTGCCAAACCCCTCCAAGACTCCCCAATAGTTAAGCATGCCCTCTCCAGACCTCTACCTTAGTGAGGACTCTTGTTTACTGTTTAGCTCTTCGGAGACATGATAGTGGAAGGTAATAAGTCAGTCTTTGCAGAGGGATTTCTAAACCACTCACTCTTTACTTTTAGACAACACAAGTGATATATGGCTCCATGCAAAAGAAGAAACACTTATATGCCATTCCCTGCCTCGGTTGTCCCAGCACTCTTGAGCATTCTTTGGGATCCGGACAATGTCGTTTCAGGGGTCCAGGTCCCCTCTCCTTGACTTCAAAAAGAGAAGCCTGTGCTGGACAAGTGTTCGGGAATGGTCAGCGACCTTGTCTTTATATAGCTTCCAGTACTCTCTCTCGCAGGTGACTTACCTAGTCAGCCTCAACCCCCATCAGATGATCTATTCTTTGAATCCCAAAACATCTAGAGCAGTAGGGGGTTCCCTTGGTACCAGCTCTTCATCCAATGGTGTTTCCATTTGAATAGGTCATCAAGGTTAATGCCCCATCACTGTTAATCCTCTGTTAGCTGCAAAAATTTATTCTGACATTTCCTGTGTTTTAGCTCAAAATGGAGGCTACAGAGTCAAGGTGACGGCACAACAGTTTTACAAACAAATAGCTTTTCAGAACAAAATGGCATTTGCAGATTGATACAGATACATCCAGACATACACTTGTCACCCATTCCATTGTTTTGCCCACGCCGACTGTCAGGCAAATTGGTGTATCTGCAGACTTTCAATAATGATTTATGTTTTCTCCCAGGTCATTTACAAAAGTGTTAAATAGCACAAGGCCAAGAACTGATCCCTGCCCCACCCCAGTAGAAATACACCTACTTAATGATTCCCAGTCTACAATTAAAAACTGTCTGACAGGTCTCAATGTAATTCATTTAATGTGTCCCATATTAATTTTGGTTGTTCTCATTATTAAACTATTGTACAATATCAAACCAAATGCCATAAGGAAGTCTAAGTATATTAAATTAACGCTATTACCTATATTTTATAGTTACATTCTCTTCTCCTATAAGGCAGGTTGTTTTAAACAGTGTATAACCTTTTTTAATTGTGGTCTTTGGGGCATCTAGTAAAATGTTCTTAAATAGCTCCTAATTATCATTCAAATTTTTCTGTTTAATCCCCCCCCCCCCAACTGATTTATCTAATTTTTACACCTTTGTGAAGTTGATAGATTATATATTAAAGGGTTTGGTCTTTATTCATTGATCCATAAGCATTCAGGAGTCCGTTTCCGAACTGTCAATAACTCAACATCACATATACCATTACTTGTTTAAAAGTGATACTACACACAAAAAAAACACACACACACACACACACACACACCCTTTTTCACTCACTCTACCCTTCCTAAAATCAGCAGTGCAATCTACTGAACATTTTAGTCATGTGAATCCTCCTCCCAGGTTTCAGTAATGTCAGAATTCCTCTCATCACGGAAGCATTTCAAATTCCTTTCATTTATTGGTCAAACTGTTACCTTTGTATCCCTTGACACCTTTGGTATGTCTGTTGAGGGCACCATCAATTAAGGAAGTCAAAAGCAAACTAAATGAAGAATTTAACATGTTCAGCATAGAACACAATCCTAACTAGTACTAGGGGACTAGAATAATCTACAAGAGCTCCTTTGTAAATATACTCGGCAGGATTTTATATTTTCTATCCCATTAACATCTGTCTTCACAGTATATTTTGCATTAAAAATTCTGTTGAATTTATCACTATGTGGAGGTTTGTATTTTAAGTTATTCTGTTTGATAAAACACAAACATTTTAAAGGTTTACTCTAAAGCTTTATGAAAGGCACAACGTATAGGAATTAGAGTGTGTAAACCCATGTATGTGTACACGTACATGATGAGCCTTACTGTGGTTCAGCAAAAGGAGAGTCCTGGTGCTACATACCAGACAGAACTTTACATCCATCACATCACATATGCCAGCTGCAAAAAGCAAAATTTTATTTTTGCTGGGATTCCATATAAGTCAAGTTCATGTTTCAGATTCATGGAATTTTTAAGGCCAGAAGGGACTATTTCCTATATCTCATCTGACAACCCACACAGCACGGCGACAGAATTTCACTCTATCATACCTCTATCAAATCCAACAACTTGTGGTTGAGCTAGAATGTATCTTAGGGTAGGTCTACACTTACTTCCGGGTCCGGCGGTAAGCAATCGATCTTCTGGGATCGATTTATCGTGTCTTGTCTAGACGCGATAGATCGATCCCGGAAGTGCTTGCCGTCGATGCCGGTACTCCAGCTCGGCGAGAGGAGTACGCGGCATCAACGGGGGAGCCTGCCTGCCGCGTCTGGACCCGCGGTAAGTTCGAACTAAGGTACTTCGAATTCAGCTACCTTATTAACGTAGCTGAATTTGCGTACCTTAGTTCGAAATGGGGGGTTAGTGTGGACCAGGCCTTAGACATCCAATCTTGAAGACTCCAAGTGATGAACTCACCATATCCTTGGTAAATTGTTGCACTGATTAATTACCCTGATAAATGCTTGCGCCTTATTTCCAGTTTGTATTTATCAAGCTTCCACTTCCAGCCACTGGATCTTACTAGAACATAATAAAGGCGATGCTGCGTCAGACCAGTGGTCTGTCTAGCCCAGTCTTCAGAAAGTGACCAATGGCAAGTGTTTCAGAGGGAACGAACAGAACATGTAATCATCAAGTGATTGAGGGGGGTGAGTTCAATCCTTGAGTGGGCCATTTAGGGAACTGGGGTAAAAATCTGTCTGAGATTGGTCCTGCTTTGAGCAGGGGGTTGGACTAGATGACCTCCTGAGGTCCCTTCCAGTCTAGGATTCTATGAAGTGATCCATCACCTGTCGCCTGTTCCCAGCTTCTGACAAACTGAGACTAGGGACATTTCAGAGCATGGTTTTGCATCCTTGCTCATCCTGGCTAATAACCATTGATGGATCTATCCTCCATGAACTTATCTAGTTCTTTTTTGAACCCTGTTAGTTTGCTGCGTTCACCAAGACAGCCTTATGGTTGGTTTTAGACCCACGCACTGGTATTATAATGGACAAGAAATCCATTTCTTAAAAATAAAGCAAATGCATGCCAAGTTTCTGATGCACTGGAAGCTGCGGAACAAGAGCATCATATTAAACAATGCAGTTTATTTTGCATGGATCCAATTACAAGGTAATAATAATCCACTGTGGACTGCTGGGGTGGAATGATCCTCATTTAATTATAAAGGAGGATGATTATATCACTAATATAATTGTCAGGAAGCACTAGAAATGTCCCGTTACATCTGCCACACACAAATTCTAATGCATTCCCTGAAAGCCAAACCGGAGGAATTTTGGAAAATCCAGATAGTAACAGGGTTCTGGTACAGTAGGCTTGTATCACTGCCTATAACAAAGCCACCTAACAAGCATGATACAATATTGTTGTCATCCCTCTTGCTGCACAACATGTATATGTCCAATATGAGGAGAATACATAACATTTCCCTCATAACACCACAGAATAATCTATTTATATTTCAACTGCCATGATTCTGCAACTGCAGACTGCCACAAGTACAAGCGGAGTTTAAGAATATTGAGTCTGTTCACTGGGTAAGCCTACGTACTGTAAAATGCCTTCACCCCAAACTACAGTTAGCATTGGTTTGAATTTCTCCTCGGAGGATGGAACACAACAAGCTACTTGTGGTTCTAATGTTACCTACGTACGTTTCATGCACATGAACGAGTCTGAGCTTCCTTGTTCCAAAAGCACTAGCGCAAACATGCAACAGACAGACACACCAACACCGGATGGGAAGATTCTGTGAAAGAGAGAACCTAGACTTTCACCCTGCTGTTTGAGGAAACATTGCTAAAATGACCAAGAACTGGTTTTGATTTTATTTTGTTTTAGTAAACAAGTTCATCTGACAGAGAGCAGGAGTTTGTTTTAAAGACCCATTCCTTTTAGCAGGATTTGTTTTCTGGGTGTAGGCTGCTTTAAAAATCTTTATTCATCTCTAAGTGTTTTGTTCCTATTGTAAATAACAAACCGTGTTTTTGCTTTAAGAAGGCTGCCTTGTCACTATACACACCAATGGTTACAGACTCCCAAAGGAAAAAAACACCGCAGCCGAACCCAGCTGGACCTGCTGGATAAGAATAGTTTATAGGCAGGGCACTGTAGCCTAGAGCTTGGTCTAATAGTAGAAGAACTGCATAATTCTACCCCTGAATAGGAAAAGGGACATGGCCTGACACATGAGGGGTGCAGTCGGAGAGGCCAGAAGGGAGACAGAGGGTACACCTATTGGGTTCCGGGAAGTGGGCAGGTAAAGAATCCCCCCCCTCAGCCTAAGGGGAGGACCCACAGGGCCTAAAACCCAAATGATTACGGGGGGAAAGACAGAGGGTACAACTAGTCCTGTAACTTTGCCATACACAACAGAGCCATTTATAGAGTCACTTTTCAGAGCAGGACTGTGACCTGCTGGTGGCTTTTGATTTGTAGTCCAGACTTAGGAACACTTCTGCAAATCCACAAGCCTGGGTTTTAGTACACTGCAAGTCACACTTTTCCCATTCTTTTCAGCTCCTAATAATTGCTGCAACATGTTTACAGATGGACATTTGGCACAATGTTTTTATATTTTGTCCTTTTACCCAGACCTTGCAGAACATTCAGGCTATGGCGAGTGTTTGGTAAATTTTCCATGGATCTGCCAGTGACATCTCAGCAGCTGAGAAATAAACCCTTCTCCCACAAAAACAAAGCCAGCAATCCCATACAAGGCAATCCTGCAGAGGATCAATCACCTGCCGCAAGACAGCTGCGATTTTAACTAATTCTTAAAAAGGCTTGTTTAATTGGGATGAAAGTGAGACAAGAAAACAACATTTGGACAGCGTATCTTTTTCCTGCAAAGTTAGAGTTCACTCCAAGGCCAAGTCATTCGTCTCATGAGGCCCTATGCAGGCCACAACGCTACTGAAGAAAATAAAACACATTTGCTTGAAGAAGAAGTATATTAGGGTTGAACTGTGAAACTCACTTCAAGAGTTTATACGAAGTACATGGGGCATTTTTCTTTTGTTTAAGGCTGAGTTACTTGGACAAAAAGCTTGCAGGGGTCCCTTCTCCACTGTTTTTTGTTCCCTCCCACTTTAAGACCTGCTCTTTACATATAAAGCTAACTACGAATTAATAAACAATTCAGCCTTTGGTGCCAATAATATTTCCTGGTTGAATTTTGTCTTGTGGCTTAATGGCAAATATTTGCCCCGTTGATATTATCAGTAGTCAAGAACTTTAAAGTTCAAAGAACAATTATCAACACATGTCCTTGTAGAGTTGGCAATGTCCTTTCCAGGCCCCCTTATTACATTGGGCTAACAGAACTACCATCTTTTTGCTTGCTGTAAAACTTTCATGGAGTGATTGTATTATATTTCCTGTTTTAAAGGCAACCTGATTTTTTTTAAAAAATACATTAACAACTGGTTAAGAGGTAACTTGAACAAGATCGATAAATACCTACGTGAGAAGATTTTTGATCTCAGCAGGTTCTTTAATCTAGCAGACAAAGACCTAAAATAAAATGGCTATAAACTGAATTTAGACAAATTCACTCTAGAAATAAGGTGCAGATGTTCAGCAATAATAGGAATTAATCATTGATGCAAGAATTGCCAGACTACATGGTCATAATGATCCCTTCTGGTTTTAATCTAGGGAAGTCTGAAATCATTAGCAGAATGTAATACAAATAAACTTCTGAACAGAATTAAATTGCAAATATATAGTTGTATACAAAGTTAAATTGAAAGATATTTTTATTAGAGACCCCAATGTTCAGAATTGGACTAAAGTAAAATGACATCACTAGCACCAAAAGCAGTATACAGAATACCCCTACGTAAATGGAAGTGAGGATATTAACTGAAGCGATGTTTCTCAGACGGTGAGTGTTTGGTTTGTTTGCTGTATCTGCGAAGGTGTTGCATCACTGGTTTCACACCTCTGATCAGGCCACGTGTTTGGTTTGCTTGTTGTCTACCTGAGAGATGTATGACCAGGCCCATGGATCAAGCTGGATGTTTGAAGTCTGGGTGGTTGATTCTTCCCTTTTAATAAATGGACAGTGCTGATTCACTAGAACACGAATTTAGTCATGAATAGCTGGTAAGGATAACACACCTTTTCAGCCTTCTGAGCATTAACAATTACTCACCCCATTTTCCCTCACTTTACAACTAGCCACATATGCATTGCCCTGTCCTTCCCAACACAAGCTGGAGGTGTTTAGTACCAGCTCCTTCTCTTTTACTCACATGGCAGGGATCTCTCAGTGGCAAAGTAGCTGCAGCACATGGGAGAAAAAAAGGCTTTTAAGTTCTCAGGCTCTTCCTCCTTCCCTAAAGCTTATCCCAGCCACAATGAGAAGATGGAGTGGGCTGGAAGAAATGAATCTGCCTTAAGACAAACCTAAAATCTCCAACTCTCCAGGGAAGCGCTTACAACACAATTTGGAGGACAAGAATTACAGGTAAATTTCTCTCTCTCTATAAGAAATAAGTTAAAGCGATTAAAAGAATTCCTTTCATGGGAAATTTTGAAATTACTTTCCACCAACAAATTTTGCCAAACAAAAATTCCAAGACTTTAGAATTGGAGGCATCAAAATGGAATATTTAAATATTTTAATTCTCCAAAAATAAAATTTGGGGGGGGGTCCAAAATTGACAGCTGTCTCTATGGAAGATGTTGATTTTGACAAAACCACATTTGGCAATGAGAAAACATTCTGGTCAGAAAAATTCTACCAGCTTTAGAAGTTACACATCTTAACTCCTGGAAATGAAAGTGCTCCAGTGATATCTTCAAGGGACAGGGGGGGTGGGGGGGGCGGGAGGGGGAGAGAAACTAACATCAAAAAATACTTGTGAGGCAGGAAGGCATACCAGACATTCACCGACTCAAGCTCCCAGAAGTTACCATGGAATATTCTGATACAGGAGGATAGGAACTTAAATATTGCAGAATCACATTCACTAAAGAGTAGAAAATATGAAGTTGCTAAGCGTCCTCACTATCTCTCAGTGAAGATACAACGGCTAGTTGGGTTTTTTTTATTAGAAAATGAAGATAGAGTAATAAACCCACAGAGACCAAAACTAGCTTCCAAGGGAAGATGAGAGGGCTGGGCCATTCAACTTGGAAAGAAGTGCTCCAACAGAGGTCAAACCTAAATTCACAATATGTTGAGTCCAAGGAATAACGTCTTGAAAAGCTACATGGAGTGCTGTTGCTGGGACCTGTTCAACTAGCCCGGACAATACTTGAGTCAGAGGTGTTAAGGGCATTGTAGGGTGGAGAGAAGCTTATCAGCAACATCTCTGGGGTCAGAGGGATGTAACCCCCACCTGCCACCCTGTGGCTATCTTTCAACTTTAAGAGATCCTGAGACTTCAGTTGTTAGAGATTTAAGGTTATTTTGTCCCTTCACTGTTCTTAGATTTGACCTGATCCTACCAATTGTGTGTGTTTACTTAGGGTAGTGGCTTGCAACTGCAATTCAAGACTGCATCAATTCCCTATATATTACATTCTTAAATTATATACATACAAGGCAGGGAGATGTGTAAGTATCTAGGATTTTATATGAAAAAAAGTGTTGAGGTAAAGAATAAGCCTTTCAGTTGAAAACACAAAATGCAACTTTTTTACTCCAAGGTGCTCAGATGCTACAGTGCTATCCTGTATTCAAGTTCTTATACCAGGCCCATCACTACGATATCTAAGTGCCTCTTTCAAATCCTCAGCATAGTCCATCTTGGGGTTTGCTGATTTTTCCCCCCACTCCCACATCTAGAGTGCTTTCCAAACCACCCTCCACAACAGAAACCTGATTGTTTGGATTAAAGACATTTTAGGAGCAGAAAAGGAATGATGACAGCCTAGGGTACAGGAGCAAGTGCTCCTCATCCAATGTCCAGAACCCAAAGTAAAGTTTGGTATTTTCAGGAATCCAAATACCCTGGGATGGAACCCCTGAGATAGCTACCTCTCTGTGAGCATGAATGTGCTTATGGTTAGCACCATTTGCACAGGAGAAATGCAGAAGTCTTATTAATTCAGGATAGTGCATCTCTGAAAAAGTCACGTGGATGTGGTAGGAAAGCCCCTGTATGACTGGCCTGGGTGCAATGAGACTGCGGGATCCATTGACATTACTTCAGTTTTCCCTAGTACACGCAACATGCTTCTAGCTGCCATCACCCGGTCACCCAATATACGTAGCAGCCAGTACCAGTTGCTTTGATGTGCCCTTCCTGCCATGCTCCTGTTACCTTGGGTTTGCTTAGGAAAACAAAGTTTTCAGCTGACCCATGTCTCGTTCAAGTAGGGCTCCTGCGCATTCCAAGCTTCTTGCAGAAACAGATTCCCTTTCTTCTGAAGGAAAGAGTGCGCCGTGACAGGTTTCATTTTGTGGCAATAGCTAACTTTGTGGTTTAACAGGAACATCTTGCAGACCGAAGATGAATATATAGTCACCATGTGCATTTGCGCCTGACTTTAATGCTCAACTGTTATGTGACAAAAGTAAATCAATTTACAAAGAAATTTTATAAAAGTATGCTAATTTACAATGTAAATTATACAGGGAAATGCACAATTTAGTTTCATACACTTTACAAATGTTACAAAAATTCAGTTTCATTTTCATTATTGTCCATGATATGCTATCAACATTAAAACCAGAAGTGAAATTTTTACAGTTTCTGAAGACTTCTTTGTCTAGTTGTTTAAATCCCAGATGCAGGAACATTTTAACTAAGTCACTTTTGTTTTAAAGACATTGTACATTCAGAAAAATTACATTCCTTTCTTAAATGAACAGAGACCATTTTGGTTAACAAAACCAATTAAAGCCTCAATTTTGCAGCTATTCAGATAAGGGAAAAGGAGAAGTTACTTTTTAAATCCTGCAATACCCTTGAAAAAGTTGGGTCTATTGTCATGTAGAAAATAGTTTCAAAATTTAGCTACCAAGGTTTCTTCAGCAAGTCAATGGCATTTGACGTGACAAAGAATACTATAAATTAGCTCCAAAGAACAGTTATACATACTCACTACATTCACGTTATTTAAAACCACAAATTAGTGAAACAATTTTTATCTAAATGTGTCCAGATCATCATCATAATTGCCTCTACTTGTCTCTAGTACTGACTTGACAGTTTCCAGCAAGTTTGCCTTGAAAATCAAAGCAAGAACATTTCAACAGAAGCCACTCCCTTTGAACTAGGACAATAGCCATGCCTTCTGCTCAAGCTATATTCTAATAAGAGTAATTATGATTTAGTAAACTCCTGAACACTTTCAGAATGAGCAGGACACAAAAAAGGATGTGTGTCTTTAGAGCACTGTCTGTAGACCACTGTGTACAGGAGACAGATCCAAGAGTTCAGTCTTCCACCCAACGTACAATCTGTAGCAGGTTTACCTGAAGCCAGATCTTAATGTTTTGAAGTAATAGAAGGCCCTCAGGGTGTTGGGGCTTTTTTTTAAAAACATTTTTCTTCCCTGTTCAAATTTTTTAAATTTCCAGCCTTGAAGTCCTTACTAATATATTTTAAGTCATCCATGGGAGTTTTAAGCACCCAATAACCAATACATTTCAATGAGAGCTGGATCTTTAATTTATGTAGATTTTAAAAATCAAAATAATGGACCACTATGATCTGGTCTGACCTCCTGCATGACACAGGCCATTTCACCCAACAGTTCCTGCATCAAACCCATAACATCGTCTTTCAGAAAGACATCCAATCTTTACAACATTCTAGTGATAGAGACTCCACCACAGCTTTTGTTAAGTTGGGAAATTCCAATAACTTAAAAATGTGCACCTTATTTCTAGTCTAAATGTATCTAGCTTTGGCTTCCAGCTGTTGGATCTTGTCACATCTCAGCCTGCTAGACCAGAGGTCCTCAAACTTCATTGCACCACAACCTGCTTCTGACAACAAAAATTACTACACGACCCCAGGGGGGCTGGAGCTCGGTCTGGGGCGGGGGGGAGGGGTAAAGCCTGAGTCCTGCCCCTCGGGTGGGGGGCCCAAAGCCCGAGCCCCACGGCACAGGGCAGGGAAAGGGAGTTGAAGCCTGAGCTTCGATGGGGCTTGGGCTCTGGCACCAGGCCCCAGCAAGTCTAACATCAATCCTGGCGACCCCATAAAAACAGCTTCACGACCCACAGTTTGAGAACTGCTGTGCTAGACTAAAGAGCCTTCTACTGTCTAACATCTTATCCCAATGGCTGTGAGCTCCTGGGGCAGGGCAACTGCAGAGCCGGGCCTGACCCGATCTCTGTGCTGTGTGGTGGCGCCGGAAGTGTGGCCCGGCTCCAGCCGGGCGGTGCGGCTGTAACGCTGCCAGCCACCGGTGCTCCAGGCAGTGCGGTAAGAGGGCAGGGGCGTTGGATAGAGGGCAGGGGAGTTCGGAGTGGTGGTCAGGGGGCGGGGGTGTGGATGGTGGTCGGGGGGAACAGGGGGTTGAATGGAGGCAAGGATCCCAGGGGGCAGTCAGGAAGGAGGGGAGGGGTTGGATGGGATGGCGGGGGTCCGGGGGCAGTTAGAGGACAGGGAGCAGGGGTATGTGGATGGGGCGGGGGTCCCAGAGGGGCTGTCAGGGAACAGGGGGGGTTGAATGGAGCAGGAGTCCGGGGGGGGGGGGGGGGACGACGACCAACTAGGAGATGGGGGCTGGGCCACGACCTCCTCCCCTAACAGGCCCTCCATACAATTTACGAAACCCGATGTGGCCCTCAGGCCAAAAAGTTTGCCCATCCCATCCTATCCCTATGTAGGTCCTTCTCTTTGATAAACAGATTAAATCGACTAAAGAATCCCAGTCTGTAATGCAGATTTTTCAGACCTTGAATCATTCTCGTCACTCTTTTCTGAACTTCCTCCAAGTTTTCAACATTTTTTTTCAAGCGCTGATACCAGAACCGGATACAGTATCCACTAACGGTCTAACTAATGCTGTATAAAGAGCAGTATTACCTCCCTTCTGTTTGATATTCCGCTGTTTATACGCCCCCGGTTTACATGAGACTTCTCGCAGCCACAGCACAGCACTGTGAACTCATATCTAGTTGATTAGTCACCATGACCTGCAAGTTCTTTACAGAGTCTCTGCTTTCAAGGATATAGCTTTGTGTACAGGACAAATCCTGTAAGCGTGGACCTACGTTCTTTGTTCCTAGATGTAGTGAAACTAGACTGACTAGTTTTTACGCACCATAACAAGGCTACAAGGTTCAGGTTTTCATTGTTGTACAGGGAATTAAATGCAAATGGAAAAAAAAATCAAAAATACTTCTGTTCACATTAGTTTTTGTAAAAAGCTTTTGAATTTATTTTAATAAAGCCTAAATTTTGGACCTAAGTGAAATAAAAACATCCCTTAAAAGGACACCTTTTAAGTTACCTTTAAATAACAGCCTCTGGTTCCTTCTTGCTGAAATAACATATCCTAGAGAAGGATGTTTTCATAAGTAAGTAATCTCTTGCCTGTCAATTTCGTTTTTCCAAGTGTGGATCCTGCACACTCAAGTTCTCCCAGATTCAACCTCTGAACTGTGGACTGCCAATAGGTAAGGCTATGATTTAGTCACAGAGGTTACAGCAATCATGTTTATTGGACCTCTGTGACTTCTGGTGTCAGCTTCTGCACCCCCACCTCGCAACAGAGGCCTGCGATGCTGCAACCTCCCCCGCCCCCCTCCTCCACCCACCCACCGGGGCTGTGATTGGAGTCGGGACTGTGTGCCCCTGCCCCACAGCTGCAGCCAGCTGTTGGAGCTGGGGCTGTGCCCCCGCCATGGCGATGAGGCTCGGCCGGTCAGTCCCCCCCTGCATGGGACTCCAGCTGTCATTCGTCCCCCCTGACCTAGCCCTCCCCCTGCCCCACTTATTTTTAGTAAAGTCACAGACAGGTCACAGGCTCCGGTGAATTTCTGTTTGTTGCCGGTGACCTGTCCATGACTTTTACTAAAAATAACTGACAAAATCTTAGCCTTACCAATGGGTGAAGTGAATCGGCTGCTCCAGCAGCAAATATAAAAGCCAGTCAGCAAGCTCTCGTCAAGATTTTATTCTTGATGGCCAGGGGGAAGTGTGTACAGGAAAACAATGGTTTAACTTAAAAAGAAAGACAACATGGGCTGCAATTCAGTCCCGTGCCCCTGAATGGGTCTCTTCTCCCCTTCAGATCACCAAGTACCTATCTTTATGGAGCTATGCGACTTGTATGTCCTCAAAGCCCTAGAATTGCGTCTCTTTTTCAAACTCGAAGTAGCAAAAGAACAATCTTTAAAAGGTCTGCACAAACATTTCTAAGTTTATATAGGAAGAAAACCAGGACACTAACTCTTAATAAACCAGCTCAGTTGGGTTGACCTGCCACTCCTAGTATCTGTAAATATTACCAAGCCCAACAGTAAAATTTATTTGCTTTTAAACAGATTAAGGAGTCCAATCTCCAGGGTTGGCTAGAATTGCAAAAAATCAAATGGGTCACCCAAGGCCTGTGGGAGGCACCTGACAGGGCTTGGGGCTTAAGACCCGCTCCTGCTGAAGCCCCAAGTCCTGGCAGGTGCCCCCTGCAGGGCTGAAGCCCTGAGACAGACACACAGACACACCCCCAAACTGGGCAGGAGCCCCTACCCCACTACCCTACTGCAAGGCAGAGGTCCCAAACTTCCCCCCAAGTCTTGTAGGTGGAGAACGGGGTGGGGGGGAGGGGGAGAAAAGGGGGAAGGCTCCGCAAGCTGCACTTTAATGGTAAAAGAGAGTCACATGGGGGTCATGAGCCAGAGTTTGGCCACTCCTGCCATATGCCAAGCCCAGAGGGTAATCAGGGGAGAGGGCCTAACCCAGCTCCGTAGCCCACCCTCTGTACAAACACTGGCAGCTGCAGGTACATGGTCTTCCCTGGCGGTGATGTGGACCTACCTTTTCAAAATGTTCATGGTCAGTCATTCTGGTAGGCTACCAAAGTTTTCCTGAGGAATGGAATTTGACAATTTATACCTCAGCAAAACCTGAAATAAATTTCATGGGACCAAAAAAGACACTTTTTGCCCTCCAAATCTCAGAGGCCTGCTGCAAACAATGGAGGTATTAGAGGGTCTTAAAAGATTATTTTAAAAATTATGGAAAGCATTAGCATCCTTTATATTTAAGTTTCCTATCAGCTTCCCCTATCTGCTTGTAGCAGTGACATTCAGAAGACTCTCACTATTACACTTTTACTATTTGATCAAGAATGAAAATCTGGGCATATTTTAATTTGTGTCGCAGGCATTTTCAGTGGCTGGTGGTCTAGTAGAGATCAACTTACAGTAACTGCACTTGGCCATCTGCCCAGAGCCACTCGGCCACATAAAGCTTACTCTGAGGATCAATGCAAAAATGGTTTGAGGGCTTAAACCTATGCAGTATTTCCTTTTAAGTTTCAAATGGCTCTTTGGCAGGCTTTATTAGGAAATATGTATATAAAAAATCCGAAGAGCTTGTTTGGCAAGCTTTAAAAATATGCAGGGGAGGGAGAGAAAGAGCTTTCCTTCTGCTCAATGAACCAGGCATGCATTTCTAACTCTCAAAAATGTGAGAGGGAGTGTGGAGTTATTTCACCATTCCCGTGTCTCCAAAATCACCAGGGCCACAGTCATGAAGGCAGGGGTTCTCAAACTTGGGGTCGGGACCCCTCAGGGGGTCACGAGGTTATTACACGGGGGGTCCTGAGCTGTCAGCCTCCACCCCAAACCCTGCTTCACCGCCAGCATTTATAATGGTGTTAAATATATAAAAAAGTGTTTTTAATGTATGGGGCGGGGGAGGGGGTCGCACTCAGAGGTTTGCTGTGTGAAAGGGATCACCAGGTAAAGTCTGAGCACCCCTGCGCTAAAGGGCCCTTCAACATCATTAGTGAACTCTGCTTCTTTTGACATGCTGGCTCATTCTCCACCTCTCTTGGCTTTCATAACTCTGCTTTTTGGATTCTCTTATCTTACTGATGACTCCTTCAGTGTCTCCTTGTCCTCCCCCCACTTGTCCTCCTTTTCCTCCTCCTCTTAATTGAAGAGATCACTTGCTATCTTTACCCCAAGCACGGCATACTCCTGCTTTAGGTAGGAATTTTGGTAGACCTACCTAAATCTCTGCTGATTTCCTCCTACTCTCATACTTTATCACTCACATTGGCTCTTTCTCCTATGCAAGGCTCTGTATTATCAGACTGCCCCCTACACTTCTCCACTAAGTGCCCCATTTCTAGGGCTGTGAGTTTGTCACGGAGGTGACGTATTCCCGGCCAATGGGAGCTGCGAAGCCAGCGCTCTGGGTGGAGGCAGTGTGCAAAGCTGCGTGGCCACTCCTCCACCTAGGAGCTGAGTGAGGTGGATGTCGCTGCTTCCGGGGAGCCCCCCAGGTAAGCACCACCCAGAGCCCTCCTCACCCTGTCCCATGCCCCAACCTCCTGCCCCCTCCCACACCTAAACTCTGCTGCTGAGGGGAGTGGGAGGTGCAGAGCCAGGTAGGGAGCCTACCAGCCCCACCAACCCCCATCCCCCCAGCACCAATTTGCGTCCCAGGCCACGCACCGCCCCCCACCAGCACCACCAGAGGTTGTTGTCCTGCTCCAACATCAGAACATGTACCACAAAGAATAACCACCTCAGATCATGAGACGTGCCTACTATGCACCGGCCACCATGAGTGGGAAAAATGAACGACAATGGCCAAAGCATACTGGAGCTCTGCACCCACTGAGGACTGAATTACCAACATGTATCTCCAGAGATCACTGCCAGGTCTTGTGTAGACACCCAGAGCCAGACTCTGGCCCCAACTGGATTTAATTGTCAGCCACAGAAAACATTTACAGGACATTCTCCATACTCGCAGTTTTCACAGTGCACACTGTGACACAGACCATGCTGCAAAATAAGATTTCACTACAGAAATTCCATCGTACCAAACAAAGCTGGTGCCCACACATTAACATCAACAAAACAATTCACTATGAATCTCAGGGAAGCGATCATCAACTGCATCTCTGAATGCTGCATGGAACATACAGACCGAATATCCTTAGAGCTGCAATATCAGGTTTTGGTAAAAAGATTGTATGAGATTAAGACTGATTTGTAGCATACACTGAAGAAATGCTTCCAGTTATTGAAGCAAAGCACACAACAACATCTCTCCATCACAATAGGAACACCTCTTCTGAGAGATGTGCTAGCCTCAGAATGGCCAAGAGCACATTACAATGTACAGCAAGACAATGACTTCAAATCATACTGGATTGATCTGTGCGACAAAATACGAACATCCTTTGAGAATGGAGATCTAAAAGATATGTATGACAGAATCAAGAAAGCAATAGGTTCTTCAGCCAAAAAGATAGCCCCCCTCAAATCTCTTAATGGAGACCAGGGTGAATAAAAAATGGTAATCAGATACTTTTTAAAAAAGCATTATTCAGTAAAAATTTAACTTAAAACCAGAAGCCGTGTGTGTGTGTGTGTGTGTGTGTGCGTCCATCAACAGCTACAATAGCAGATATTTCCCTTTATTTTGTAATAGTACAGAACTGATAATTCAAACATGTTTGAGTCAGGAAATACTTCCCAGCTGTGCAGGGTTTGAAAACAAACCAAATAATAAATAAGACGAACAGTAAGAGCCCACAAAGCAAGCACGTCACTCAAGCGCAAACCCTGCAATCTCTTGGCTTCTCCAATTCTCCCACATTCCCACTCAGTCTTCACATGATCCTTCAGTGTTTTCTTCGAGGAGCCTCCTCTCCAACTTTCTGTCCTTAGCCCCCTCTTCTTCTCCCTCTACAACCTTGTCCATGGGCAAATTCATTCAGAGACAACTTCGACTATCATCTCTATGCTAATGTGTCACAGATCTAGCCCTCAATTCTAGAGCCATCACTTTCTGGCCAAACTAAAATCTTCTAACATCTCATGCATGTCTAGCCAGTCGATGTTTCTGACAATTCCTCACAGATGCCCTGCTGTCAACTTAAACAGAGCTCTTGACCTTCCCTCTCCTAAAGCTCACTTTCCTTTCTCAGCCACCATGGACACCATCCTCCCTGTTACTCAGGCCCATAACCTGGGTATGCTCTTTGACTGTTCCCTTCCTAGAGACATACTTGAAAGCTGTATCGAGATCTTGCCTTTCTTCCTGAACAAAATCTAAGATTCAGCCTGTCCTCTCTATCCACACATCCAAAAGTCTTATCCAGATCATCACCATCCCACATTAACTGCTGCAACATCCTCTTCCTAGCTGGCCTTGACAAATGCCATATTACCTCACTTACATCCATAAAAAATGTTGCTACAATGATCATTTTTCTACTTCAGCCATATCACCCCCTTTCTTGCATCCCTCCATTGGCTCCTCTCTCTCACACACACACACCCCAAACAGAGGCTTTTCTTCATTTACACAACTCTTCCTGGCCTAACCCCACCCTGTCACCTTATGCGCTACTGAGAGGTCAAGTCAAGCCTCCACTCTGCCAATTATGACAGTTTTGACTGTTCATTTGATTGTCAGTTTAGCTGTTAAATTTTCAAACGTTTTCTCCCCTTCCACATGGAAGTAATTACTCAAATATCCACCAGATCAACCTAACTGCCCTTCATAAAACTCTCCTCTGACATGATGGCTACAAAAACCTCAACAATAAGACAGTAGGTGTGTTTTGACTACTGCTTGTTCATAACAGTCTCATTGTTACCATGTGTTTCACCCCTCCACCCGTCTCTTTATTGCATCTACCAGTTACATTTTGTCATATCTTAGATACCTTTAGAGCGGGAACTAAATTTTTGTTCTGCATCTGTACAGCACCTAACACAATCAGACCCTGAGCTCGGTCTGGAATCCTTACATGCCACCTGTGATGGGGCGGCTGCCCCTCACTGGCAGAAAAAAGGGTTAAAAGCAGCCCTAGGGAGGCTGCGCCGGCAGCAGACAATTAGAAAGGAGCTGAGAAGAGCACATGGTGGAGAATGCGGGCAGCACAGTCACCCCAATATAAGGGTAGGACAGAGGACTGTGGGGATGATTGCCAAGATACAAGGGGGGGGTTGACAGATTGAAGGAGAGATATTGAAGGTGGGGACAATGGATCCAGAGTATGCAGAAGTCTTCTTTGCTGAGGGTTCTTGTGACATCCCAGGCAGAAAGGGACTGACAGACAGCAGGAAAGGCTCGAGACCCTGTTGCAGGAAATCCTGGAGAACAAGCAGAAGCAATGCAGGCACAGTGATACCTCCAGACTTACTTGCGGCAGCTGGCCAAGCAACAGCAGGCCTTGGTAAAGGTCCTGCAGAGAGCGGGAGGAGAAGCCAGGCAACAGGGCCAGGAGGCCAGTGGCTGGACTAGGCGAATGTTACACCTGAGGGCAACAGGAACATTGGAAGGGAGAATGCCCCTACCAGGACAGGGAACAGAAGCATTACCTTGAGAACGGGAAGAAGAAGAAAAGCCCAAGAGAGTCCCCCCGTGAGGATAAGTTGGCAGCTGCTGAGGAGGCCCTGCAAGTAGCCAAGGGGAACTTAGAGTTCCAGAGACTCCAGGCCCGATATGGATAAGGAGAAGGAAAATGTGTGTTTTCTGCTGGAAGGTGCAAAACAAGAGGGATAACCTGCGGATGCAGCTTAGACAGATGCAGGGCAGGAGACATCCCTACCCCCAAGGGTTGCAGTCTTAAGGGGAAAGGTGTGTGATGGGGCAGCTGCCCCTCACTGGCAGAAAAGGGGTTAAAAGTAGCCCTAGGGAGGCTGCACCAGTGGCAGTCAATTAGAAAGGTGCTGAAAGGAGCAGCCAATCATGGCCCTGCAGGCTCATATAAGGAGGAGAGCAGAGCAGAGGGCAGTAGCTGACTTGAGCTTGAGACTGACAACAAATGTAAAATAAGTGTGATAAGCTTTGGTTTGGTTGTCTCTCCTCTCCTTGTTAGAATTAGTTACTACTGAAGACTGTTCATGTAGCTACCAACAGATAATACATCAAGAATACCAATACTACATAGAATTAATTGCAACAAGCTAATGTCTCATTTTACCCCACTATCCCAAGTGTCTACTGTACAATATTTAACAGGGCATTTGCATACGTATCATTGCCAACTGTTTGCATCACTGTACCCAACCAGTATACAACAGCAGATTACAGAAAAGCAACAGAATATAGCAGCTGCCAAAATAACCAGAAGAGTTATTTATTAACATGCTGCATTAGCTAATGTTTTCTATAAGAGCATATCCACCAAGTCCCAGATTAGTTTCCCACCACTGCACCACAAAAGACAAAAAGACATGGTTCTAGTATAAATTCATGTAATGCTGATGCTTTAACTTCTACCAGCCTTTCTAATGTTTGTTCTGTACACCTATTTTTGAATACAATTCCAAGGAAACAGAACCTAAGGAAAATGTGCTGTACAGTAATATACAATAACCTTAGAGTGAGCACTGCAATCACTACTCACATCAGGATGACTTAAACATTGAACAAAACCAAACTAAAAGACTTAAAACCTCTGTTACTACGACATGCAAGGAAAAGCAGCGTTGCTACCTAGGAGTACTTTTGTGAACAATTAAAATAGTTTATCAGAGTAGCAGCCGTGTTAGTCTGTATCCGCAAAAAGAACAGGAGTACTTGTGGCACCTTACAGACTAAAATTTATTAGAGCATAAGCTTTCGTGGACTATAGCCCACTTCTTCAGATGCATCCGAAGAAGTGGGCTGTAGTCCACGAAAACTTATGCTCTAATAAATTTGTTGGTCTCTAAGGTGCCACAAGTACTCCTGTTCTTTTTTAAAATAGTTTAATGTAATCTTAACAACAATATCCTGGATCTCACATAGTAAGATCGTAAGAATCTCTAAAATTAGCATGCTCCTCTCTTTTTCAGCAAGCTCCTCCCAGTCTTCAAAAAGACAGACAACTGCACTGGAGACAGATGGTCTACAATAGAAGAATCCAGTAATTTTACTTTTAAACTAGATTCCTTTTTGTTCAAGCTAGAAACTACAGGTTTAAAACAAAGATGCTAACATGAATTAACAATATGTCAAACTGCTGCCTCTATAAAATTATGCATTAATAACTAGGAATCAAAAGTGGGGGGAAATTAAGCCAATAGCTATCTAAACACACACCAAAAAAAGCCACATGTTAGTAAGGAAGTTTCACTTCATTTTGTTAAGGAAAGTCATCGCTTTCATTCACAAGTTTAAATGCATCTTTATCGCTTGAGTACAGTAAATAAACATGCCTCCCAATATGTAATTATAGTTTCATAAAAACCAAGCTATAAAGTCAGGAACCACAAATCACCAGTCAAACTAGCAGAAGCATGCAAACTGTCCACATACTGTACAGTCAAACACCTAGATTAAGCTGTGAGGTCATAGCAGGTACTCAATACACAACACCAGTCTGCCACAAGAAGCAAGCTATTTTGGGCTTAGTATTTGCAAATTAATTCAATTGTGCCAGATAGTTTCTTCTGCTTTGTTTTTATTTTAAAAATCACGTTTCTGGGTATAATTCTACAGACAAACAAAATCTGTCAAGGAAGCAGACATTTAAACATGAAACGGGGAAGCTACATTTCGGAAGGTTGGCCATTTTGATTTATAGGGGCAGTAAACAAACACCTCACCTGTGTTGCCATTCAAATAAAGCAAAAAAAAGGTTCCTCAGGTACTATGTAAATTAAATGTATAAATGAAAAAAGTTTCTCAAATGCAGCTTTATATGGAGTAAACAATCTGTTAAAATCTCTCAAGTGCTGGGTGCCAAACTCAAGTTACTGAAATCAAGTGTTCACATGGGGAGTTATTCGGGGAGTTATTCTGCAATAGCTTGTTCCAGTCAATTTCCCTGTGCAGACAAGATCTACGTCATTGATTTCCCAAGCCAGAGGAACAGGAACTGCCCTGGAGAGAAGAAAATAACCTTGCTCTCTATGGAAAGAGAGGCAAAACTGATAAAGAAGCTTGTTGGTTGTGGCACTATTCCTTTGCAATCAATACTGAGTCAGTGACAACATAGTGTAGGTGAAGATTAAGAGAACTCTTCCAGTTCTCCTTGCTTTTCTCTTTGCTAGTCCAAAAGATCAAATTATTTTCTAGCAAACCATTCCAGAAGCATTGGCCAGAATCAGAAATTCAGTTTTGAAGGAAAAGAAAACTAAGCTACAGGGAAGCTGCAGCTTTGAAACCTCATTGGTCTCTATCCTGAGGTGGAATCCCACAATTCTCTCATTCACAGACCAGGTCTCTGAGCTATAACATCCCTGTTTACCAACTGTGCTTCCTTAGCAGGCCCAGGTGGGTTTGGCACCTGCAGAAGAGCCTTCCCTCATGAGTTGTGACCAGCGAGTGATTATATAGCAACACAGTACAGCTACTTCAAAACAAAGTACTGTTTATCCATCCACAGGAACATAGCAATTGGAGAAAAGGATTAACACAAAGAAGTCTACATGTATCTCGTCTTACCTAAAGATTAGCATTTCCGGCAAAGCTTTGGCTGGCCCCCACTTATTCCAGGTACCAGTGCATTAAGTCTGCTTCCCTACAGTCACTGCCTCAGATTTTTATCTATTCTAGAAATTCTTGTTTTGGGTTTCTTGCCTGAAGACCCCTGCCCCAAGCCAGGGGTGTTGGGCCCAGCTCGATTCATAGGACTACATTTAAAAGATGTTGACATCTGTATCATCAGTTAAGTACCAGGTGTCACAGGTCCACAGTAACTATTTCTGTTCCCTTCGTGGTCTCCTTGAGGACACCACTAACTCAAGCCTTTAGCCATCACCTTTCTTTAGGTGGGAGCCCACATCTCTCCCTCCAGACTAGGGATTTAGGCTGAAATTCCCTTGCAATTTACTAGTATCAGAGGGGTAGCCGTGTTTGCTGCTTTTACAGATCCAGACTAAGAGTCCTGTGACACCTTATAGACTAACAGACGTATTGGAGCATGAGCTTTCGTGGGTGAACACCCACTTCGTCGGATGCATGTCATGCTCCAATACGTCTGTTAGTCTATAAGGTGTCACAGGACTCTTTGCTGCTTTTGCAATTTACTGAGATTATCCCAACAGGTCTGACTTTAACCCAGTGCCTGCAGTTCTGCTGTTTCCCAGGGGAAGTGGCAGGGTGTACCAGCCAGCTTTCACAAAGCAAAATGCATTTATTTAGGACAAAGCATTAGAGAAATCATTACAAAACAAAACACTCCACATCTGGGGTGGGCAAACTACAGCCTGTGGGCTGGATCCAGCCTGCCAGCCATTTTAACCCAACTCTCAAGCTCCGGGGCCGATCCACGCAGCTCCCAGAAGTAGCGGCCTGGCCGCGCCTCTGCATAGGAGCTGGGGGATGGAGGGGGGAGGGAGAGGCATGCCACTGCTTCTAGGAGCTGCTTGAGGTAAGTGCTGTCCAGAGCCTGCATCTTTGAGCCACCCACTGGCACCCCAACCTCCTGTCCCACCCCTGATCCCCCTCCCGCCCTCCAAACCCCTCAGTCCCAGCCCGGAGCACCCTCCTGCACCCCAAACCCCTCATCCCCAGCCCGGAGCCTGCACCCCCAGCCGGATCCCTCACCCCCTACGCACCCCACCCCAATTTCATCAGCATTCATAGCCCACCATACAATTTCTATATCCAGATGTGGCCCTCGGGCCAAAATGTTTGCCCACCCCTGCTCTACATATATGCAAAGCTTAACAGGTGTCACCCATCTTCCACATGGAGACCCTGGTAGGTTTCAAAGTCCTTCAAAACTTTCCAGCAAGGTTTTGCCCTCTTGGTTAAGTCTCATGTCAGTTCTTGTATGAAAGAGCTTCACAAGTCAGTTCAGTCTGATCCTTTGTACACCTTAAGTTTTTTGTATGCTGGGACTCTTGAATCCAGTCAAAATGAGCATATGCAGTTTCCTCCATGGGTGGCACTTCTACAAACTTATTTACTTGTCCAGGGATTTGCATTAGTTATTTCCAAGTGATTTTAGTTCCTGCAGAAAGCTCTGTAATCATCCCCCATAGAGCCAGAATACCCTAGCTCACAAAGATACACATAAAACATTTATAGATCCAATATCCATGAACATCCCTTGGGACCATAGCATCAGGACCATCTCCACACAATAGTCTGAAGTTTCCATTCTTCCAACATCTCACATCTGTCATAACTGTTACCTAAACCTTCCTGCAGATAGAGGTAAGGTACAGCAGAAGTTTGCTATATAAGTTCAAAAGGCTAACAGCATAAACATTACCAGAAGCTCCCATGTCCTTCATACTTAGTAAAAGGAAAAAGTGACCTAGAGGAAAGTAATCCCCAAAGACAGCAGCTTAAGGCCCTCAACAGTAGTATTAGATGAGCTAGGTCTACTATTTCTAGGCCAAGTCTAGGCCTTCCCCTCCCCCCCCACCTCACACCATGACTAACACAGTGGTCCCCAAACTTATCTTCCCCCCCCCTTACCCTTGTCCCCGTCCCCCCACCAGAGCCAGAGCCACAGATGGGGTAAAGGGGTTGAAGCTAGGGCCAGCAGCAGAGCTGGGTGGTGCTCCCTCTCCACTGCCTAAGGGGGAGGGATGTGCCCCCCAAACATTCCTCCATTCCCCCCTAGGGTAGCACACCCCACAGTTTGGGGACCTCTGCTCTAACAGCATCCCAATGCAAGAGGCTCACCGGTATCTAGTGAGTTTTAGCTGGCCTGACCAGTTCAGTGTTCATTAATTGAACACTATCTAAGATATGCATCATGTAAGGGTATCCCTGGAAAACTTAACACACTGATCATTAATATTCTTACATAGTATATGTATAGTAAATGCCCAAGGACCAAACAAGAAATGTGAAACTAAAAAGTGTGTTTATCAGACAAGTCTGGGGAGCGAGTAAACAGGTTTCTCCCAAAGGACAAGCCGATGCCTCCAGTCAGGTGTCATCCGAGTCAACCAGCAATCACATATCAAGTGACGGTTCATTTGCATTAGAGAGGGTAGGAACAGATCAATTTGCATTTTAGCAAACAGTGGGGGATGAAATCAACATGAAACTTCCTTCTCCACCAGATTCCATGTCTCTTTCCTCACAGCTTGAATGAACTTTAATTTTGGGAGGGGAGGAGGGGCAATCTTCAGAAAATCCATTTCACAGGTTCACTGGACTAGAAACGAGGGGGAAAGAATCCCAAGTTAACTTTCATCTAAGAGGACACAGGCAAGTAGCACCACGTTCTTCTGTGGAAAGTCCTGACAGAGACAGTCAGTCATGCTGGGCAAAGAGAGAAGCCATCTTAAATAGAGTCTGTACCTTCCTAGATTACCTTCCTTTTAGATGTGTATTTTTCACTTTGAGTATTTTGCTTGTAACCATCTTGACCTTTATTTCTTTTACTTGGCATCGCTTTACCTATGTCCTGTTCTTAATAAAAACTCGTTTTATTTAAATCTACAAGAACTCAGTGCTGTACCTGAAGTGATTGTTAGCACCAGTGAATGTGGCAAGCTGCTCGGTATAGACTCTTTAAAGGAGAAAACAAACCTTATTATTCCTCCAAACAGTCCAGGAAAGGGCTAGGCATTGCAGAACACATGGTTTCGGGAAAATTCAGGACTGGGATATGCTGACGTCACTTGGCTAGTTGCCATCAAGAACGATAGTTATTACAGCATGACTGGGGTGTAACAAGCAGGCTGCCGGAATCAGAGCTCTGAGTCATAGCTGATTAACACAAAGACACTCAGTGCATGCTTCTCTGTTGGCTGTCGATGTTCAGGCTAAAAGAACAAGGAGCACTTGTGGCACCTTAGAGGCCAACAAATTTATTTGGGCATAAGCTTTCGTGGGCTAGAACCCACTTCATCAGATGCATGGAGTGGAAAATACAGTAGGATCACACACACACACACACACACACACACACACACACACACAAAATGGAGGTTGCCATACCAACTCTAATGAGACAAATCAATTAAGGTGGGCTATTATCAGCAGGAGGAAAAAAAACTTTTGTAGTGATAATCAGGATGGCCCACTTTTGACAGTTGACAAGAAGGTGTGAGTAACAGTAAGGGGGAAAATTGGAAGGGGGAAATAGTTTTTAGTTTGTGTAATGACCCAGCCACTCCCAGTCTTTATTCAAGCCTAATTTAATGGTGTCCAGTTTGCAAATTAATTCCAGTTCTGCAGTTTCTCGTTGGAGTCTGTTTTTGAAGTTTTTTTGTTGAAGAATTGCAACTTTTAGGTCTGTAATTGAGTGTCCAGGGAGGTTGAAGTATTCTCTGACTGGTTTTTGAATGTTATAATTCTTGACGTCTGATTTGTGTCCATTTATTCTTTTGCGTAGAGACTGTCCGGTTTGGCCAACGTACATGGCAGAGGGGCATTGCTGGCACACGATGACATATCACACTGGCAGATGTGCAGGTGAACGAGCCCCTGATGGTGTGGCTGATGTGATTAGGTCCTATGATTGTTCCCTTGAATAGATATGTGGGCAGAGTTGGCAACGGGCTTTGTTGCAAGGATAGGTTCCTGGATTAGTGTTTTTGTTGTGTGATGGCTGGTGAGTATTTGCTTCAGGTTGGGGGGCTGTCTGTAAGCGA
Organism: Malaclemys terrapin pileata; assembly: GCF_027887155.1. Lineage (NCBI taxonomy): Eukaryota > Metazoa > Chordata > Testudines > Emydidae > Malaclemys > Malaclemys terrapin. The sequence continues at coordinate 11,868,368 of NC_071524.1, read as the reverse complement.
GGACTGGCCTGTCTCCCAAGGTTTGAGTGAGGGATCATCCTTCAGAATAGGTTATAGATCCTTGATGATGCGCCTGAGAGGTTTTAGTTGAGAGCTGAAGGTGACGGCTAGTGGCATTCTGTTATTTTCTTTGTTGGGTCTGACCTGTAGCAGGTGACTTCTGGGTACCCTTCTGGCTCTGTCAATCTGTTTCTTCACTTCAGCAGGTGGGTATTGTAGTTTTAAGAATGCTTGATAGAGATCTTGTAGGTGTTTGTCTCTGTCTGAGGGATTGGAGCAAATGCGGTTGTATCTTAAAGCTTGGCTGTAGACAATGGATCGCGTGATGTGGTCTGGATGAAAGCTGGAGGCATGTAGGTAAGTACAGCAGTCAGTAGGTTTCTGGTATAGGATGGTATTTATGTGACCATCACTTATTTGCACTGTAGTGTCCAGGAAGTGGACCTCTTGTGTGGACTGGTCCAGGCTGAGGTTGATCGTAGGATGGAAATTGTTGAAATCCTGGTGGAATTCCTCAAGGGCCTCCTTCCCATGGGTCCAGATGATGAAGATGTCATCAATGTAGCGCAAGCAGAGGAGGGGCGCTAGGGGACAAGAGCTAAGGAAGCGTTGTTCTAAGTCAGCCATAAAAAAAGTGGCATACTGTGTGGCCAAGCAGGTACCCACAGCAGTGCCGCTGACTTGAAGATATACATCATCACCAAACGTGAAATAGTTGTGGGTGAAGACAAAGTCACCAGGTTTGCCGTGACATTATCAGGGATACTGTTCCTGACGGCTTGTAGTCCATCTTTGTGTGGAATGTTGGTGTAGGGGGCTTCTACATCCATAGTGGCCAGGATGGTGTTTTCTGGAAGATCACCAATGGATTGTAGTTTCCCCAGGAAGTCAGTGGTGTCTGGAAGATAGCTGGGAGTGCTGGTAGCATAGGGCCTGAGGAGAGAGTCTACATAGCCAGACAATCCTGCTGTCAGGGTGCCAATGCCTGAGATGATGGGGCATCCAGGATTTCCAGGTTTATGGATCTTGGGTAGCAGACAGAATACCCCTGGTCGGGGTTCTAGGGGTGTGTCTGTGCACATTTGTGCCTGTGCTTTTTCAGGGAGTTTCTTGAGCAGATGGTGTAGTTTCTTTTGGTAACCCTCAGTGGGATCAGATGGTAATGGCCTGTAGAATGTGGAGTTAGAGAGCTGCCTAGCAGCCTCTTGTTCATATTTCCAACCTATTCATGACGACAACAGCACCTCCTTTGTCAGCCTTTTTGATTATGATGTCAGAGTTGTTCTTGAGGTTGTGGATGGCGTTGTGTTCTGCACGGCTGAGGTTATGGGGCAAGTGATGCTGCTTTTCCATAATTTCAGCCCATGCATGTCGGCGGAGCATTTAAGGCACCCAGAGCTACAGGGCAAGCGGTGACACAGCTCTTCACTGGTCTGGACTGTGCCCCAGAACATGACACACCCAGCAAAGATTCCTCACAGCTGCCTCCTTCTCAGAAATGAGGTGTTTCCAGAGGGCCTGTCTCTGAATTGGCAGATGCAGTCTACCAAAGAATGGAAACCAAATAGAGTCTAATGACTCTAGAGATTACTCATAAATATTCCACACTCAATGAAAAGGTAGTCAAGCTAAGAAATAGCCCAAAACTGCCAAATAGCAATCAAAAAAGCAAGGGGCTGAAAAAATATAAGGGGCACAGTAAGTGAGGAATATGACCTGGCCCATCTGTGACCATAAGTAAGAACAGGATAGGAAGCTGCCTCCTTGGTGCCAGTGAAAAGAATGGCTTCGAGATTGAAGATGCATCTCAGACTTGGGAGACCTGGCTTTGGTTCTCCCCTCTCCGACAGACTTCCTGGGTGACCTTGGGCAAGTTGTTTATTCTCTGTGCCTCAATTTCCCCAAATATAAAATTGAGATAACAGTACTTCATAACTTGCAGAGCTATTTGAGAATACTTACATTAATGATTGAGGTACTCAAGATGGTGACAGGCACCATAGATAGAATGTTAGGGAATTTCCCCACTTATAATTAAGACGGCGAGTTTGTTACAGAGGTCACAGATTCCGTGACTTTCTGTGACCTCCACAGCGGATGCTGCTGGCTCAGGGGCTGCCCGAGCCAGGCAGCCTTTGGGTCAGCAGCAGCAGCAGTTTGGGTGTGGGTGGGGCACTTACCTCGGGGTGGGGGCTCCCTGGCTCCCACTGGCATGGTCCTGCAGCACCTAGGTAAGAGGAGGAGCTGGGGGCTCCACGCACTGCCTGCAGGCCCTGCCCCTGCAGCTCCCATTGGCTGTGGTTCCCAGCCAATGGGAGCTGCGCAGCCAGTGCTTATGGCAGGACCGGGAGCAGCACACCGCGCCCCCTGGCCCCTCAACCGTCTAGGAGCTGCAGGGACAGGCGGAGCAGGGTAGGGAGCCCCTGCCAGCCCTGCCAGCCCTGCCCACTCTCCCCCCACAGCACCAGCAGGGTCCCAGGCTGCCCCCCAGAACACCCACGTCCCCCACGCCCAAGTTTTAGTTGGGGTATGTAGTAAAAGTCATGGATAGGTCACGGGCCATGAATTTTTGTTTACTGCCCGTGACCTGTCCATGACTTTTACTAAAAATACCCGTGACTAAAACGTAGCCTTACTTATAATCAACCTAAAATAAACACTTGTTAAAAGAACATTAAGGATGCAGAATCAAGAGCTCAAAAAAATTAGGAAATACCAGAATTAAGATTTCCATAAAATTTTAATTCAGAATATGCATTATGAGACAGTCTTCAATAACAAGACCACAAAACTATTTTTTTCCACAGGACCCCTGCCTAATTAATTGAACAGGACTAACTGCTTTGGGAATGAGTCAGGGTTGCCTAATGAACAAATCTTAGGACGTGTTACTCCTGGGGGTATTCTGCACCAAAAAATTAAAAATTCTGCACACACGATTTTAAAATTCTGCAAAACTCTTCAAATTTTGCCAAAATAACACTACAAAATCATGTCAGTTTCCATTATTTTGGTAATTTATTTCAAAATACCTGTCAGCAAGTATGTCTGTAACAATACAGACAAACAGAAAAGTTCCCCCAGGAGTAGAGAGTTAAAGAAACCCCTATGACAGCCCAATCCTGTTTCTCTGCCCCCTACCACCCCCAGAGCCCAGCCACGGGGCCACTCTTTGCCCAGATACCTGCACCCCTTCCTTCCTCCCAGAGCCCAGCCATGGGGACCCCCCTTGCCCAGATACCCGCACCCCTTTCCCTCCCCATAGCCCAGCTGCAGGGCCACCCCCGCCAAGACACCCACACCCCCTCCCTTCCCCCAGAGCCCAGCCCCTCCCCCACAAGCCCAGGGATCCAGAGGGAAACAGGCTGATGCTCGCGCCCAGGTTTGCACAGAGTTTCCTGCACTCCACCTTTCCCTTCCCTCACGGCATGCTGGGAACTGCAGCTGCCAGGAACCCTTTAGCTTCCTCCCCCTCCCCCCGGCAGTGTCTTCTGTGTGCAAGCTGGGCTCTGGCAGGTCCATCATCCCCTAGTGGCGGCTAGCAGCACTGCAGCCCATATCTGTGGGGGAAAGGAAATTCTGCACGCATGTTAATTTCTGCAAAATTCTGCATTGCGCAGTGGTGCAGAATTCCCCCAGGAATAACTTGTACACACTAGCACTTACTTCGGTATAACTTAAGTCGCTCAGTGTTATGGAAAAGCCACCCCCCTGAGCGATGTAATTTACACCGACTTAAGTGCCAGTGTGGACAGTGCTATGTCGGCAGGAGAAGCTCTCCCACTGACATAGCTTCCGCCACTCGGGGAGGTGGAGTAATTATGCCGATGGGAGAACTCTCCAATCGGCACAGAGCAACTGCATTAGCAGCGCTACAGCAACACAACTACATCGATACAGCTGCGCCACTGTAGCGATACTAGTGTGAACTAACCTGCATAAATTGTCCACGTTTTCACAGGGAATGTGAAAGACACATCCCTGACACAAGGACAACCCCTGCCAAGTGTCAAGTCCCTGCTCCAAAGCATGGAGACACTCTTCTTCGCGTATTCACAACGTCCCTAAGGTGGCATGTGACCAGTATTCATCAGCAAATTTGGTCCGCTGGTTGGATTATTAGCGTCCCTGGCCCTATCAAGGAGTGAGACGTGAACACTGTTTCATGCCCCTATGGAGACACTAAAGCATCTCAAACAGTTTAAGATTTTTTTTTTTTAAACAAAGACAAAATACACGTATTTTTCCTCATCCCTATTCTGAGAAATAACCACCATTTTAGCTGAAGCTTTCCAAAACAATCAGCTGCAACAGTTTAAGACTGGCAAAGTTATACGCCACTGAAGACACAGCCTTATAATGGAAAATATCATGTAACCTTAACTGCATCTGTGGTACCAATCATGTAGGAAGGCATAACAAATGGAATGAGAGTGGACACAAAGTAAAACTATAATGGGGTGGAAACGAGACACAAGCTAACTTCTTGGAGATCCTTCTACTGGGAATTATCTCCATCGTATCGGAATGCTTTAAAATGTGTACCCTATAAAAGTGTATCCTCTAGTCCAAGTCAGCAGGGACTGAACTTTAATTAAAATGCCAAAGTGCAAAGAAGGAAGACTGATATTGGAGACCAAACAGCTAATGGTATACCCAGCAGAGTATCAAAGGTTGTTTAGGTTAGAAGACCTCCACTTAAACAGGGGGATTTCCAGGTTTAAACCAAAGATGTTGGCAAGGTCTGTTAAGGAGAAAAATAGAGAAGAAACTTTTTTTGTAATTTAGTTTGACATCTATCCCAGCCAAACAACAGAATAGCCAATACCAAACTCAGTCAATAAAGAATTAAAGGACAAAAAAATTAATGCCAATCGACAAGGTTTCATGGAAAATAGGCCTTGTCAAATGAATTTGATATTAAATTGACAAGATTACAAGTCTGGTCGATAAAGGTAGCTGTGCTGACAGTACCACGTGATAATATCAGTAAAAATAAAATAAATTAGCAGCATACAAAAAAAAAAAAATCAATGCCACATTTTAACACAATTAAAAAAGATGGATGTTGTATCTCAGTATGTAATGGTTAATGGGGAACTATCAAGTGGCAGCATTTCTAGTGGGATTTTTTTTTTTTTAAATCAATGATCTGGAAGAAAAACTTATTGCTGATAGACTTCGTAGATTACAGAAACTGATGGAGTTAGGTTATTGATAGAGTGATCTACATCACTTCATAAGCTGGGCACAATCAGACAACATGCATGATAATACAGTCAAATGCAAGGACATACAGATGTCTAGGAACACAAGCCATCCTTAAAGAATGGAAGATTGTGCCTTGGAAAGCAATGATTCTGTAAAGGACTTAAGGGTCACTATAGATAACCAACAGAACATGAATTCTCAATGCAATGCAGAGGTAAAAAGCCTAAACACCAAACATGGATGTATAAACAGAATATTGACCAGAGGAAGGGAGGCAACATTATCTCTGCATACAGCATTTGAGGTCTGGAAAAGTGTCTTAGTGAGAAACTTAAGGCGTTCAGCTCATGGTCGGAGTACCTTTACAGGGTGAAAATATCTAATACAGGGCCAAGGTGGAGTTGGTTGAACTTATAACAGGGACTATTTGGTTAATTATGTATTGCTCTCACAGCAATGGTGATAATGAGACCCCAAGACTTGTCTTTCAGCATAAACAAGCATTTTAAGTGTGAAACGCACTACTAGACAAAAATCTCTCCGTAAAATTTGATCTACTCCTTTTCAAAAATCACGGCATTTTGTGTACAAAAAGTGAGCCGTCATACAGACCTAAATCAAGACTGGATCTCTCTTTCTAGAAGAAAGAGACAGAGGGTCCTGTGGCACCTTTAAGACTAACGGAAGTATTGGGAGCATAAGCTTTCGTGGGTAAGAACCTCACTTCGTCAGATGCAAGTAATGGAAATTTCCAGAGGCAGGTATAAATCAGTATGGAGATAACGAGGTTAGTTCAATCAGGGAAGGTGAGGTGCTCTGCTAGCAGTTGAGGTGTGAACACCAAGGGAGGAGAAACTGCTTCTGTAGTTGGCTAGCCATTCACAGTCTTCGTTTAATCCTGATCTGATGGGGTCAAATTTGCAAATGAACTGGAGCTCAGCTTCAGGACCAGACTCCAAAGAGAAACTGCGGAGCTCCAGTTCATTTGCAAATTTGACCCCATCAGATCAGGATTAAACAAAGACTGTGAATGGCTAGCCAACTACAGAAGCAGTTTCTCCTCCCTTGGTGTTCACACCTCAACTACTAGCAGAGCACCTCACCTTCCCTGATTGAACTAACCTCGTTATCTCCATACTGATTTATACCTGCCTCTGGAAATTTCCTTTACTTGCGTCTGACGAAGTGAGGTTCTTACCCACGAAAGTTTATGCTCCCAATACTTCTGTTAGCCTTAAAGGTGCCACAGGATCCTCTGTTGCTTTTTACAGATTCAGACGAACACGGCTACCCCTCTGATATCTTTCTAGAAGAAATATAGCTCAAACAGAAAATGATGGGCTTGATGCAGGAAATTACTTGAAGTTCTCTGGCCTGTATTATTCAGGAGTTCAAACTAGAGGATCATAAATGGTCCCTCTGATCCTTATAATCTACAAAAAGTTGAAATTCTACAAACAATTAAGAAATTAAACAATTGCAAGGCATCCACATTAGCAATGTAAGACTACAAAGACAGTAAATAACATGTAAATAAGAAACCAAGCCAATTTAAATCAAAAATTCATTTAAAGAGTAATTTTTTATCCAAACTAGTCTATGCACAAGTGTGATGGAGAAATAATCAAAATGCATGAAAAGTGACATTAATTGACAAGATGAGATTTAGGAATTATAACTGAAGTTTAGCAACTGAAACGGTGTTCCCAAGTCAACTAACAGATCATCTTTTTGTGGACTCACTATCATACACCGGATAGTGCACTCAGACTTCAATCACCCATACACCTGAGTGTCAAATATATGACTTTAAAGAGAATATTTAGTTACAGAAAACAGGAAAATAATCCTACCAAAGTAGAAAAGTTGCATACAACTAGAAGTGTATCCAATCAAGAAAGCTAAAAACTTATCAGCTTGTTAAAGTCCAACACTCGAGAGTTAGGAAATGCCAGAATTAAAGTTATCACATTTTTTCCCCACAGTACCCCCTTCCTCATTCAATTCGCAGGACTGATGTTGTTCTGGGAATGAAACAGCTGTAAACAAAATTATCCTTTTTTTGAGGATAAACATACAGGATGGGAATCAGGAGACCCCGAGTTTGAAATCTAGTTTTGCTGTTAACTCACCTAGTGGCCTCCAGAAAACCAGGCTGTCTGTCTGTTTCCACATCTGTAAAATGGGGTGGTAACACATATACAGGGGTGTTGTGAGGATTAACTAACGTCTATAGTCTAATGTCTGATTCCCACCCCATATGCTTAGTCCTCCAGACCACACTGCCTTACTGCCAAAGGTGCTGAGCATTAACCGTTCCCATCAAATTCAGTCGCAGTTCTACACACACACACACACACACACTCTAACTATCAGGCCCCAAGCTCTCAAGATGAGCACCCAGAAAATGAGTACACATAGGGTGACCAGATGTCCCGATTTTATAGGGACAGTACGGATTTTGGGCTCTTTTTCTTATATGTGCTCTTATTACCCCCCACCCCTGTTCTGATTTTTCACATTTGCTGTCTGGTCACCCTAAGTACACATTTAATTAACCACCTGAGAAAAAATTGATCTAAGTGATTTGCCCAACACCACACAGGAACACTGTGGCAGAGGCAGGGATAGACTTCAGTTCTCTAGGATAGCATTCAACTGACTAAACCATTCTTTATTATTTGTTTTGCAATAATGCATAGGTACCCCAGTAACAGACCAGCACCCCATTGTGCCAGCCGCTGATCGAACATAAGACAGTCTCTGCCTCAAGAAGTTTACAAAGGAAAAGACAGAAGAATACTACAAGTGGGGGGGGGGGACAACAAGGAAATAATTCTCCTTCCTACATTCCACTGCCTCATTCTCCACACTTCCCAACTTCTGTAACAAAAGAAACAGGGTCTGACAAACAGATTCCTTCATTCTAAGCACTGTCCATCCCGCACCCCATGTTTTAAGTGAGGCATGGATCCAGTGGAATAAAAAGTATGTGATAATATAATTACAGACCGTATCATAATGCGTTCACACAGTGGAGTTGGGCAGGGTGCAGCTCACCAACCTTGGGAATCACTTTACATGAAGTGGGCTGTAGCCCATGAAAGCTTATGCTCAAATAAATTTGTTAGTCTCTAAGGTGCCACAAGTACTCCTGTTCTTTTTACATTTTGTGTAACTGCAGTTGCTGCAGCCTTATGCATTCATCAGTCAGAGGAAAAAGATTTATGTTAATAACTCATAATAGTGATCTGTCAAGGCACCCAAAACTATTCTTGTATTGTACAGCACACTGCATCGCTGCATCCAAAGTTGAGCAGTTAGCACTTCGCAATGCAACGCAACTGTGTGCATAGACACTCTGAATCCAACCCTGATCAGCAGGAGTATCCACCCATAAAATTGATGACAGAGTAATTCAAGGGCAGTATTCAAAGCGAAGTATTTAAGTGGCAGATCCTTTTCAACCTGAGCCCTGGGTTACTGCAGCAAGGGAGGAAGTCAGAGAGGGGTAATTGGTGTGAGGAATTCAATTTTTCTCCTTGGCTTCTTATTACATATGAAGAGACCATCATTTCCTACATACAAGGAAGGATAACCAAAGTCTGTTTACTGGAACAGAGGATCTATTACTTTTATTTTTCTATGGCCTGGGTACTGTATACTAGTTTGTTTGGGTTTTTTCATGAAAAAGTTAGGGTTGTAGAAATCTTTACTTTCATTTAACCAAAATAAGAGCATCCCTTGAACCCATTACCTCCTCACTCAGGCAATGTACCTCCCAAGTAGGTAGATGTCCACACAAGCCATTCAGCCACAGCTGACCACTGTTAGGAGTCTTCTATTCCTCCTCCCTCCTATACAGGACAGCATGTAATTAATAGCTTGGAACCTGTCCTGGGGATGAAGCTTGGAAACTAACTGGTGCAGCTGATAGTGTGCTCCATTTCTATCAAACCCAAAACAAAAAACTCAACAGATTACAGATAACACCAGCTAGTAGACAGGATCACCAACTTATCACATATCCTTTGATCCTGCCTCATGATAGCTCCTTTCACCTCAGAAGCATTTAAGTACTCCTTTGCCCTCTGCTGAAGTTCGCTTCCCGGCTCTCCGAGCTCTGGTCAAGTGAAAAAATTCTCTAAGTTTCTTCCTGGACGAGGATAACCCCTTCTCATATCCTCCTCTCTAAAAACTATCTTCACCACTCCTGATTTACCCAAAATAATCTGACTGAGGCATTACAAAAGAGCCACATCCTCCTTGCTAAAAGAGAACAAGATTTAACATCTACCCTCATAATGGGGAAAAACACCACCCTCTCTCTGAGACACAATTTGGGCTTGCTCTCCCACTCCTGGAAGATGCAGCAAGACATTTTCACCATAAAAGCCCTCTAATCACATCTTTCTGTAAATCCATATTATGCAAGCTAATTTGACTTCCTTTGATTTCCTCCCCCATCCCATTTTAATTCCTCCACTTTCTAGGTCTCTGTATTTTCACTTATTTTCCTTTTTTCCTACTTTCCTACTTCTAAATACTTTCTAAATTTTCTATTAAGTATTGTTAAACCATGCTCTGGTAAAATTCAAACATATGAAAAATGTAGTGAAAAACAATTAAGGGTGGCTACAGGCAACCCCCATCCAATTCAAAGTCACAGAATATAGAAAATTCTGTGTTTACTCTGAAACATAATGACAGGACTTTAGATGCCAGAGTTAAAGAAACAGTGAGATAATTAATAAAAGAGACAAGCTAATATGTTTATTCCACAATTCCAAAACTTCCACCCCTTTCTGGGTGTCAAGCCCCTCCCCCACCTTACCAAAAAGTTCCAAGTTTACATGAAAGTGTCCACAAACTTTGAAAGAAGAAGATTGCTGTGATAGCATAAAAATGATTTTAAATAGAGAGGTTTATTACTGAGTTAAAAATATAATCTGTGTATGAAAATAAAGGCTTGTTAGTTTCTGGGTTTTTTTAATTTAATGACGCTACCTCAGACTTCCATTCTACTGCACCGTAGTGCTATACCATCCAGGGAACCTTGCTGCAGAATTTAGCATCATTTTAATACAAACTAGCAAATGGGCTGCCTCTTAACTACATGAAAAACCACCACTACCACATGCAATGCAGCTGTGATCAGTTAAGCCAGTGGTTCACAACCAGGGGTACGCATATCCCTGGGGGTACACAGAGGTCTTTCGGGGGTACATCAACTCATATAGATATTTGCCTAATTTTACAACAGCCTACATAAAAAGCACTAGCAAAGTCATTAAAAACTAAAATTTCTTACAATGACTTGTGTATAATACTCTATATACTATACACTGAAATGTACGTACAATATTTATATTCTAACTGATTTGATAATTATATTGGTAAAAATGAGAATAAGCAATGTTTCAGTAATAGTGTGCTGTGACACTTGTATTTTTATGTCTGATTTTACACAAGTAGTTTTTACGTGAGGTGAAACCTGGGGTACACAAGACAAATCAGACTCCTTAAAGGGGTACAGTAGTCTCGAAAGGTTGAAAGCCACTGAATTAAGCCACTCAAAATCATTTTTGTAAGGGAGGAGCTCAAAGATGAGAATCAATCTGACAGTTCATATAGACCAGAATTAGTGTTAAGAAAGTGTTAGGAGACCTCTCTCTTTTAAACTCAAATATAAGGTAGGCTGCGAGCTGGATTTTAGCTTAACACTTCCAGGCAGGACAATTAACATGCAAAAGCATGATTCTTAGGTTAGAACAGTAAGCAGATGGAATGGGGGAGTGCTCATCTGGAAAAAACATGCAATGTGTACAGAAAAACAGGAACCTGAACCATTTAGCCAAGTTAATGATTATGATGAAGGACTTTTAAAAGCATAACATAGATATGGCATGAGACAAGCAGTGCATCTCTGTCTACAAAAACACCAAGGCACAGCACTTTGTGGGGAGGGGAGTTAGACAGTAAAATAAACAGAGAAACATGAAAAGTACACAAAGGCTGCTAAGTGAGAAAGGGTGACATGAGACACTTGAGACTAGAGGCTCGGTTCTTGACATGCTGTCTGCCAAGAAGATCAGAGAAGAATGAGATATGCTGAATCAGACGATCTGGTCTTCTCAAGGAGTCTCCTACATTTTTTATTTCCCTACAATGACATGAATGGTACCTAGTCTGCCAAAGCTCTTCAACATATGTTGTGCATAACATTTATTTTGTTTGAATCAGATTACCTTTGCTCCCCAAAAGTCGAATTTTACTACAGCCAAGTTGATTTTGGAATCTGTATGCAATTTTGGAATTTGTATGCAATTTTTAAAATACATTTTATATACAAGCTCAGAGCACTGCATGGACACGTTTTAGTTACATAATTTCCATGTATAAAAACAAATTAGAAGTTCTGTTGAGTTGGTTCATTTCTGCAAAACAAGATATGCTACATTCCTTTGGGAATCAGAAAAGAAGGTCTCTAGTTATGGACTCTAGAGCCACTACATTATCAGTACATAAGAAGTCACTCAAAGAAACTGACCTTCTGATACATCAGAATGAAAGATGTTAAAAGAAAAGGAACTCTAGCCTAGTCAACTGTTTAAAAAGGAAAGTCTCATTAAATGTCATGAGAAATGCACACCATGCTTCAGATTAAGGTTTTGCCACAGAATTCAGAAATTCCCACAGAATTTAGAAATTCATCTAAAGAATTAAATCGTTATCCCTATGGTTACAAAGAACCATCTGAACGTGACCTTGGTGCTATATTGTTTCTCTGCAGACTTTGCTCCTGTGAGAATTTTGCGCCACTGCACACGTGCATAATTAATATGCCGTTCATATTTAATTTTTTCCACAGAAAATAGCTTCTGCTGGAAAGTTGCTATAGTTCCGCCTTTTGACCACCATAAGGCGCTGTGCCACTTGAGCAGAACACTGCTCCCAGCCAGCTACAGAAGAGAAAGAGCCTGCAGTGCCTTCTTCACAGCACCTGTCAGGCCAGGTCAGGAGACACGGGATACAGACAATGTGGGACTGCTGGGGGGGGGGGGGGGGTGTCACAGACAGGGACTCATAAGGGATAGTGGGGGAAGACAGACTGGGACAGAGGCTGAATGGGAGTGGAGGCGCAGGGCCACAGGGGGACAGGGGTGGCTGAGTGGGAGCACAGATACATGGGGACGGGGAAGGGGCTGCAAGGACACATGGGGGAATGGGGTGGCTGAGTGGGGGCACAGAGACACATGGATATAGGGGGAAGTGACTGCAAGGACGCATGGGCCTGACTAAATGGGAGAGGCTAGAGGTCAGCCAGGGTCTGCATGGGGAAGCTCCCTAACAATCCTTTCCTATCCCCCCAAAAAACCTGTTCCATACTTTTCCGACCTATATTCAACAACCCTCCAAGTTCACACCCAGGTTCCTTTCCAGTAATTACTTCCTTCTCCTGCAGTTACTCCATTACCCCAACTCTCCCAAGCCTTTGCATTGCTTCTGGGGGATGTGGGAAATACTGTTCTGTATTGTAGTTTAAATTATTCAGAGTTCTGTATTAATATGTATTAATATGCCTAGAAAGGAATCTATTTGTCAAAAAACATTTCCTGAATCTTTTTTGTTGTCTGTATTGTTACAGACATACTTGTTGACAGATATTTTGAAATAAATTACCAAAAAAAAATTTAAACTGGTGTTAGGGATGTAAATAGCATTTTTAAAAAGTAAATGTTTAAAGTACTAAGATTCTACCAGTTAAACATTTAACCATTAGGCTCCACTGCTGCCCCATGCCCTGGATGCCAGCTGCCAGCCCCATGTCCAGGTACTCCGCTCACTGATTTTAAAAACAAACTGATTTTAAAAAATTTGAATGTTTAACTAAATTCAAAAATTCATATGCTGGTTTTGTTAAACTATTATGTGTTTGCTGTTGAAGAAAAAAAATCCAGAATATTTTACCCTACACAACAATGTTATGTAAGACAATTTAAATGTCTGTCTGGTGATCTCCTCCTCCTAATACAGCATGGCAAGAAAATCCTCCAAATATTAATGATTAACCTGTTGAATTGGAAATATTTATGAAGTCACTGGGAGGTGAACTATCTGTTTCAATTACCTTTGGTAAATGAAATAACCAAACAATCATTTATTTTCCAATATAGCTATAAAATTAATCTGAAAAGTTTTCAAAATAAATCACTTTAAAAATGTATAGTGTGTACCTTCTAAAAATGAAACCTACATCTATCTGAGTTGTGAAGACTATGTATTAAGGTTATAACAACCAACAAGAATGCACTTTTATGTAGAAATCCATGATTAAATCAAGTCTTTCTGACTAGTGATTTTACATCAAATTGATTTAAATCATGATTTAAATCAAATCCACCCTTTTTCACTATTATTCATTTTAGCATAGGGATCGGCAACCTTCCCTTGGTCCATGTCGCTTCCCGCAGCCCCCATTGGCCTGGAGTGGTGAACCGCGGCCAGTGGGAGCTGCGATCAGCCGAACCTTCGGATGCGGCAAGTAAACAAACCGGCCCGGCCCGCCAGGGTGATTACCCTGGTGGGCCGTGTGCCAAAGGTTGCCAATCCCTGTTTTAGCAGAAACACCTAGCTCACATGCTTTATACATGGTGGATGGAGTCATCTGATTCCACAAGCCTAAATTAAACATTTTATAGTAATTACATTTGCTATCAAATTTTTGTGGAGGAGGGAACAGTTGGTCCTCAAAGAAGTCATTCTTGGAGGATTATAAATTGTCAATGCTTAAAGCACCCATTTCTTGAGTAATGGAAATTGGGAGATAAAGAAACGGGAAAGGAAGACTTAAATATTAAGGAAAAATGAGAAATTAGATGAGCAAGTCTACTTAGAAATTACTCAAACAAAAAACCAACACAATTATGTTAGTGTTTCCATATACTGTTAGAGCAAATTCTCTCAAAAAACACCCCACATTGTCTCATCAGTTTTCCTATAGTTTCCACAGATTTAAAAAGTCAAAATGTAACTGAAAGGGAAGCCGACAAACAACGTACAAAAAAAGCTTTCCACAAGCAACAGTCCCAGTTCTTCATCCCATCCCTTTTGTTTACCTTTGTCTTCCCCAAACTCTTCATGTGTGTCATTTTTATTAGAGATCTAGCTTTAGGGCCTATGCTGCTGACACTACCAGGAGTAATGTTTATACAACTTACTGCCAAAAAACTTCATTAATGCGGAGTTAAGATTGACTCACCCTGATGAGGCATAGCCATTTTCAAAACAATATGAGCAGGCATGTCAATTTTAGAGCACAAAAAAAAAAAAAAAATCTGCTTTTCAAAAGAAAAGCTCAGCTCTTGGGGCAAAACTTCTAAAAGAACTTCCTTTAAAGCCTTTTAGCCCAAACAGAATGCACACAAGAGAGTATTCATGTGCACAGCAATCATTCTTGGAAACCTGACAAGGGAAGGACTGTACCAAAAATCTCTTCCCTACCTAGGTACATGTAGCCCATAGACTAGAGGTGGGCAAAGTACGGCCCATGGGACCATCTGGGGCAGTCAGGGGACGGGGGTTGGATAGGGGGTGAGGTCCCGGGGAACGGTTAGGGATGATCAGGGGACAAGGAGCAGGGGGGATTGGATGGGTCAGAGGTTCTCTGAGGGGGCCAGTCAGGGGGCGGAAAGTGGGAGGGGGCAGATAGGGGGCGAGGGCCAGGCTGTTTGGGGAGGCACAGCCTTCCCTACCCGGCGATGTGGCCCTCGGCCCAAAAAGTTTGCCCACCCCTGCCAAAGACCCTGATGTGTGCGAATTTATAGAGTCAGACAGAACCTCTAATAAATCAGTTTGGTGCACACTAGTCCCATGGTTCAAGCTCCAGTTTGGGGGGGGGGGGGAGAAGAGGAGTGTCTGTGTATGGAACCCCTGAACCAAATGAGCCCACTAACCCTACCTTCAGGCCATGAGGAGGCACAGCAGTTTTCAAGGTAATTTGAATATGCATGTGGATTTAGAACCATTTGAAGCACTGATTGTTAAATCAAGCTGCCCAGTAAAAGCCACCCACATAATGGAGTAGCCCACATGATCTCTCTCTCTCTCTCTCTCTAGAGAGAGAGAGAGAGATACACTTATCTCCTAGAACTGGAAGGTCATTGAGTCCAGCCCCCTGCCTTCACTAGCAGGACCAAATACTGATTTTGACCCAGATCCCTCAGGGAGGGAACTCACAACCCTGGGTTTAGCAGGCCAATGCTCAAACCACTGAGCTATCCCTCCTCCCTATAAACCATGCCCCCCCTATTGTAGAATATAAAATTAGAAGTACTGAGGCTCATTCACACTTGTAAGTCATTTCTCTGGAGTGAAGCAACTCAGTTGTACAAGGGTCCTGTCCACACATATTCATTGTGTGCCCTGTCTTCAAGGAGGCTCAATTAAACACAATCAATTTTCTATGTTTAATTTTGCCAAGCACAACAAGTCAGCTACAGAAGTTAGTAGGACCAAAGCCTTAGGAGACTAGAATGTACCTTATCCTAACACAATTCCACGTGATAAAGCCATTACAAGTAAAACATTTTAAAAACGTATTTAGCTCACTGGTAACATTCTGTTAAACAAGTGCATTACTTTACACCACTCATTACACACATTGCTACAATAACTGCAGTATACATTAAAATCTTTTAAATGTAAATGTAAGCCTGTTACTACAAAGCAAACTGATCCGTTTACATTCCAAAAACTCCTATCAAATTTATACAAGAGCTTCAGATTTTCTTATGCCTGAAGTGAGGTCTGTATCACCATTCTTGCCAAAGGTTAGACTCAATTTTCAAAAGATGAGTTATACTAAAACCTTTAGGTATATAAGGAAGAGCGAAGACTGAAGTCTTAAATATTTCTTCCTCCCATGCATATACACCTCTACCTCGATATAACGCTGTCCTTGGGACCCAAAAAAATCTTACCGCGTTATAGGTGAAACTGCGTTATATCGAATTTGCTTGATCCACCGGAGCGCGCAACCCTGCCCTCCTGGAGCGCTGCTTTACCGCATTATATCCGAATTCGTGTTATATCGGGTTGCGTTATATCGGGGTAGAGGTGTACAACTTTTTGTGCATTCAGTAAATTTACTAGAAAAGTAATTCCAAGGATCCAAACCATTAAGAACAATGACCAAATTCGGAGATTAATTTGACCTGATACTTTCAGTGCCATCACTATACTGGATGACCCATACCTCTCTCTGTCATGCCCTCACCACCCACACAAAGCCACATCTTTAACTTCTCTAAAATATCCAACATGTTCATTAAGATGTACAGTAGTTTAACTTCTAAGTAGTCCAGAGATTAGTATAAGACTCCAACTGTTTCATTAGTTAGAAATGCTGACAGAATTAGTCCTTGGTGCACTTATCACTTTGAGCACAATGGGTAGACAGTCACTAGACAATGAGACACCTCTCACATACCACATTAAAAACAAATGAGCCTTAGGGTGGGGAGGGATAGCTCAGTGGTTTGAGCATTGGCCTTCTAAACCCAGGGTTGTGAGCTCAATCCTTGAGGGGGCCACCTAGGGATCTGGGGCAAAAAATCAGTACTTGGTCCTGCTAGTGAAGGCAGGGAGCTGGACTGGATGATCTTTCAGGGTCCCTTCCAGTTCTATGAGATAGGTATATCTCCTATTATTATTTTATTTCCATTGGGAAAAAGTTACTCTATGTCTTGAGCTTCAGGAGTACCAGCCTGTGGCCAGGTCTAATTAATGTAAGAGAATGCAATATCCTTTGCATTGATTTGAAATGTCATTTCTAAGACGCTGAACACACCATTTTTTAGCTTCAGCAACTAGATGCCAGAATCCTGTCAAAAACTGAATCCCTACTTCAAAAAGCTACACCCAAAATCCATTCCAGAAAATAATGTGTGAAGCAATTCTATTTTAGCCACTTTGAAATTCCATTAACCTGGGTAAAGGCGGAAAGCAAACATTAAGTAAAATCTGGTTGATAAATATGACAAATGCACTGAAAATACAATCTTAATATACATTATGAGGTGAACTTTGGTTTTGATTTACTAATAGTTATTACTTCTGTAAATAGTTTAAAGATAGTAGTAGTTACTGTCAAATAAGCATATTTGCATTAAATAACAGTTGCAATCTCTCTTTGCAATGCTATGATAAATCATTACAAAGTGGAGAGATCACTAGTTTCTTCTCATTTCTGGGAGGACATATTTGCTAGTTTCATAAGTCAGTTATGCAAAAAACAGGGAAAAACAACATGGGGTCTTGCTAAGCAAGGGGTATCATTTCTACAGCGCCACAATGTGAAAAAGGTGTGCTGCAGACACTGACACTGGGTTATATTATTTCAAAGTTTCAATCCTACCTGGATCAGGAAAGTGCTTAAAACAGTGCAGAATGTTCAGTTACATTAAAAGGTTTGGAATACTCGTGGCACCTTAGAGACTAACAAATTTATTAGAGCATAAACTTTCGTGGGCTACAGCCCACTTCTTCGGATGCACAGAATGGAACATATATCTCCTCAATATATGTTCCATTCTATGCATCCGAAGAAGTGGGCTGTAGCCCACAAAAGCTTATGCTCTAATAAATTTGTTAGTCTCTAAGGTGACACAAGTACTCCTGTTCTTTTTGCAGATACAGACTAACACGGCTGCTACTCTGAAACCGGTCATTAAAAGGTTTGCATATAACTAATAAATATCAGGTTAGCACTCAGTTCTTGCCATTGGATCCAAATTATTGTTTGTATTTTTTATAAAGTTCATGTGTGCACTCAAAGCACCAGATGAATATATTTTTATGAACTGAAACAAACTGCATAGTTTTGTTTAAATATGCTTAATAGAAAAGTAATCTTTGAGTATCCTGTTATACCACAAATGTCAACAAATTAGTGTCCTGTTTTGTTTGGGAACAATTCTGCAAACACATGTGAATAGACCTGCAGTGAAGTTAACAGGATTATTCACATGATACACAATCTCCAGCCCCAGGAGAAGAGCAAGTTAATTTTAAAGCATTTTAAAGTTTACCATGTCTCCAAGGATCTTTAGGCTCCAGAGACCCAGACACTAGGTCCTCATCAGAAGGAAATGTTACCCGCTTTGCCCCATGCTTGAGTTTTCCATCTTCAGAAGGTGGAGAAGCCTCCACTGGTTGGTCACCCCCTGGACTCTCTGGACTTGGGGCTTCTGAGTTCAAAGAACAGTTATAGGAAGGCGGAGATGCCAACTTTTCCTGTGAGGGGGAAAGAGGGGCCTGCAGCAGAGATTTTTCATTTCCCCCGGGACATCCTCTGGCGGCAGCAGCCACCTCTGGCAAGTTTCTCCTCTCTGCAGCCAAATGAGGGTTACGAGAGGCATCCTCATTCTCTGAAAATGCTTCCTGAAGTGGATGGTTCACGACCAAAGAAGTCTCTTTCCCCTGTAACCGCTCCTCTCCCAGATCCAAGCCCTCCGACTCCTTCAAGTCCCTCTCTGCCGAAGACACCGTTGCATGGTCCACCATTTCCCCGCTGGGAGCGTTTCCTGAAGCCGGGGCGCTAGGTTTTGAGGGCAGGATCCCCGCATCCAGATGGGAGAGGAGAGCCAGGCCCAAACTTCCCTGGAGTTTCACCCCCATTTGGTCGCCAGCAGCATCCTCTCCCTCCTGCGAGGCAGCCCAGGGCTCAAAGCCGACTCGTGTCTCCTCTTCCTTCTGCGGTCCAGGGGGGGGCAGCAGCCGCCGCCGGTCCCCCTCAGCAGCACTCCCCGGCTGCCTGGGGGGGACCTGCACACACTCCATGGCTGCACTCGCAGGGCAGGCACGGCGGGCCGGAGGCACAGGGGCTCCCGCTCCCTCTCCCCTCCTCATGCGGGCCCCGGAGGCATTACCCCGGGGGCGCCGCCTCCCCCGCACCGCCGCAGGCGCGCTCCGGGCCCGGGCCGCTCCCCGCCCTGCGCACCGACACCCGGCGAGGTCTCCCCGGCCGGGCTGAGGGGCCCCGGCTGGGCTCGGCCGGCAGCGGGTGCAGAGCAGGCCGCGCCCCGGAAAGCCGCCGCCGAGCGCAGCCCCGGACTGGTGCGGACCCGGGAGAAGCCGCCGCCAGAAGAGTGCGCCAGCGACCTGCCCATCCGCGGCAGCACTTTCTCCAAGGACTTGGGCGCGAGCCGCCTGCGCGGCGCTGCTTCCACCCCGCCCGGCACCTCGGAGGGGCTGCTGCGGCCCTGGCTTGCTCACGGAGCCAGGCCGCCACCGCGGGGCGCTCCGGGGACTGCTCCGCCTGGTGGCGAATCAGCGGTTGGGATTCCTTACACACACACACACACACACACACACACACACACGGCGGCGGCCGCCGTGGCCTGGTGAAGATGTCTGCAGCTTCGGCGCAGCACTTTCAACGCAGAGACCCCGGGATGGAGCCGCGTTCAGGCGCCGGGGAGTGGGCTCAGCGCCCCCTGCAACAGTAACCCAGGCGGCGGGCGCTGGTCTCCGCTGGAGAGCGGGGACAGCGCGAATCGGCTGCTACTAATAAACAGAGTGCGGCCAATACCCAGCCTCACGTGATACTCCCGCATTTCTCTGGCCTGCCCCAGGCGGGCTGCTGCTGCTGGCCCTTTAAATTCACTCGGGGGGCGGGACCGAGGCGAGCTCACATGCTGCGAAGCGCTCAGTCCCGCGGCGCGTCATGAGGCTCCACCCCAGCAGCCCCGGGTTCGCGCACAGCGCGGGGCGGTAATGGGGGGGGGGGGGGGTCTCGCTCTGATGTGTCTGGCCAGCGTGTGTGTGACTCTGTGTGTATGTGAGAATGAATCCATGTGTGTGTCTGTTCTGAATAGTCAGCGTGTTTGTGTGTCTGTTCTGTACAGCCTGTGTGTGTGTGTGTGTGTGAATCCATGTGTGTGTCTGTTCTGAACAGTCAGTGTGTGTGTCGTGTGTGGCTCCCTGTGTGCATCTTTCTCTCTCTCTCTCGCTGGGGTCTGTATGTTGTATATAGGCAGCATGTCTGTGTCTCCCTCTCTCTGTTGTGTGTGGCTAGTGTGTATGAATCTATGTGTATCTCTCCCTCTCTGTGTGTGTGTGTGGCTCGTATGTGTGAAACCATGTGTATGTATGTATCTGGTGTGTATGGCTTTTGTATGTGGCCAGTGTGTGTCTCTGTGTGAATCACTGCATGTGAGTGTGTCTCTCTCTCTCTCTCTCTCTGTCATGTGTGGCCAGTGTGTGTGTGTGTGTGAGAATCCCTGCATGCGTCTCTCTCTTCTGTTGTGTGTGTGTGTGTGTGTGTGAATCCGTGTGTGTCTCCCTCTCTCTGTCTTGTATGGCCACTGTGTGAATCCATGTGTGTGTCTCTGTATGTGGCTAGTGTGTGTGACTCCCTGTATGTTGTGTGTGTCTGTCTGTCTCTCTCTCTCTCTCCAAGATATGTGAATCCCTGCGTGCATCTCTCTCCCTCTCTCTGTTGTCTGTATGTTGTATATAGCTGGTATGTCACTGTCTCCCTCTCTTTCATGTGTGTGAGACCAGTGTCCGTGAAACCATGTGTATCTGTTGTGGATGACTTGTGTGTCTCTCTTTCTCGTGTGAGAATCATTGCATGCATCTCTCTCGTGTGTCTCTTTGTGGGGTGCATGTGTGTCTCCCTTTCTGTGTGTGTCTCTCTCTCCCTCTCTCTGGGGGGGGGTGTGTGTCTCCCTATGTGTGTGAGAATCCATCCATGTGTGTGAGAGAGAAAGAATCCATCTCTGTATGTGTCTCCCTCTGTGGGGGAAGGGGGGAGGAGAGAATCCATCTGTGTGTGTGTGAGAGAGAGAGAGAGAGAATCCCTCTGTGTGTGTGTCTCCCTCTGTGTGTGAGAATCCGTCTGTGTGGTTGTGACAAAAAGAATTCATCTGTGTGTGTGTGTGTGTGTGTGTGTGAGAGAGAGGGAGAGAGAGAGAGAGAATCCGTGTGTGTATCAATCCATCTGTGTGTGTCTCCGTCTGTCAGAGAGAATCCATCCCTGTGTGTGTGTGTGTGTGTGTGTGTGTGTGTGTGAGAGAGAGAGAGAGAGAATCCATCTGTGTGTCTCCCTCTGTGTTGTGTGTGTGAATCCATATGTGTGTGTCTCCGTCAGGGCTGGCTCTACCATTTTTGCCGCCCCAAGCAGGAAAAAAAACAAGTCCACGATCGGCGGCAGCTCTACCGCCGCTTCATTCTACGGCGGCAATTTGGCGGCAGGTCCTTCGCTCCGAGAGGGTGACGGCCCTGCCGCCGAATTGCTGCCGAATGGCCAGACGTGCCACCCCCTCTTCATTGGCTGCCCCAGCACCTGCTTGTTACGCTGGTGCCTGGAGCCGGCCCTGGTCTCCGTCTGTGTGAGAATCCATCTGTGTGTGAGAGAGAGAGAATCCCTCTGTGTGAGAATCCCTCTATGTGTGTGTGAGAATCCATCTGTGTGTATGTCTGTGTGTGTGTGAGAGAACAAATTATCGTGTGTGTGTGTGTTCGATGGTGATAAGGGGTTGCAACCAAGTGGTTCAGCCCATGAACTTCCCAAAGATGTTTTAATGGTCACTACAAGGAAGTTAGCTCCCGAATCCGTATGGATGTCGGAAGGCCAACCTCCCCTGGCAAAAATGTCTGGCTCACGCTTTTAGCCCTGGTGTTGCTTAGACCTACTGTTTCTGGGCATTGGGTGGCAAAATCCATGAAGGTCAGTATGTACAGCTTTCCTCTGGGTGTCTTCTTAAGGAAAGGACCCAGAATATCCACAGCTACTCACTGAAATGGTACCTCAGTTATGGCGAGTGGCTGGAGAGGGGCCTTGATCTGGTCTTGGGGCTTTCCCACCCTCTGGCATACCTCACAAGACCGGACATAGGTAGAATCTCCTTGCCCATTCCCTCCCAGTGGAATGACTTTCCCAAATGGTCTTTGGTCCTGTTTACCCCAGCATGGCCACTAGGGTGATTGTGGGCTAAGCTCAAGAGCTTTTTTCCTATCCTTCGTTGGAACTACCAACTATCTCTGAGGATGCCAGTCCTCCTTGTGTCCACCAGAAAGGTCTCCTTGTATGAGAGTCCTCCTTTAGAGTCCACACAACAAAAACACTAATCCAAGAACCTATCCTTGCAAAAAGCCTGTTGCCAACTTTGTCCACATATCTATTCAGGTGACACCATCATAGGACCTAATCACATCAGCCACACCATCAGGGACTCGTTCACCTGCACATCTACCAATGTGATATGTGCCAGCAATGCCCCTCTGCCGTGTACATTGGCCAAACCGGACAGTCTCTACGCAAAAGAATAAATGGACACAAATCAGACGTCAAGAATTATAACATTCAAAAAACAGTCGGAGACCACTTCAACCTCCTGTCACTCAATTACAGATCTCAAAAGTCGCAATACTCCAACAACAAAAATTCAAAAACAGACTCTAATGCAAAACTGCGGAATTGGAATTAATTTGCAAACTAGACATTAAATTAGGCTTGAATAAAGACTGGGAGTGGATGGGTCATTATACAAAGTAAAAACTGTTTTTCCATGCTAATTTTTTCCCCCTACTGTTATTCATACCTTCTTGTCAACTGTTGGAAATGGGCCATCCTGATTATCACTACAAAAGTTTTTTTTCTCCTGCTGATAATAGCTTACCTAATAGCTCACCTTAATTAATTAGTCTTGTTATAGCTGGTATGGCAACACCCATTTTTTCATGTTCTCTGTGTACTGTGACAATGCGGTTCTGGTGGAACCCAACTGAGAGTGCCAACTCAGGACAAATTGCTCAAACAGGGCAGTTACAGCCCAAGGCTGGGTTTTTTTCCACCTCTAAGGCAAACCAAACCAGCCAGACTAAGAACAGGAGTACTTGTGGCACCTTAGAGACTAACAAATTTATTAGACCACGTAAGCTTATGCTCTAATAAATTTGTTAGTCTCTAAGGTGCCACAAGTACTCCTGTTCTTTTTGCGGATACAGACTAACACGGCTGCTACTATGAAACCAGCCAGACTAAGAGGACTTCGGCCTTACCCCACTGGCTAACCCCAAGTCTCACAAGCAATCTCCTTAGACACTCCAGTTTCCCAGTATTACCACCAGTGCCACTCGTTATGGGGACAAATGGTTATGAAAACCAATACCCCAGTAAAAGAAAAAGGTTCTCCTGATCCCAAAGGACCAAGCCCCAGACCCAGGTCAATATACAAATCAGATCTTACCCACAAATCACGCTGTTGCCAATCCTTTAGAATCTAAAATCTAAAGGTTTATTCATAAAAGGAAAAAGATAGAGATGAGAGTTAGAATTGGTTAAATGGAATCAATTACATACAGTAATGGCAAAGTTCTTGGTTCAGGCTTGCAGCAGCAATGGAATAAACTGCAGGTTCAAATCATATCTCTGGAATACATCCCCCACTGGGATGGGTCCTCAGTCCTTTGTTCAGAGCTTCAGCTTGTAGCAAAGTTCCTCCAGAGGTATGAAGCAGGATTGAAGACCAAATGGAGATGAGGCATCAGCCTTATATAGTCTTTTCCAGGTGTAAGAACACCTCTTTGTTCTTACTGTGGAAAATTACAGCAAAATGGAGCCTGGAGTCAGGCCAGTTCCTGCATACTTTGCTGAGTCTGAAGGCATATTTGCCTTCTCTCAATGGGTCCATTGTATAGCTGATGGTCCTTAATGGGCCATCAAGCAGGCTAGGCAGAGCTAATCCCAGCTTGTCTGGGATGTCACCCAGCAGCATAGCATAAGTTTGCCATACAGACAGTATAGAGCCAATATTCATAACTTCAACTACAAAACTGATACTCACATATAGACAGCATAATCATAACCAGTAAACCATAACCTTGTCTTAGACATCCCATTTGACCCCCTTTATACAAGATTTGGGTGCCACTACAGGGCCTTGGTTGCAACAATGATCTACATGGTCCCAGTTTATGTCAATAACGTCACACACTACAAAAGTTTTTTTTCTCCTGCTGATAATAGCTTACCTAATAGCTCACCTTAATTAATTAGTCTCATTATAGCTGGTACGGCAACACCCATTTTTTCATGTTCTCTGTGTATATGTATCTTCCTACTGTATTTTCCACTGTATGCATCCAATGAAGTGATTTTTAGCCCATGAAAGCTTCTGCTCAAATAAATTTGTTAGTCTCTAAGGTGCCACAAGTACTCCTGGTTCTCTTTGCTGATACTGACTAACACGGCTACCCCTCTGAAACCTCCTTTTACAACAAATCTGGACCTATTGGAAGAGCTGAGAGGCAGTGAGTCGCTCCGTGACGCCATCTAAGCTCCCTTGAGGCTCTCATCTGCTTCCTGCTCTTCCTGGAACTGCTCCCTTGATGCTGGAGACATTAGTTCCTCGCTGGGTTGTGGACTTGGGCTTGGTCCCACCGGAAGCAAGGTAGGTGATGGGGGTGTCTCCGTCGATTGTGAACCGCTCTCCGCTGGTGCGGTAGGTTGTATTTCAGGCTTCAGCTGAACTTGCGCCAGTTTAGCTGCAGGTGCAGGCTCTGTGGCGCCCTTTGGTGCTGGCTCCCCTGACTCTGGTGGGGTTGCAAGCACGGGCTCTGGTGCTGACTGCTCCACCAGTTCCAGTTCTTGGGCTGGTTCCGACTGGGTCCCAGGAACTGGATTTACAACCGCTGCCATAGGCTCTGATCTGGGGTCTGGTTCCACCACCTCTGGCTGGGTTCCCAGACCTGTCATATCAGGGGATGCAGACTGGGCCCTTGTAGGAGGCTCAAGATAGGAGTTAGCTGTGGGGGCTGGTTTAGCCTGGCAGCAGGTGACCATCCCCACCCTTTTTGTTAGCCTCACATGGTTGGCTACATCTTCTCCCAGCAGCATGGGAATGGGATAATCGTCATAGACTGCAAAAGTCCATATTCCTGACCAGCCCTTGTACTGGACAGGCAACTTGGCTGTAGGCAAGTTAAAAGAGTTGGCCTTTCGTTGCACTGTTACTTGGGCCTCTGGGTTGATGAATTTGGGGTCCACCAGGGATTGGTGGATAGCTGACACCTGTGCTCCAATGTCTCTCAACGCAGTAATCTTCCTTCTGCCCACACACACAGTTTCACTTCGCTCTCGGGGTATTTGCGAGGCATCTGGGCCTGAAGGCTCTTGGTGGGACCCCGCGGTGATGAGTTGCAGTCAGCTGGTGCTCTTGGGGCACTTGGCCTTCACATGCCCCAGCTCATTACATTTAAAGCATCGCCCAGCTGACTGTGGTCTGGGGCGAGGTGGGTGGTTGGAGAGTAGGGTGGTGGGATGAGAAGGTGTCTGGGGTCTCCCTGGCTGTGTGGAGGACTCCTCCTTGCGAGGTGGGGCCTTGGGCTGACCCCGATGGTGGGGTGTCATCTCGGGTTGCCCCTTCTGGTATCCCCACCAACTCCTACTAGCTTTCTTCTTCTCTGCCAGTTCCACCCATTTAGCTCCAATCTCTCCCGCCTCTTACAGTTTTGGGCTTCCCATCTAGGATGTACTTTCTATTTCCTCAGGAACACCCCCTAAGAACCACGGTGGATTTGATTTAAATCAAATTGATTTAAATCATTAGGAAGACTCGATTTAATCATGGATTTCTACATAAAAGTGCATTCTTGTTGGTTGTTATAGCCTTAATACATATTCTTCACAACTCAGAGATAGATGTAGGTTACATTTTTAAAGTGATTTATTTTGAAAACTTTTCAGATTAGTTTTATAGCTATATCAGAAAATGAATGATTGTTTGGTTATTTCATTTACCAAAGGTAACTGAAGCAGATATTTATGAAGTCTTTGGGAGGTGAACTATCTCCAATTCAACAGGTTAGTCATGAACATTTGGAGGATTTTCTTGCCATGCTATATTAGGAGGAGATGATCACCAGACAGACATTTAAATTGTTTTATTTAACTAAAACAACAACGTTATATATTCTGGATTTTTTCTTCAACAGCAAACATATAATTTAACAAAACAAGTACATGAATTTTTGAATTTAGTTAAACATTCAAGTTTTTTAAAATCAGGTTTGTTTTTGTTAAAATTGTTTTTAACCAAAATAGTTAAATGAAATGTTTCAAAAAGAAAAGTCAAAAATTAAATCGACTATGTCAGCCAGGTCAACATGAGAAACTTAAAATATTGACTTCTGCAGCTAACTCAGTCGTCTTCCCCTTCATTTTCCTGTTCGTTCATAATCTGGAAAAGAAAAACAAGCTTTCCTGCTTTTTCAGGTCCTAAATGATATCTCAATTTGGAATGAATTAGTCCAAAAGGAAGAAAATATTCTTTCTACACCGGCAGAAGAAGCTACTGCTGTTAAAAGTGAGATTATCACCTCAGCAGTCCCTGAATCCAAGTACTTAAGTGACTTTCTCACCAGTTTACTGGTGTGACTTTCTTTAAAACACCATCAGCAAACATACATTTCTTGAATGGTTCACCCTTAGCTCGGAAGTTTATTATAGTCGGCATTATGGAGGGATGATTGCTGGATGTCCATGTCATAGCCAACTCCTCTTCTTCAGCAATTAAGGTTTGACCTTGGTATCGAGTATTGAGAATATTTGCAAGAAAACGAGCTGGAGATAGTGCTTGTCCCATTCGTTTTTTTAATGCTTGTAATTTAACTCTGTCGCATATTTCTCGTTTTAAGATCTCACTCAGTTCCTTCCAAATGTCAACAGCATCAGCAATAAAACAGCTATTTCACTGCATTTTGTTCAAGGCTATAGAAATAGGCTTCAGGGTACTCAGCATGTGTTCAACAGTTCTCTTAAGCCCAATGTTAAGAACTTTGGCTGTGACAGTGCCATCTATTTTTTCACAATTTTGTTCACAAACTGTCATCAGAGAATGGCCAGTTCTTGACATAGTGCTCAAAACAGTCCACTACTGAGTTCCATCGCACGTCTTGTGGGAGAGTTAGCTTGGCTCCTCTCACTTTCTTCAGAGCAGCTGCTGCAAAGTGGTTGTTACGGAAGTATTTTGCAATTTCAACAACATTAGCCTTTATTTCTGGAACACTGAAGTCTTTGGCTAGGAGGTGCATCAAATGACCACTGCAACCGTACATTATTAGCTTGGGACTCTCTTCTAAATTTCTTCTAATCTTGGATACATTTGCAGCATTGTCTGTGACCAAGCTGAGTACTAGACATTTGAATTTTTTTTCACAGTTTGTTATAGTTTTTACTGCTACTACTGGTAAGTATTCTGCTGTGTGTGCATTTCCTGATGTATCAATTGTTTCTGTAAGGAAGACATTCCCTTCTTCTGTTGTCACACGAGCACATACAACAGGATCATTGTGGACATTGCTTCACCCATCAAGACTCAGGTTAACAATTTTGCCGACTAGACCTTTTGCACACTGCTCAATTTCTTTTTCATACACTTTATCCAACAATTTGCCTGCGACATCTGCTCTGTTGGGTGGACAGTATCCTGGTCTTAATGACTGAACCATGTTAATGAAGTGTGGGTTCTCAATCATATGGAAAGGAGAGTTTGTTGCATAAACAAACCGGGCAATTTTTTCATCAATTACCTCTTTTTGTAATTTGCTGGTTCTTGTCATAAACTTATCTATGGTTGTTTCTGGATGATGGAGATTTTTTTTTTTTTTTTTGCGCTACAGGTGATAAACTGTGGCTATGTGACGCACCTGAAACACTATCTTTGGCAGATAACTCTGAAACTATAAAAAATTATGGTGATCTTGGAGGAGGATAGTCTTCAGAATCCTGTAGGTTGAGGATGGATTCTCCTAAACGAAATAAGTCAATGCAGTTATTTAATTATTATTACCAGAATGTTCATTTAGTATTACTTACGTATTGCATTCACTGACAGTACTACTTTAAAGGTGAAATTGTAAAAGGAAGATCTGCCTATTTCAGCTATTTATTTTTCATCACAACTGCATCTAAAATGATAGTACCATAGAGTAACAACTATATTTTTTGCTCAGACATGAGAATTCAAGAATTGTCCAGAAGGACGACAGGCAATCCTTAAGAAAGAAGTATGAAATAAACAAGTTTACCAACCTGAAGATCCTGCATGTTCAGGCATTTTCCTTTCATCATCTTCAATGCAGCTTCCTCCTGAGAAGAAACACTTCACATGATGTTATTTCATTTGGGCAACCAGGCCTTGCATTTCTTTGCTTCACTGTTTGCATTTTGCATGCATGCCTGTCTTACCCACAGGTAGAGGAACTTCATTAAAATATTCCCAAACTGGGTCTCTTTTATGGCCTGCTGCCATTATAGGTTTTTCCTTCTAGTGAGAGAATGGTATGATAGATCTCAAATCAATGAAGGCTACACTCAGAAAGACCTCAAGACTGCTGGAATATGCATCTCAAACAGTTTCACTTTTGTTTCTACTGCCTGTCCCTCCCTTCTCACATTTATCTCCAGACTTCTTCTCCTGTCCAGATCTATTTCACTCCCAACTAGGGTGACCAGATGTCCCGATTTTATAGGGACAGTCCCGATTTTGGAGTCTTTTTCTTATATAAACTCCTATTACCCCCCCACCCCCGTCCCGATTTTTCACACTTGCTGTCTGGTTACCCTACTCCCAACAATCTTCTGTTCATTGAACTTTTTGAAATTTTGCATTTTTAGAGAGAGGTAAGGGATTGACTCTGTACACAAATTTGCAGAGGGACAATAGGGTTGAGGTATGTTATTTCTCACCTCTATCTATTATTTATTTATTTTAATACATTTTTGCTGTTAGCAAGCATGTTATCTCTGGAGACACAAATCCAGAGTTTGAGATCTGCAAAACTAAGCATCTCTGATGGTATCTTCTAGACTGAGCACTGAGTCCCATTGGGTAGATAGAAAGATTAACCTAAATAATCTATATAGAAGCCCCTGGAAACCCATAAAATTGGGTCCCTAATCCATGAACAATTGGAACTCATGTACAAAACTTTTCTTAAACATTACATGAATATGTTGTCTCATACTATAGAATTAGAATTTATAATCCCTATTCCATGATGAGATATCTTTGAGCAATAATGTATCTTAATTAAAACTATCTTTAGATAGGTATTTTTCCTCAAAAAGCATTTTATCAAAAAAATCCAATTTAAATAAAAAAAATCTGATTGGTATCAGGAAGTAGGCACAGGCACGCACTATTCCTTCGCTTGATAGATAAAGTGTTACCCCTTTTCCCTCCCTTCTCCTTGTTAAGAATTGATAAGTGTTGCAGCTGCATAAGAAATGTGGGGATCTAAAGAATAGGATAAAGAAGTGTTATCTCCTCCTCCCTTCCTTTCCCAGCTTCATAAGCGAGCCCTGCAGGGGTCATGGCCCCTCCCTCCCTCCCTCCCCTGAGAACGGCAGATTAAGGGAATTTGTAGGAACAAATTACTGCCAAAAAAATATTTTCAAAATAAAAATATGTATATAATATGCATAATGCTGTAATCAATCAAAAGGGGTCAATATAATCATAATGATAAAAGTTTCTATTACTTAATAAAGGTTTTTAAAATGTTGTAGCGAATGTAGGCGTTTACATACTAACTCAAATAAAGAGTGTGCTGTAACTAATCCACTGCTTACTGGACAATTGGGTCGAGGGGAACAAGTATCGCAATAAAGAAGCCTGTACTCAGATCCGCCTCTGGGCCAACCTGCTCCTTCTTCTAACATCTGGCGACACGAACAGGATCCCAGGGGAGAGTTGTGCCTGATCACCACATCTAGCCATGGATTCAATAAGTAAATTGAATGGGCCCTTTACTGCAACCCCAGTTAAGGAGTTTATTAATAAACCGGTAGGGAAATGGGAGGGTCCTTATGCAGCCCCCTCTGGGAGTTGTCAGGGTTGGCCAAACATCCAGGGGTGGGTGGAAGCTGCCCTGGCGTCCAGGTGCTCCCAGAATTAAAAAAAAAAAAAGCTGTTTTGTTGCAGGCTCTGTGTGAGGGTCTGTCAGGTTTACGGGAGGAAATTACAAGTCTTAAAAGTAAAAATGTATGAACGATTTTAATCATCTTAAGTCAAAAAAACTGACCCTCAAGGGTCAAGTAAATGCCTTAAAGCAAACTTCTTGTTCCCCAGCCCCCATTTCTCTCCCTCTCTGCCCCCCTCCCCTTACACTTTTAGTTTTCTGAAGTTTTAATGGGCAGTACTTTAAATACTTAGTAAAAAGTTTGTTTGGACAAAGCATGACAAATGTCTGCTGCATTTCATTAAAAAAATTTAAGTAAAAGGTCCACGGGTGACCCTGGAAACAAATGTTTTACTACCTCTTTAAACAATCCCAAGGTAAAGGAAGCGCAGGGTAAGGCAGCTGTGTTGCAGGGATTGTACTGGGTGGCTAAGGCCTGGTCTACACTACGGGTTTAGGTCGACTTTAGCAGCGTTAAACCGAATTAAGCCTGGACACGTCCACACAACGAGGCCCTTTCTTTCGAATTAAAGGGCCCTTTAAACCGGTTTCTTTACACCACCTCCGACGAGGGGATTAGCGATAAAACCGGCCTTTGCGGGTCGGAATTGGGGTAGTGTGGACGGAATTCGATGTTATTGGCCTCCGGGAGCTATCCCACAGTGCTTCATTGTGACCGCTCTGGACAGCGCTCTCAACTCAGATGCACTGACCAGGTAGACAGGAAAAGACCCGCGAAGGTTTGAATTTCATTTCCTGTTTGCCCAGCGTGGAGAGCACAGGTGACCACGCAGAGCTCATCAGCACAGGTAACCGTCATGGAGTCCTCCCAGGATCGCAAAAGAGCTCCAGCATGGACCGAACGGGAGGTACGAGATCTGCTCGCCATATGGGGAGATGAAGCAGTGATAGCTGAACTCCGTAGCAGTAAAAGAAATGGAAAAGTATTAGAAAAGATCTCCAAGGCCATGAAGGACCGAGGCCATAACAGGGACACACAGCAGTGCCGCGTGAAAATTAAGGAGCTAAGGCAAGCCTACCACAAAGCCAGAGAAGCAAACGGAAGGTCCGGGGCAGAGCCGCAAACTTGCCGCTACTACGCGGAGCTGCATGCGATCCTAGGGGGTGCAGCCACCACTACCCCAACCGTGTGCTATGACTCTCTCACTGGAGAAACACACAGGGAAGACGGTTCGGGGAACGAGGAAGATGACGATGGAGGTACTGTAGGTAGCTCACAGCAGCAAGGAAGCGGAGAAACCGGTTTCCCCAACAGCCAGGATATGTTTGTGACCCTGGACCTGGAACCAGTAACCCCCGAACTCACCCAAGACCCTCAGGGCACACAGGAGACCTCTGGTGAGTGTAACTTTGTAAATATTTGTAAACATTACAAAAAAAAAGCAAGCAAGCAAGTCTGTTAACGTGTATGGGGATGGGGCGGAAATCCTCCAGGGACATCTCCAGAAAGCTCTCCTGGTTGAAATGGGGTGATTTTATTAAGGGGGACATTCAGAGGCGCCCGTTCCTGCTCTTCTGACCAGAAATGTTCCCCGCTGTTAACCACGCGGTGGGGGGGAGGGGTGAAGTGATCATCCCAGAGAATCGTGTGTGTGTGGGGGGGGGGGGGTGGTTTACTTGTGTTTGTGCCGCATGTTAACCGGGAAACCGCAGCCCCCTCCTTTTACATTGAAACCCCATTTTAAATGGACAACCCAATTCATCCTTGATATGGGAAATGCGCTGCTGTTTGCAACCTTTCCCGCATGTTAAGAAGGTTAAAAAAGCCAAAACACTGTGGCCTACGATGGCTGCCTGCAAGCCGAAATATGCGACCTTGTAATGAAAGAGTGTACCCATTGTTCCCTAAAATGTGTCCTTTTTAACCACCTCTCCCTTCTCCTCCACCAGCTGCAAATGTTTCTCCTTCGCAGAGGCTCGTGAACATTAGAAAGAGAAAATGTAAGACGAGGGACGAGATGTTCACGGAGCTGCAGATGTCCGCCCAGGCTGATAGAGCACAGCAGAATGCGTGGAGGCAGTCAATGACGGAGATGAGAAAAGCCCAATATGAACGAGAGGAGAGGTGGCGGGCTGAATCGCGGGAAGAACAGAGCAAGTGGCGGGCTGAAGACGATAGGTGGCGTCAGCTTGCAGACAGACGGCAAGAGGCAATGCTCCGTCTGCTGGAGCATCAAAGTGATATGCTCGAGCGTATGGTTGAGTTGCAGGAAAGGCAGCAGGAGCAGAGACCGCCGCTACAGCCCCTGTGTAACCAACAGCCCTCCTCCCCAAGTTCCATAGCCTCCTCACCCAGACGCCCAAGAACACGGTGGGGGGGCCTCCGTCCACCCAGTCACTCCACCCCAGATGATCGCCAAAGCATCAGAAGGCTGGCCTTCAATAAGAGTTAAAGTTTTAAAATGCAGTGTGTCCTTTTCCATCCCTCCTCCCCCACCCATCCCAGGCTACCTTGGCAATTATCCCCCTACCTCTGTAAGGAACTAATAAAGAATGCATGAATGTGAAAAAACAATGACTTTATTGCCTCTGCAAGGGGGAGGGGAGGGTGGGGTGGGGTGGTTGGTTTACAGGGAAGTAGAGTGAACCGGGTCGGGGGGGGGGGGTTGGAGGGTTCATCAAGGAGAAACAAACAGAAGTTTCACACAGTAGCCTGGCCAGTCACAAAACTCGTTTTCAAAGCTTCTCTGATGCGCACCGCGCCCTGCTGTGCTCCTCTAACCGCCCTGGTGTCTGGCT
The DNA here is from genome assembly GCF_027887155.1 of Malaclemys terrapin pileata. Classification (NCBI taxonomy): domain Eukaryota; kingdom Metazoa; phylum Chordata; order Testudines; family Emydidae; genus Malaclemys; species Malaclemys terrapin. Next base: position 11,835,425 of record NC_071524.1, on the reverse strand, counting down.
GCGCGTAATCAGCGGCCAGGCGAGTTGCCTCAACCTCCCACCCCGCCATAAAGGTCTCCCCCTTACTCTCACAGATATTGTGGAGCGCACAGCAAGCAGCAATAACAATAGGGATATTCTTTTCGCTGAGGTCTGAGCGAGTCAGTAAGCTGCGCCAGCGCGCTTTTAAACGTCCAAATGCACATTCCACCACCATTCGGCACTTGCTCAGCCTGTAGTTGAACAGGTCCTGACTCCTGTCCAGGCTGCCTGTGTACGGCTTCATGAGCCATGGCATTAAGGGGTAGGCTGGGTCCCCAAGGATCACGATAGGCATTTCAACATCCCCAATGGTCACTTTCTGGTCCGGGAAGAAAGTCCCTTCCTCCAGCTTTCGAAACAGAGCAGAGTTCCTGAAGACGCGAGCATCATGTACCTTTCCCGGCCATCCCACGTTGATGTTGGTGAAACGTCCCTTGTGATCCACCAGGGCTTGCAGCAGCATTGAAAAGTACCCCTTGCGGTTTACGTAGTCGGTGGCTTGGTGCTCCGGTGACAAGATAGGGATATGGGTTCCGTCTATGGCCCCGCCACAGTTTGGGAATCCCATTTCAGCAAAACCATCCACTATTGACTGCACGTTGCCCAGAGTCACTACCCTTGCTATCACCAGGTCTTTCATTGCCCTGGCAAATTGGATCACAGCAGCCCCCACCGTAGATTTGCCCACTCCAAATTGATTCCCGACTGACCGGTAGCTGTCTGGCGTTGCAAGCTTCCACAGGGCTATCGCCACTCGCTTCTCAACTGTGAGGGCTGCTCTCATCTTGGTATTCTGGCGCTTCAGGGCAGGGGAAAGCAAGTCACAAAGTTCCATGAAAGTGGCCTTACGCATGCGAAAGTTTCGCAGCCACTGGGAATCGTCCCATACCTGCAGCACGATGCGATCCCACCAGTCTGTGCTTGTTTCCCGGGCCCAGAATCGGCGTTCCACGGTATCAACCTGCCCCAGTGACACCATGATTTCCACATTGCTGGGGCCTGTGCCTTGTGAGAGGTCTATGGCCATGTCAATTTCCTCATCACTCTCGTCGCCGTGCTGCAATCGCCTCCTCGCCTGGTCCGGGTTTCGCCTTGGCATGTTCTGGCTCTGCATATACTCCAGGACAATGCGCGTGGTGTTCATAGTGCTCATAATTGCCGCGGTGATCTGAGCGGGCTCCATGATCCCAGTGCTAGCTATGGCGCCTGGTCAGAAAAAAGGCGCGAAAGTAGTATCTGATGGACCAGGAGAAGGAGGGCGGGAGGGAGGGAGGGAGGGAGGGAGGGCCAAGTGACGACATGGCGTACAGGTACAGGAACAGGGAGAAACACAAACAACTGTCACACAGAATGGTCCCCCCAAAGATTAAACTGGAAACCCTGGGCTTAGCAGGCCGTTGATTTCACGGAGGAAGGGGAAGCAAATGAACACAGAATAAATCTATTTTTTACATCTTAAGGTGGCAGCCGACGCTGCAGCATGAGTGACAGCCATACCAGTATGATGATGATGGGTACCAATCATAATATACCATCATCTGCCAAAAGGCAAGGGGCTGCTGCTGTGTAGCAATGCAGCCCCATGTCTGCCAGCCCCACGTCCGCCAGCACCCAGCATCGCCCTCGGCCTCTTCTGGGTGCTTAGCAGACAATATTGGGCAATTGGCAGAAAATAGTACATTATGACTGGTAACCGTCATCATCGAGACAGTAGCATGTCTGCCCAGGTGGCCATGATTGACAGCCACTCCAGTACGACGACGACGGGTACCAGTCATAATATACCATCGCCTGGAAGGGGCTGGTGCAATGCAGCCCTACGGCTGCCAGCCCCACGGCTATCACTCATGCTACACCGTCTACTGCCAAAAGGCAGTTAGCAGCTGCTGCTGTGTAGCAATGCAGTCCCACGTCTGCCGGCACCCAGAGGACATATGGTGACGGTGAGCTCAGCTGTGCTGAGCGGGCTCCATGTTGTCTGCACAGGTAACCCAGGTAACCCAGGTAAAAAGGCGCGAATCTATTGTCTGCCGTTGCTGTGACGGGGGAGGGAGGGGCCTGACGACATGTACCCAGAACCGCCCGCGACACTGTTTTGCATCATCCGGGCATTGGGATCTCAACCCAGAATTCAAAGAAAAGGCGTGAACCGCTTCGCGGCTCGAGCTGTGGCGCAAACGTAGTATCTGACGGCCTAGGGGAAGGAGGGAGGGGGGCCGAGTGACGACATGGCGTACAGGCACAGGGAATTAAAATAAAGAACGGTGGCTGTGCATCAGGGAGAGACACAAACAACTGTCACAGACTGGTCCCCCCCAAAGATTAAACTGAAAACCCTGGGTTTAGCAGGCCGTTGATTTGACGGAGGGAGGGGGAAGCAAATGAATACAGAGAAAATCTATTTTTTACATCTTAAGACGACGGTGCAGCGTGACTGATAGCCCTCGGCATCTTTCTGGGTGCTTGGCAGCAAATACGGGGCGGTGTATGACGATGGTCTTCAGGCCTATTGCACGAGCTGCTGCTCAGGGAAGACTCTGCTAATGTGCGATGACCCGACTTGTAATAGGCCGGCTAACAGTCATAATACACCATTTACTGCCAAAAGGCAAGCCCCACGGCTGCCAGCACCCAGATCGCCGATGAAGGCTACCAGTCTACTGCACCGTCTACCGCCAAAAGGCAGTTAGCAGCTGCTGCTGTGTAGCAATGCAGTCCCACGTCTGCCGGCACCAAGAGGATATATGGTGACGGTGAGCTCAGCTGTGCTGAGCGGGCTCCATGTTGTCTGCACAGGTAACCCAGGTAACTAACCCAGATAAAAGGGCGCGAATCTATTGTCTGCCGTTGCTGTGACGGGGGAGGGAGGGGCCTGACGACATGTACCCAGAACCGCCCGCGACACTGTTTTGCATCATCCGGGCATTGGGATCTCAACCCAGAATTCCAAGGGGCGGCGGAGACTGCGGGAACTGTGGGATAGCTGTGGGATAGCTACCCATAGTGCAATGCTCCGGAAGTCGACGCTAGCCTCGTACTGTGGACGCGGTCTGCCGACTAGAGCACCTAGAGCATTTTATTGTGTGGACATACACAATCGGCTGTATACAACCGATTTCAATAAAACCGGCTTCTATAAATTCGAACTAATTTCGTAGTGTAGACATACCCTGAGTCGTTACAAGCAAAATATACCACCTTAAAGAATTCAATGCACAAGTAAGTAATCTAAAGAAACAAAAAGTTACAAGTAGCCTTTATAAAAATGAATACTACAATTTTTTTTTTTAAAAAGGTTGGTAGTTGTAAAAATGTTAAAAAGTAACAGTTGTAGTGTTATAAAAAAAAAGGTTTATAGTTTAAAATTAAAACCCAGTTATGTAAATGTAAATAGATGTGCAACTCGGTACAGTCACATCGGGTGAAACCCTGGTAATTAAATCAATTATACAAGGGGGTCAAGTGGCTTCTCCCACCACTATGTTTTTGTCCCCAGGAGCCTTTCAGCTATTCTAAGGAAAAATGGGCCCTTTTCCCACAGAAATGGTCTGTAAAAAATTGCTGCAGGCAGCCAAATACTCTGATCTATATTATTAAACTGTTAAACAAGTTAATCAAAATCACTAAAAAATGTTAAAAGTAACAGAGTCCTGTGGCACCTTTAAGACTAACAGATGTATTGGAGCATAAGCTTTGGTGGGTGAATACCCACTTCATCTGACGCATGTAATGGCCATTGGATGCATCCGACGAAGTGGGCATTCACCCACGAAAGCTTATGCTCCAATACATCTGTTAGTCTTAAAGGGGCCACAGGATTCTCTGTTGCTTTTACAGATCCAGACTAACACGGCTACCCCTCTGCTACTTAAAAAATGTAAGGAGTTTCTATTAAAACTTAACTTGACTATCTCTAATTGTACAAAATCAAAATGTAATCGAAATACAATTATATCAAAATAATAAAAGCAGTGCAAGGGGTGTTAAGCAAAAAAAAAATTTTTCGTGTGTGTAAATCTTTTTATATAAAGTTTTAAGGACCTAAACCAGCACTCACGGTTTATAAAATTCTGTTTGTAGGTTTAAAATAAATTGGTTTGGTTTTATTTTTTAAATTAAACAAAAAAATCAGTGCCACTAAAATTCCATTTCAATCTCTCATTCAGAGTTGCAACACTGTGCTAGACGCGGGCAAATAGTGTAATGTGGCGTTAATATTTAGCATTTAACCCTTTGGGTACTTCCATGTTTTTTATAAAGTATAATATATTTTTAATTAAAGAAACAAAGAATATGTTCCTGGCTGGGGCAGCCAGAACTAAAAGAATGGGGAAAAATTCTAAAAAAAAAAATTTTTTTTGTAATCAATAGCACTAAAAACTGCAAACAACAAATTAAAAAACAGTGTACCTCTTTAAAAAAAAAAAGCAAGAGTAAAATATATAAGGGAGCAATGTTAAAAACTCTGAGTCTTGGGGTGGCTCTGGGTAATCAAACTGTCGCTTTGGTGGGGGTGCATAAGAACTCCGTGGGCACGGGGAAGGTAGTTACACCTTGTGTAAAAGTTAATGTGGCTAATACAATGTCGTAAAGTTAAACTGTGAAGGGGGTGTGCATTTTCCAAAAATATGTGCAGTATATATTATAAAAAAGGTAAAAAAAACATGCAAACAAAATATGCTACTTCATTCAAATCCTATTAGGGCTCCAAAAGGAGCCGCAATAGGGTGCGTTTTCTTTTTCAAATGGCTGTGGGTTTTAAAAGCAAAAGTTAAAAGTAATCAAAACTCTGATAAAAATTAATTGTGTCTCTTTTATGACAGAGCCTCTGAGCTGCTAATAGCTTTGAATCCAAAGGCAAGCCAGACAGCATTTGTAAATGCAAATCACCTAGCTAATAGGGGAAGGAAAAAACTGCCCATAAATGGCAGCACAAAGGAGCTGCAAATAATAAATAAACCTGGTCTGTTGTACAAAAGGGGAAACTGAGGTACACATAAGGTGACCAGATGTTCCGATTTTATTGGGACAGTCCCGATTTTTGGGTCTTTTCTTATATAGGCTCCTATTTACCCCCCACCTCCTGTCCTGATTTTTCACATTTGCTCTCTGGTCACCCTAGGTACACAACCTCATGAATTTCATAAATGAACAGTGGAATAATTCACCCTTTCCCTTTAAGGGTAAAACCCTAGCCTGCCTATAAAACAAAACAAAAAGGTATAAAGGTAAGTCTTCTGTTTTCCTGCAGTCAGCAAAAAAAAATGTTAAAAAAATGGGGGGGGGGGGGTTTAAGCAATAATCTGTCCCCACCAAGGGCTGGGAAATATTTATTTTGTTTTTCAAATACTCTGGTCAAGCTAGCACCAGTGAAAGAACAACCCCAAACACCATGGGTCTACTGTCGCGACAAAAAATTGTGTTGTGTGTTTTGTGGTGTTTGTCTTGTTATTACCGTTATTTTGGTAAATATTGTACAATCAAAATTAATGCATATAGCAGCAAAAATTAATGCATGGTATAGCCTGCCTAAAAAGCACGGTCTACCCAACAGGGGGAATCAAGTGATGTACCACATTCCATCCATTCCCAGTTCCTAAATAAAGGGTTCCTTACCTAGTCTTTAACCTGTTGGGGCCCAGTCTCCTGCTATTCAAAACAAAAAATGAAGGATGGAAATGGTTTATTGCACACAAATAAAAAGGCACAAAATGGGGGTTAAAACAGATATATATAAATTGTTCCATGCATATTACAGGTGAACCTACAAAAAGAAAACCAAAAATTCCCTGGCTTCAAATGGAACAATCATTGTTGCTAATCACAATTGTCGCTATTGTAAACCCTGCCCAGATCCTGCAATGTAAAGTAGCAAAAGAAGGAAACACATGAACTGTTATACTCCAAAGTGGTGGTAATGAAGCAGAGAAGAACTTGAAGGATTTACCTGTGAAAAAATACCACTAATCCCCATGAAAATTTAGCAATGTTAGTATGTAGGGTATAAATTAAAGTGGAAATCCTAACTCAGTAAAAAATATCAAATTTATCAAAGAATATTGCATAGTATTCCTTAAAATGTCATAATACATAACAGTGGGAAACACAGTTCAATTGGTCTGTCACAGAGGGCCCCAAAAACATGTAACCCTCTGGTCTCCTGGGGTGTTTCATAGAATATCAGGGTTAGAAAGGACTTCAGCTAGTCCAGCCCCCTCCTCAAAGCAGGACCAATCCCCAAATGGCTCCCTCAAGGATTGAACTCACAATGCTGGGTTTAGCAGGCCAATGCTCAAACCACTGAGCTATCCCTCCTCCTGGGAGTTATGGGGGTTCCACAATTGGGGTGTGGTGTTACCATGTGTAATCATTAATGGTACCACCATAAAGAACAATCCTTAGGCTTGCAGTTATGTACATACCAGACTGGGCATAAAGTTTCCCCTGGAATATAACAATTTAATCACTTTGCAGAATGTAACCCTTCAGGTAATATGGATGCCAAGCTGGAAGGATCCTGATTTAAGCTGGCCGCAGCCTGGAGCTGGAAATATTTCCTTGTGGGCGAACATGTGGAAGCCACTGGGGAAGCAGGTGCAACCAGAGTTTGTCAATGTCAACCTACTCTACGTAACTCCAACTATGTGAATAACATAGCTGGGGGTCAGACCAGATGATCATAATGGTCCCTTCTGACCTTAAAGTCTATGAATCTATGAATCTATGAGTCGACATACCTTAGGTCGAGTTACCACAGGGTCTACACCGTGAGATGTTGATGGGAGAAACTCTCCCGTCGACTTACCTTACTCTTCTGGTCGGGGGTAGAGTACAGGGATGGACTGGAGAGCGATCTGCTGTCGATTTGGTGGGTCCTTATTAGACCCACTAAATCAGGGGAGGGAAAACTACGGGCCACGGGCCAGATACGGCCTGTCAGGGCTTTCAATCGGGCCCGTGGGATTGTTAGTCCCGTGGCACAGCGGGGCTAAGCCAGGTTCCCTGCCTGCCCTGGGCCTGCGCCGGCACCATGGAAGCAGCCGGCACCATGTCCCTGCATCCCCTGGGGGGAGGGGGTCAGAGGGCTCCGTGCGCTCCCTCACCTGTAGGCACCGCCCCCCACAGCTACCAGTGGCCAGGAACGGGGAACCGCAGCCAATGGGAGCTTCAGGGGTGGTAGCTACAGGAGAGGGCTGCGCGCGGCAGAGCTGCCTGCCCCACCCCACCCTACCCCCAAGAGCCACCGCCGAACATGCTGGCCACTTCCGGGAGTGGTGCAGGGAGCCTGCCTTAGCACTGCTGCGTGCCACTGCCACCCTGGAACCGCGTGAGGTAAGCGGCATCAGGGCACAGCCCGCACCCCTCTTGCACCCCAACCCCCTGCCCTGAGCCCCCTCCTGCACTTCGCACCCCCTCCCATACCCCGCTCCCTCCCGCACCCCAACCCCCTGCCCCAGCCTTACATTCATGGACCTGCATACAATTTCCCCACCCAGATGTGGCCCTTGGGCCAAAAAGTTTGCCCACCACTCCGCTAAATCGACCGCCAGTGGATCGATCTCAGAGCGTCGATCCCAGATATAGCGTAGATGTAGCCTTACTTGCACAAGCCCACACCAGGAGAATTGTGGAACCTTGCCTGGGAACTCAGCTTACCCATCAGACATGCCTGGACTTGTGTTCTTCAAACACGTGGGGCTAAGGGTATAAAACAGAACACAGGGGCCCATGCTTTGCCTTTCTCCTTCTCCCACCTACCCGGCAACAAGGACACTCAGAAGACTGAAGACTCCAACAGAGTTCGCCTTCCTCTGCAGCGTGGGGCACGGGTCACTTGCTGGAGGATTCTCTGCACCTGGAAGTCTTTAAACCACGATTTGAGTACTTAAATAGCTCAGACATAGGTTAGGGGTTTGATACAGGAGTGGGTGGATGAGATTCTGAGGCCTGCGTTGTGCAGGAGGTCAGACTAGACGATCATAATGGTCCCTTCTGACCTTAAAGTCTATGAACACAGAGGAGACTGACCCAGGTTTCAAGGGTGAAACCTGTGGACTATGAACTGCAATATCCAGTGGGGTGAGAAAAACTGCTTACTCTAGATGTTGCCCAGGCTGATAGGGTTGAGAGTTTAGACGACGTGCTTACATTTTATTTGATTTGATTTTGGTAACTACCTCTGACTTTTTGCCTATCACTTATAATCACTTTAAACTATCTTTTGTAGTCAATAAATTTGTTTAACTGTTTATCTTTACCAGTGAGTTTGCCTGAAGTGTTTGGTAAATCTGCTCAGGTTTACAAAAGCTGATGTATATCCACTTTCCATTGATGAAGTAGTGAACCAATTAATTAATTTTCACTGCTCGTCTTGAGCAGTGCAAGACAATATATCCCTGAGGTACAAGGCTGGGAGTTGGGGGGATTTGGCTGGTACCTTTCTCTGTGTGATTCATGAGTGGCTCTGGGAGCATTCATGCAATCTAGCCGGGTGTGGGGCTCCACATGCGGTTGTGCTGAGTAATCACAGCAGCTGGAGGGGGTTGCTGCTTGTCACTAGCAAAGCATTGTGAGAGGCAGCCCAGGCTGGAGAGATAAGGGGGCACAGTGGTCCCACAGTCCCAGGCAGGATGACCAGATGTCCCAATTTTATAGGGACAGTCCTGATATTTGGGGCTTTTTCTTATATAGGCTCCTATTACCCCCCCACCCCGTCCCGATTTTTAAAACTTGCTATCTGGTCACCCTAACCCCAGGGATCCCGTCACAGGAATGATCTGGCTAATTCTAGGATTGCCGGTCTGACATTGATCCTAGGCAACATAATGGAGTGACTGATATGGGACTCAATTAATGAAGACCTGAAGGAAGGTGATGTAATTAATGCCAATCAACAGGGGTTTGTGGAAAACAGATCTTGTCAAACTAACTTGATTTTTTTTTATGAGACTACAAGTTTGGTTGATAAAGGTAAGAGTGTTGACATAATATCTGTACTCTTCTGTAAGGTGTTTGACCTGGTTCTGCAGGTTCTAAAAAACTAGAATGATATAACATGAACGTGGCCCACGTTAAATGGATTAAAAGCTGGCTGAGGGACAGGTCTCAATACCTAACTGTGAACAAGGCACCGTCCCTGAGCAGCTGTGTGTCTATTGGGGTCTTGCTCAGTTGGCTAGTGAACATTTGTATCAGAGCCCTGGAAGCAAACACAAAATGGTCACTGCTGAAGTTTGCAGCTGAGGTAAGACCAAGACGTGGGACATGAGGAAGAGGCCAGGGCTCTGCCCCAGAGCCAGCTGCATTTAGGGTGACCAGACAGCAAGTGTGAAAAATCGGGACAGGGGGTGGGGAGTAATGGGCTTCTATATAAGAAAAAGCTTCAAATATCGGGACTGTCCCTATACAATCGGGACATCTGGTCACCCTAGCTGCATTGCTCCCTGGGCACAAGCAAGGTGTGTTTCCATAACCTAAGAACAAAGCCTGCAGGCCATGCTTGGGGGAGGGATGTGACTAATCAGCTCCCAGCACCAGGCTGGGGCCACAGGGGCTGAGGCGAACTCCCGGCTGCACACACAGCGACCTGCCGCTAGGGGCAAGGGCGGCGCTGTCCGCTCTGCGCGCCGCTAGGGCGGCGGGAGACTTTGTCGCGGGCCGAGCCAAGAGGACACGGCAGGGGTCGGACGGATACCCGCCCGGAAGGATGGTCCAGGCCGGGACCGTACCAAGCCCCAGCAGGCGCAGAGCGGAGACAGCGCTCCCCCTGCCAGGCCAGTGAGCCCGCCCGGACGGGGCGGGGCCAGGGAGCGGTGGCTCCACGTGGTCTCTTCTGCAAGCTCAGCGCCTGCAGCATGGAGCGGACGGCGCTGGGGGGTGAGTGGTCCGGTGGGGGGAGAGTGGCGCTGGGGGGGAGGCCCGTTAGGGGGGTGGTGGTGGTCCCGGGCACCCTCTCTGTGCAGCCCCCCCCACCCCCCCTAATCCGCCCTTTCCCGTGTCCTCCTGGCAGGGCTGCCGCGGTTCCAGTGCCCCCCGGATTTCTCCCCGAGCCCCTTCGCCCCCGAGGAGCTGCGGGGCCCCTCCAAGGAGCTGTGGCTGATCCGAGCACCCGCTGATTTCAGCCCGGACAGGTGAGGGGGGGGGAGGTAGAGCGGCCCTGCCGGCGGGGGCTGGGAGCCAGGACGCCTGGGTTCTCTCGAGGGTTGCCAATGTTGGTTTGATGTATTCCTGGAGATTTCAGGCACATAACATAATCTTTAATTCCTGGCGACTCCAGGCCAGTCCTGGAGGGTTGGCAATACTAGTTCTGTCCCTGGTTCTGGGAGGGAAGTGGGGTCTAGTGGTTAGAGTGTGTGTGTGTGGGGGGGGGAGACTGGGAGCCAGGATGCCTGGGTTCTCTCCCTGGCTCTGGGAGGGAAGTGTGGTCCAGTGGTTAGACTTGGGGGGGGGGGGAGAGACTAGGAACCAGGATGCCTGGGTTCTGTCCCTGGCTCTGGGAGGGAAGTGGGGTCCAGTGGTCATTCACTGGTTGAACTTGGGAGAGATTCTTCCCCTCTGTATGGTGAGGAGGAGGATGTTCCTGCCCCCCCTAAGCCGGGCTGGGTAGGGTGCTGAGGCTTTCCTTGTAATCTGTCCAGCATACCAAGCCGCTTGGTGGGGGCTTGTTACCTTCCTGTCCAGTGTTTTCTCCCTTGGGTAGGGAGCGAAACCTAGAAGGGCCCGCAGGATTGTGGCTAGGTGAGGTGGGGAGATCACTGCTCTTCCCCCAAGCTCTGTACCAGCTTTGGTCTTTCAGGGGCTTGTGCGAAGCCTGGGACTTGCACAGCGGCCAGTTCTGAGCCCTGGTCCGCCGTGGGGGCACAGAGCCAGGGGCCTGGCCTGTGGGTGAGGCTGCCTCGAAGCTCATGCCCCCGGGTTACTGTGCTGTTCCAGCCCAAGGCTCACCTGAGGTCCTCTTGCTTCCCCCTCAGCCTGGATGGCTGTGCTGTGCCCCTGGTCGGGTTCCAGACGCTGAAGACAAAGTCTGATGGGACGCAGCGGGTCTTTGACATCCACAGTGCCCTGGAGGAGCCAGGCAGCCCCTACCTGCTAGTGTCCTCGACCCGCTCTGGCCAGCTCTCCTGCTCAGCCTCCTTCCACGGCTGCATGCGCATCTGCGAGAGATTTGGGGACCCCAGCAGCAGGAGCCCTGGCCAGGCTGTCGCAGCCAGGCCTGCCCCCCAGGTCCCAGAGGGCCTCCGGCAGCGTTTCCTGCCCTTTGGGGGCAGCCCAAAGCAACAGTGCCCAGAGGCAGCCACGTCCACGCCAGCGACAGAGGTGCTGGGGTCTGCCAGGAAGAAGAAGAAGAAGAAAAAGAGAGTGAAAGAGGAGCCCGTGGACCTGCTGGTGTCCATAAAGCAGGAGCCTCCCGAGGAGCCCTGGGGCTGGGGGAGCGGTGATCCTGGCCCTGAACCCCCCAGAGGGGAGGAGGATGATTTGAGGGGGGCAGAGGGGCCCACTCTGGGGCACCTGAGCCCCAAGCACAAGAAGAAGAAGAAAAAGAAACACAAGTATGAAGCTTTGGAGGGGGCAGTCTGGCCGTGCAAGGCCGAGCTGCCGGACCCCAGCTCCCTAAAGCAGGAGCCTACACACTTCCAGGAGTGAATGCGGTGACTGGCTGAAGATGTGGGGTGGGGATGTCCCATCACTGCTTCGACCCCTGTGGCATCCGCCTGCTCCCGAGATGGGAATGGTAGCTTCACATGGGATGCCCCAGACTGTCTAAAGTGCCAGCGTTCCTCTGTGGGCATTAGGGGCATCGGGCCCCCTGCTCCTCCAGGGCCAGCCAGCGGTGCCAGTGCCGTGCCTGCTGCCACCAGAATGAGAGGGAGGCCTTGGTGGGTCCAGGCAGAGCAGGACACGTTCTGGGCCGCAGCTGGCGACTGTGTGGCCAGGTTGCTCTGGGTGCACCTGGTGTTTGTGGCGGGTACTGGCTGAACCCTGCTGGCTGCGGGATCCTGCCCGAGGCTGGGAGGGGCAGCAGGGAGTTGTTCTGTCTCTGCCTTCCATTATAAATGCAAGTACACGTGGGGACATGTCTTGTCTCCTTTAATCGCCGTGGCTGTAGGGTGCACCCCACCACCAGTGACTGTTCCCTGTGGGAGAGGGCAGCTAGCTCCCCCTGAAGCCAGGCACAGCCCCCGCCCCCCCCCCCACCCCCGGGAGGAAGGGTTGAGTCTGGTGCATTGCACTGGCTTTCCCCAGGGTTCCTGCTGGGGGAGCTGGGAGGTTCCCAGCAGCCCTGGGGCTAGAGGACATGCTGCCCCAGGGGAAGCCTTGGGTGGGGGGGAGTCACCCAGCTCATGTCTCCATTTATCCAGCTGCCGGGGGGCAGTGCTTTACTGTGCTCCCGGGCAGCATGGCACAGCTGGGCAGGGGCCTCCCGCCTGTGTGTCAGGGAAGGTGTAGGGGACTGGATGAGTGCTGGAGGCTGGCGGAGGCTGAAGCCTGTTTGCTGGGGGAGGGGAGTTCTGCGGTGAGCCAGAGTCAGGGATGGGGTAGCAGTGCCTGGTACTTTCCTGTCTGCTGCTGCTGCTGGGGGGCAGGGGCCTGGCTCAGTGAGCCCCCCTCCTCCCAGGGGGAGCAGCGCAATGCCCTGTGTGCTGCGGAGCTTCCCCATCCCCTGCCAGGCCTCCCACTTAGTGCCCAGCCACAAGAAGGGTGTTAGTAGGGGAGCTGGGTGCCAGCGGGGCTCTGTCTTCTAGGTCCTGCCCTGGTGTAGCTCCCAGGGGGGAGAGGGTGTCAACCCAGGGCCCATGTGCCTGCTGGGAAGCTGGGCCAGGGTGCAGGGGGTGAGTGTGACCAGTCCAGTCACCCCAGCTGGGGGAGATGTCAGGCCAGGCAGCAGGGCAGGTTCTGGGCACTGCTTTGGGTGTGTCCACCGAGTCACTGCACCCCAAACCTCAGATGCTGCCCCCAATGGATCACTGCACCCCCCTAAACCTCAGGGACCCCCAAACGGCAGCCACCATTGAATCACTGCACTCCCAGATGCCACTCTCCCAAGCTCACAGGAGGTATTTTATTTAACTTGCCTCATTTAAACCCTAACACTCCATCAGTATAACTTGGTGAGCTAAACCTGGGATGCTGTTATGCTGTACCATGTGCTGGAATTGAGAGATCCCCTCCCACAACCATCCACTTGTTTCAGCCCTGGTTCTGGAGGTGTCCCTGGAGCCCTACCCTGCTCCCATGGTGCCTGTGACTTGCCCCAGCTGCTGCCCTTCTCTCAGCTCTGGCAGCTTGAGCAGCTCCCTGGTGTGTGGGGGACGGTGGGGTCTGGCAGTGGCTGTGGTTGGAGTTAGTAACTCCTGAGACAAAATGGGGATTTTTTGTAATGTTTTTGAGGCCTGTTTGTGCTTCAGTTTCCCCCGTGGGTGGAAAGGGACTGTTTGCTCTCAGGGCAGGGTAAGCCACAGGGGTGAATTGTAACCAGCTGTTAGGGTGATCGAGGCCCACATAGACCCCATTAGTGGAGCATCTGGACACTGGGCCTGGACACTGACATCTAGCAGCCAAGGACCCAGAGAGAAACCGACTCCCCCACCTCTCCACATGGGGCTGGGCTGCCTCTCCCCAGCTCGGCGAGGTGGGGGCTAAGTCCAGGCCGTGGGAAGCTCTTGGGGGCACACCTGGAGTCTGAGGGATGACTGAGCTTGAACAAGAGGATTTACTACAGCTTGGTGGGGTTCTGATTACCCCCCATGGCCTATTCTTTAATCCAGTGGCTTTCAGACTTTTTTTCTGGCAACCCAGTTGGCCCTGCTCCCACACCCCATGACCCAATGGAGCTCGGGGTGTGGGAGGGGCTCAGGGCTGGAGCAGAGGGTTGGGGTGTGTGGGGTGGGGCCAGGGATGAGGGGTTTGGGGTGCAGGAGGAGGCTCTGGGTTTGGGGGGGTGTTCAGGGCTGGGGCAGGGGATTGGAGTGCAGGCTTACCTTGGGCAGGTCCTGGTCAGCGGCACAGCCGGGGTGTTAAGGCAGGCTTCCTGCCTGTCCTGGCACCACAGACCACACTGCGCCCCGGAAGTGGCCAGCAGCAGATCCAGCTCCTAGGCGGAGGCGTGCTGCTCTCACCTGCAGTCACCGCCCCCCACTCGGAGCCGGTGCTTGGGGCAGCGCGCAGAGCCCTGTGGCCCTCCCCGCCTAGGAGCCGAACCTGCTGCTGGCTGCTTCTGGGGTGCAGCGCGGGGTCAGAACAGGTAGGGACTAGTCTGCCTTAGCCGGGCAGCACCACCAACAGGACTTTTAACATCCTGGGTGCGGTGCTGACCCAGAGCCACTGCGACCCGGCCTTACATTCTGCGACCCAGTCCCTGCACTTCTACACTTCTCTCTGCTAACCTAAGGACTTCCTATGCTGTGTTCCGCATGGCTACTAACCCCTGCTGGTTTGAAAGCGCTGTGAGTGGCTCCAGTGATCCCTGGAAAACGTACAAGTCTCCTTCAGGGCTCTGCCTCAGTGGGACGTGCTGAAGGGAGCTCACGGGGTGAAGCAGGGGTGCTGAAAGCCCAGAGGTCCAATCTAGGGGGTGGTGAAGAGTCAGACCCCTATAAGGGTTCCTCCTACAGACTGTTTCAAAGCTGAGGCCCTAGCGCTTACCCTACAGATCTGACCACTCCCTGCTGGGACCATAGCACACAAGGGTGGGAGGCTTTCCCCACCCCCACTCCAGCTCCTGGCATCAAGGCAGTGCTTTAACCCCAGAGACCTGCAGTCCTTGCTCTAGCAAATCTCCCCTGGTTGCCCTAGAAGCTATTGGCTGCTCACGGCCCATGTGGCAGTGGAGCAAGGGAAGGGGCTGTGAGGGTCCCCAGCAGGGGACTCCCCCACACATGTATTCCTGCACCTGCAGTGCATGCCCCTGAGGCTGCAGGCTACCACACATGCTGTCAGTGCATTGGGTGGAGGGGACTGGAACAGCTCCCTCACACTTCCCCAGGCGGAGAGTCCTGAGCCAGCCAGCCAGCACCCCTCCCCAGGAGGATATGGGAAGCCTAGATGCTAAAAACTGCTGCCCTGCTACCAGGTGGGGCTGTGTCCACGTTTCTGCTTGACCCATTATCTGGCAGTGAGGTTTGATGAGCCCCCCACTCCCTAGGGGCATACACAGCTTGGGCAGGAGGACTCCATGACCCAAAGCCACGTGAGATGCTGTTTGGTGGCCAGGCCAACCTGCGATGCTACACAGCATGTTTTATTGTCAAAGTCCAGACTCGCAGAAACAGCTCGGCGATGGTTCCTGGTGCTGCTAAGTGTCCCCCAAGACCCTGGCTTCCTAGCAGACAGCATACGGCGTGCTGGCAGGGACACGTGGCCTGCTGGGCAAAGGGGGTTGTTTATTCCTGCTTGTCTGTGCTGCTGGCAGTGCTGTGGGGGAGTGCTCCGCTCATTTGGGGATCTTCAGAAAGGGCTCGTGGAGGGTGTCAAAGAGCCTCTTGGCCTGTAAGGAAAGCAGAAGAAAGCCCTGAGCTGGTGAAGGCTGGAGCTCTGGGGCCAGCATCCTCTGGTGGGGCTTCCACCCAGGAATGCACCCAGCTGGTTCCATGCAGCCCCTTTGGTGCACAGGTAAGGCACTGGGGGAGGAGGAGCGCCCAGCTGGTGCATCAGAGAGAAGTTCTCCATCCTGCTCCCACTCACCTTCTGGGGCCCAATGCCTGGGCAGAGGGAGAGATCCTCCTTGGATGCTTGTGCAATGTTCGCCAGAGACTGAAACAACAACATTCAGAGTCAGAGGTGACCCCAGAAAGCCTGGGCCACAAGGAACGACCCTGCTGGGTCCCTCCATTCAGCCCCAGCACTCGGCCCCTCACGCTCACTGGGAAGTAGTGACCCGGTCCTGCTGCCGCACTGCAGTATGGTTCGTGGGTTGGTCACACGTCTCCTGCCAGGGGAGCCCTGCAGGCTGGGAGCTGTGGAGGAGCAGGGGCGGGTTCAGCAGCTTGGGCCATGCTGGTTTGCCATCCCATCCATTCCTGCAGCTCTCCTGCCTCTCCAGGGGCAGCATCCTGCTCCGACAGACAGCGCTCATGCACTGCAGGGAAAGCCCAGAGACCCAGCTGGGGACCTGTCCTGGGTGAACTGATACAAAGGGAGTGACGGGCCTGAGTAGTTCCAAAAGGCAGCCAGCCCTGCTCAGAGCTAGCAGGGGCAAGGCCCAGTCTGCACCCTGATGGGCAGCAGGTGGCTCACCCCAAATGTTGAGAGAAGGCTCAGCGCATCCGTCTTGTTAACTGACTTCACGCTGGTCAGACAATCCGTCACCTGGAAAGAGAGAAAGCAGCTGCATAGAATCATAGAAGATTAGGGTTGGACGAGACCTCAGGAGGCCATCTAGTCCAACCCCCTGCTCGAAGCAGGACCAATCCCCAACTAAATCATCCCAGCCAGGGCTTTGTCAAGCCAGGCCTTAAAAACCTCAAAGAATGGAGATTCCACCACCTCCCTAGGTAACCCATCCCAGTGCTTCACTACCCTCCTAGTGAAATAGTGCTTCCTAATACAGGGGAGTCGCATCTTACACAGGGATTAGGTTCTGAAGTCAGCGCGTAAGGCGAAAATCACGTATAGTCAAACGCTAATTGAGTGGAATGGCGGGCGGAATCGCCCGCACTACAGGTACAATATTTAAATTGTTCTTTTTTTGTTTTTTGTTTTGCCGAGCGCGTGTAGTTAAAATCGCGTAAGTTAAATGTGCCTATGATGCGACTCCACAGTATCCAGCCGAGACCTCCCGCACTGCAACTTGAGACCATTGCTCCTGGTTCTGTCACCTGCCACCACTGAGAACAGCCGAGCTCCATCCTCTTTGGAACCCAATCCTACAATTTGTCTAGGTCATACAGGACCCTATCCCTACCCTCCAGCGTATCTACCTCTCCCCCCAGCTTAGTGTCATCTGTGAACTTGCTGAGGGTGCAATCCATCCCACCATCCAGATCATTAATAAAGATGTTGAACAAAAGCGGCCCCAGGACTAACCCCTAGGGCACTCTGCTTGATACCGGCTGCCAACTAGACATCGAGCCGTGCAGGTGGGAGTGCCCCTCCTTGGCCGGGGGAAAGTGCACTCACACCAGTCATAAGCTTAATTCCCCTCTCCCCTTCCCACTGCATGCTGCTCAAAGTTGGGCTGTTGTAGACTAATTATGTTCAGCTTTTTTAAAATTGACATTTCTGATGTATAAATGTAAAATTACAACTTATAGAAAAGTACTTTTTTATGTGTTATGAATCTTTTGGTTCTCCCAAAGGGTTGGTGAATAGAATTGTCATCACTGACTGTGGGCAAATATAATGTCTAAGTAGTGATTCTACAGATATGTGCACTTCTACTACCGGAGACCTAGTGAGGATATTGCTGTGGGGAAGCACGGCATGGGGGTCCCTGGCAGGGCATTGCTGTTGAGAAGCTCAGCACGGGGGTCTCTGGCTGGGATGCTGCCATGGCACTGCTGCAGGGAAGCACACAGCGGGGTAGCCTTACTATGGACAGGAAGTCCTGATCCACTTTCTCCTTGAGCAGGTCAGCTGGTTTCTGCTCGTAGGCTTTGTACGTTTCCAGGTAGCGTCCGGCCTCTTCGGGGCTGAGGGGAACCGGAGACCCCAGAATTAGCTCAGGAATCATGAGACTGAGTTGAACAGGCACAGTGCACACCACAAAGGGTTAAAGCCACAAGGCCGAGCCAGCTGGAAGGTGCCCCAGCCTGCAGGGAGTGGTGCTCAAAGCCAGGCACAGGCAGGGCCCAGCTGCCAGGGCCAATGTTCAGCTCCATGCTTAGGCCCCAGTCCCACTCCTGCCATCGGCTTCACAGGGTCCCTGGGGGCTCCCCAAGGCCCACGGGGGGCAGTCGAGCGGATGTGCCGCAGGTCATGGAGCTTTCAGCACGCAGGCCTAGGCACGCGCTGAGGAGGACGGGGAGCCTTTGAGCAGCACTTGAAAAATGAAACGTGCTGCCCCGAGAGGACTCGCCACCTCCGGCCAGCCGGGCACGATCCGCCCCTCATTGCCACAGTCACAGTGTTGGGAATGGAACCCAGGAGTCCGGTCACAATGGCAGCCAAATCCCCAGGTTACCCACCAGCTCCATCTTATTCCAGCAGAGACGGGAGCAGGGGCCTGGGTCTCTCGCCCCTTGGCAGGACACACCCAAGCTGGCCTGAGCCAGCCTCCAGCTCCCCCACACCTTTTGCCCCACGGCAAGGCACGCCGAGCCCATCCCAGCTGGCATGAAGCCCACCCGGCCCAGCCTCTGACTCCCCGCTCCCTGGGTCTGGGTCTCACCCTCGATGGGACGGGCCCAGCCTGCGGCTCTCACCTCCACGCCAGGATGAGGGTGCAGTCGGCCAGGATGCACATCTTGGCCAGTTCCTTCAGTGCCTGGTGCGGGTCCCTCTATAGCAAAGGAAAGCAATTCCCCTCTGAGACGGGAGACAGGGAGTATATGAGGGGGGATGACGTGGGAATTGTGCTGGGGAGGGGCAATGGGAGTGGCTGGGTGAGGGCATGGAGGCTGGAGAAGCAGGCGGATCACTGTGCAGGAGGATGGGAAGCTGGGGAGGGGGGAGCTGGTTCCATCCCCCCCAGCCCTGCAGCAGGGACGGGACAGGGCACTGTTGCAGGAGAGGGTCTGGTTCAGGGCTAGGAGGGGACTGAGGCTCCTTACCACATCGACCTGCACCAGCAGCACCTGCACCGCGTATGTCTTCCCCAGGAGCTGCAGCCGCTCATAGATGTAGTTGGGGTTCAGGTTGTGGTACCGCAGGCTGCGAGGGGAACAGAGAGCACCGGAGCCATGGGCAACCCCTCTCCTGCCCACCCCACTGCAACTCTCCTTGCCTGCTCTGCAACCCCGGCTCTCGCAGCCATCAACCTGCTGCCCCCCGAGAGCCCGGCTCTCCCAGCCATCAGCCTGCCCCCCAACCAGCTCTCCCAGCCATCGGCCTGCCCCCAAACCGGCTCTCCCAGACATCAGCCTGACCCACCCAACACCAACCCCCCTGGAGAGCCCGGCTCTCCCAGCCATCGGCCTGACCCACCAAATCGCCCCAAGTGCCAAGCTCTTCCAGCCATCAGCCTCCCACACCAACCCCCCACCCAGAGCCCGGCTCTCCCAGCCATAAACCAACCCACAATCGGCTCTCCCAGCCATTGGCCTGCCCCCCAACCCCACCCCCAGAAAGCCCAGCTCTCCCCAGCATTGGCTCACCCACCCACCTCAGGAAGAGGGCACACGTGCTCTGGCCCAGCACGTAGTCAGGGACGATCTCGCCAAACTCCCAGGGAATGTTGCGCACAAATTTCAGGATGGGGTTCCCCCGCTGAGAAGAGAGGGGGAGTCCCCACAGCATTAGAAATGGGGTGCCAGCCCCAACGGAGCACTGGCAAGAGACTGGGAGGAGAGGCTGAGGAGCCCCCAATGGGGGGCCCCAAAAGAGGCCGAGGGGTGGGGCGAGGGCGAGCCCTCAATGCGAGCACCAGGGAGAGGCTGGGAAAGATAGGATGGGCGAGTCCCTGACAGAGGACCTGGGGAGAGGCTGGGTTGGGGGAGAGGCTGGAAGAGGCAGGATGGGCAAGCCCTCAATGGAGGATCTGGGGAGAGGCCAGGGAAGGAGGGGTTGGGCAAACCCTTGACGGGGCACCCAATAGAGGGTAGGGCAGGGCAGACAACCCCTTGATGGGGGGCACCAGAGAGAGACCCAGAGTGGGCAAGCCCCCGAAACCATGCAGCACAAGAGCCAGGGCCTGGGGAGACCCTCACTCCACAGCCCTCTCCTGCAGAAAGAGAGTGCCCCCTCGGATGCCAAAAGAGAGTGAGGAGAAGTGCCCCTCATACAGCCCCTCCCCCGTCCACTCTCACCTGGCGAGCACTGACGATGATGCAGTTGCTCTTGGGCCCCGCTTTCAGCGTGGGGCTGGGGTCCGAGTCCCCACTGGCAGCAGGGAGTACAGTGCTGGTCTCAGTGCCTGGACGGAGCGCTCCTGAGGCAGCTCCCGCTCTGGACTCCGATGATGCAGCCGTCACCCTGGCAGGCCGGGAGACTGGCATGGAGGCCAAGGACGCAGAGACTTGTTTGACGACGTATTCGGCATAGGAGGTGGCCCCAGGTAGGGCAGGGGCCCTGGGCTCTGCTGCAGAGCAAGAAGATTTGAAGATGGGTCTCACCTGGCGGGAAGCAACAAACCCTGGGTGAGAGGGAGATAGAGCCAACTGTGCGTGGGCAGGGGCCTCTCAGGGGAAGCTGGGTATGAGTTGGAGTGACCCCAAGCGTGCCAGGGATCCCCTGAGCAAGCAGCGTGTTTCTTGGGGGAAGCACAGAGCTAGCTCTCTGCTAGGAACCCCAGAATGAGCAGTGTAGTAGAAAGAGGAAGCCTGACACATGAGCCTGGTGCAAGGCCTGAAGCCTGAACCAAAGTTAGCCAAAGTTATGCTATGAGCAGCCGCCAGGCCCTGACAAACGCAGATGCTTGCCTGCAAGTCAGTGGCCAGCACACAAACTCGGCCCCATTAGCTAGCATTGCTAAAACCCACTGGCTGTGTAAACACATTCCAGCAGGCCAACACAAGAACACCCCAACCTAGCACTTGATAAAATGGTTTGACAAAAGTAATAAATAGTGATATTTTGCCTGAAACATCACGAGTAAAAGTACAAAGACAGGTGGTGAATAGAAATGTTTTGTCTGAAACATCAGGAGGAAAGTATAAGGGGAGGTAACAGACATGTCATGAAGTTGTAAGTTGATATGTAAGTTGTTTATCCCAGATGGTTTGTTTTCATTCATAAACGTTGGAATACCTCGCTTTAACCCTTCATCTGGCCTAGGGGGCAGATGCCACTAACTGAGCTAGTCCATTGCCATGGGCATCCATGTGTTAGTGTACCTGTAACCATTGAGCTGGGGCATTAGCACTGTGCTTTGTTGGCAATAAACCTGGCCGGGTACCTTCACTACTAAACAAGTCTTGTGGTCTCATTGGGCAGTTCGACTGGAGCCTGCTGTACGGGCTATCTGGCCAGGGCTAGTGCAGCACGCGGAAAAAACACATGCACACAACCGAACATCCACACCATAGAGTCCAGAGGACCCGAAGCTAGACAGGCCCCAATGAGCTCATCTCTCTTCTCGCTACCACAGAGTCCCGGCGGCCCCACAGGTAGAGGGGGGGAGGGATAGCTCAGTGGTTTGAGCATTGGCCTGCTAAACCCAGGGTTGTGAGTTCAATCCTTGAGGGGGCCACTTGGGAATCTGGGGCAAAATCAGTACTTGGTCCTGCTAGTGAAGGCAGGGGGCTGGACTCGATGACCTTTCAAGGTCCATTCCAGTTCTAGGAGATGGGATATCTCCATTATTATTATTATTTATCTGACGACAAGCAGGGTGTGTCTGAGGGTTCCTGGGGAGGGGCAGAGCCAACTCGGTGCTAGGGGCCTCCTGCCTCTCACTGTGTGTGAATCTCAGCAGCCCTGGACACAACCAGCTACTTATCAGGTCCCCTCCAAGAGCCACCCCTGCCTCCTTTCCTACCATGGTATGTTCAGGGTCCTGTGACTGCACAGTGAATCTCTTCCTCCCCTCCGGGGCCTGGGCTGCCTCCGTGGGCTCCATCCTTCAGGACCCAGCCTGGAGCGATTCCTGGGGAGAGTCCAGAGCAGACACTTCAGACACCAGCAGGGACCAGCCTCACCCAGCGGCCTGGTTACGAAGAGCTCATAGCCCTGTGGTTACGCACCAAAGAGCTCTCAAGGGCAGGGGCTCGAGGCGGCAGGGCTTGAGCTCAGCACTGCACAGCATTTCTTTCGCCAGCCGGCTCAATGCAACCCATTCCTTGGGGTTACGGCTGAGTTCCTCCCCCCCCCAGGGAAAACATTGCATTAGTGTCCCCTGGGCATAAATCAGTAACATGGGGGCAGGGGGATTTATCCTACACTGATGTTTGGCTGGTGCCAGGAGCCACTCACTTGTACAGACTTATTTGTCATGGGGAACTACTGGATGACACAGATTCTTCCAGCCTGGTGTTTCTCCCCCCTCGAGGTCATGGACAAGTTCAGGAGACTTTCTTTATGGTTAGATGGGGACGGGGGGAAAGGTCAGCATGGCAGGAGCTGAGAGACCCTATTTCCCAGGGGGCTCTGGGGTGCCTCACAGTACAGGGCTCCCAGCAGTAGGGATAGTGCTGGCTCCCCCACTGCAGCCCACGAGTCAGGGCCCAGTGCCCCCTGCCCAGGTCAGGGCTTGACACCCCCCTGCCAGAGTTAGGGGGCCAGGGTAAGTGTCAGGACTAGGGTTGCCAACCCTCCAGGATTAGCCTGGAGTCCCCCGGAATTAAAGAGGAATCTTTAATTAAATAGTATGTCATATGATGAAATCTCCAGGAATACATCCAATCAAAACTGGCAACCCTAGTCAGGGCTGGGCTACGGGGTCAGGGTCAGGTCTGGGGTCAGGTGCCTGGAGAGGGTCAGGGTTTGGCACTGGGTCAAGGGTCACTGCCCCCACCAGGGGTAGGTGATAGGGGTCAGGGGTCGCGGTTGGGGTCAGAGCCTGATGCCGCCCAGTCACGTGACACTTTTCAGCGCCGCCCCGCCCCCCCCGCCCTGTGATTGGCTGTGCCGCCGCGAGTCAGAACAACGCGCTTCTCGGACCCCCCGCGCATGCGCATTAGTCTCCGTCCTCACCGGCGCCGCGTCACCCTAATTAAGGGGGGAGCGGCGCAGTTGCCCCGTCAAGCGCGAGCTGGGGGGTGTCCGCAGCCCCGCGGGTCTCTGTGGTGTCCAGCGATGGCCCGCAGGGAGGACACTAGCTCCGTCGCGCCTCCGGACTCTATGGTGTGGAGCTCAGGGAGAGCGGCTTCCCCCGCTGGCCGCTCTACCTGCGGGGCCGCCGGGACTCTGTGGTAGCGAGAAGAGAGATGAGCTCATTGGGACCTGTCTAGCTTCGGGTCCTCCGGACTCTATGGTGTGGAGCCCGGGACTCTGTGGTAGCAAGAACCTGGAGGAGGCGTCGAGATGGGCTCATTGGGGCCTGTCTAGCCTCGGGTCCTCCAGACTCTATGGTGTGGGGGAGGCTGGGGCCCCAGATTACTGATGTGGCCTGGAAGCTGAGTAGCAGATCCAACCGCCTCAGCTGCTCGGCAGGGCCGGCTCCAGGGTTTTGGCCGCCCCAAGCAGCCAAAAAAAAAAAAAAAAGCCGCGATCGTGATCTGTGGCGGCTATTCGGTGGAAGGTCCTTCGCTCCAAGTGGGAGAGAGGGACCGTCCGCCGAATTGCCGCCCAATAGCTGGACCTGCCGCCCCTCCCCGGAGCGGCCGCCCCAAGCACCTGCTTGCCAGGCTGGTTCCTGGAGCCGGCCCTGCTGCTCGGGAACCTGTGTGGTGTGTGTAAAAGCTCCGAGTTCCTTGGGAAGAGCTTTTCCCTGGCAGCTCAGGGTCTGGGGGACGCGTGGTGCCTTTCCCATTCTCGGGGTGTTTGTGTGGGGCTGTGAGGCCTGAGCAGTCGCACAAAACGTCTGGTCCTCGGTCTCAGCCTGTGACTGAGGAGCAGGTGTGAGTGGAGGCACCAAGGGGGGGCAGCCCAGCCCAGGTAAGTGCATGGGGAGGTGGTGAAACCCAGCTGGCCAGGGGGAGCCATAGCTGCCCCCCCCCCTCCCCAGTGGGATGCTACAACAGGGAAATAGTGTGCGGAAGCCCACTGAGCTCCTTGCAATGCAGCATCTGACCCCCTCCCCCCACCCTGCAAGTCCCACTCCCCTACCCCTTTTTTATTTCTAAGTTCTAGTTTTGTTGCATATAACACTATTGCACATTACAATTATTTAAATAATACATTTCATAGAAGATTAGGGTTGGAAGAGACCACAGGAGGTCATCTAGTCCATCCCCCTGCTCAAAGCAGGACCGACACCAACTAAATCATCCCAACCAGGCCTTTGTCAAGCCAGGCCTTAAAAACCTCTAAGGATGGAGATTCCACCACCTCCCTAGGTACCTATTCCAGTGCTTCACCGCCCTCCTAGTGAAACAGTGTTTCCTAACATCCAACCTAGACCTCCCACACTGCAACTTGAGACTATTGCTTCTTGTTCTGTTATCTGCCACCACTGAGAACAGCCCAGCTCCATCCTCTTTGGAACCCCCTGTACTTGTATCTCAATGTGTTTGAGTCTAAGTGGCCTCAGTAAAGCATTTGGTCAGCTTCTTGAGAAAGGACTATTCTCAGTAAGTGCCCAATCAAGAAACATTTAACCAACAAAGGACTTTGGTCGACGCCAATCCACATCTGAGCTTTCCTGGGAATGTTCAAACTAACATGTAAACAATGGCATCTGCCTGCAAAAAGCTGAATCATTCATGGACATGTGACTTGCCAGGTGGCTACAAACTCCATCTTGTTGCTGTGACTTTGCACAGAAGAACAAAGGGGTTTCTGCCCACAAGAGAGAGAATATAAAAGGCCCTGGAAACCTCTCCATTTTGTCTTCAACTGGCTCAAGAAATGGCATGTCCACCTCAAAGAGATGCCTGAAAGAAACTGGAACAAAGGACAGTAACTACAGGGGTCTGAGTGATTGCTGGACCCAGACTAGCAAGAAGTCCAGTCTGTGAAAGAAGCTTATTGAAACCTCTCTGAGGGTGAGATTTCATCTGTAATCAGTTTCTTCCTCCCACCTGTTTATGCTCTCTGTATGTGTGTATATATATCTCCTCAATATATGTTCCATTCTATATGCATCCGAAGAAGTGGGCTGTAGTCCACGAAAGCTTATGCTCTAATAAATTTGTTAGTCTCTAAGGTGCCACAAGTACTCCTGTTCTTCTTTTTGCGGATACAGACTAACACGGCTGCTACTCTGAAACCTTCTTTCTTAGATTTCAGCTTTGAAATCCATCTGGCCTGTGGGCAAATTAAAAACTTGATCCCCTTTCCCACTGGCAGAAGTTGGTCCAATCAAAGCGATTACCTCACCCACCTTGTCTCCCCAGTAGTGTGGGACCAGCACGGCTACAACCACCCCTGCATGATTAAACATTGTCAGCGATGGAGAACCCACGGCGACCCTTGGTAAGTTGTTCCAACAGTTACTCTCACTGTTAAACATTGTACCCCTTATTTCCAGTCTGAAATTGTCTAGCTTCAATTTCCAGCCATTGGACCGTGTTAGACCTTTCTCTGCTAGACTGAAGAGCCCATTGTTAAATATTTTTCCCCGTGTAGGTATTTATAGACTGATTATATCTCCCCTTAACTTTTTTTCTTTTTTTTAGCTAAATAGAGCAAACTCCTTGCGTTGATCACTATGAGGCAGGTTTTCTAATCCTTTAATCATTGTTGTGGCTCTTCTCGAATTTATCTACATCTTTCTTCAATTGCAGGAAATCAGAACTGGACACAGGAATCCAGCAGTAGTCGCATGAGCGCCAGATACGGCGGTAAAATCACCTCTCTGCTCCTACTCGAGATTCCCGTTTATGCATCCCAGGATTGCATTAGCCCTTTTGGCCACGGTGTGACACTGAGAGCTCATGTTCTGCTGATTATCCAGCACCCCCAAATCACTCTGAGACACTGCTTCAGGAGAGAGTTCCCCACCCTGTAAATGTGGCCTGCCTGCCTTTGTTCCCAGCAGCATACATACACATCTAGCCATATTAAAATGCACATTGTTTGCTTGTACCCAGTTTCCCAAACGATTCAGATGGTTCTGAATTTGTGACCTGTCCCCTTGATTATTTACCACTTCTTGAATTTTTATGTTGGCTGCTGTGACGGAGCAGGGCAGATTTGACCTGGGAATGTTGCAGGGGGGTTGCAGTGGGGATGTGGGACTTCCCTTGAAGGAAGCTACCTGAGCTGTAACCTGAGCCAGGAACGGGGGTGGGGAGAATTAACACCTTCTGCCCGGGAGACTGGACAAAGGAGAGAAGCAGCGGGAGGGGCTTGGAGTTTAGTTTCGGTTGGGGCTGGGTGGTGCAACGCAGGGAACCCCAAGCTGGGGTCTAAGCTCCCTGAACCTCCCAGAGGGACCTAATTGAGGGGGTCTGGTCGTACCTACACGCTCTGCTTGAGACGGTGTTCCTGTCCTTAAATAAACCTTCTGCTTTACTGGCTGGTTGAGAGTCGCAGTGAATCTCGGAAAGAGGGGTGCAGGGCCCTAACTCCCCCACAATCCGCAACAACTGGTGGCAGCGGTGGGATCTACTGCACCCCGTGGACGGCGCTTCCTGCAGTAAGTGACTGGGGAGCAGTAAAACGAAGGGGGATTGACGGGGACCAGGCGTGCTGAAGAGTGAGAGAGAGACGGTTATTACCCCTGGGAGTGTGTGACCAGCGAAAAGGACTTTTGCAGTAACAGGGTCCCCCGGGGGGATCGCAGCGAGTGGTCCCAGGGGCGGAGGAGTCTGCAGCTCGACCCTGGCAAAAAGGTGGTGACCTCGAGAAGGGCTGGCACACTAGGGGGCCCCCTGGGAACTGTGGGGAGCTGTGAGCACACAGGCCGGTAAGTGGCCAGCAGGAAGATGTATGCCAAGCGGCTTAAGAGCGACCTGGTGGAGCTGTGCAAGCAGAGGCGGCTGCGCATTGGGAGGCTCACCAAAGAACAGCTCATTGCCCAGCTAGAGGCGGAAGATCGCGCGAATGAACTGATCCCTGTGTCTCAGGGAAGCAGCCTGGCAAATGGAGCGCAGGCACCAGTGTCTGTCCCAGCTGGGAGTGGTCAGCCGGCTGCTGAGGGCTTCCCAAGACCCCTCCTTCCTATGCCTAGGGGAAGGGTGGGGAGGAGCCCAGAAAATACCGAAGGCGCTGTGGCCCCCCCGGCCAGCAGGGGACCCTCCCGGCGAAGCTCGCCGGCCAGCAGAGGATCCTCCCGGCGACGTTCGGCATCCGTGGAGCGAAATTGGCTGGAATGGAAAAATGAGCTAAAACTGAGAGAGCTGAAGGATCGTGAACAACAGAGACAGCATGAACGGGAGAAAAAAAAGAGACAAAGACAGGAGAATGAGAGACAGCGTCAGCATGAAAAGAGACAGAGACAGGAAAATAAGAGACAGCGTCAGCATGACCTGGAACTGGCGAGATTGAAGGGCAACGAACCCCCGGCTGCGGTGAGTGAGGGGGGCCCAGGACTGCACGGAGCTTTGATAAGTGCATCATGGCCCCATACAAGGAGGGGGAGGACATGGATGACTTCCTGAAGGCCTTTGAGACGGCCTGCGAGCTGCACCGGGTTGATCCCGCGGACAGACTCCGGGTCCTTACCCCCTTACTGGACCCCAAAGCCGTGGCATTGTACCGCCAACTGGGAAAGGCAGAGAAAGGGGACTACGAACTATTCAAAAAGGCCCTGCTACGTGAGTTTGGGCTGACTCCTGAGATGTACCGGGAAAGGTTCCAGAGTCAAGATAAAACCCCTAAGATCTCATATCTGCAACTAGCCGTCCGCATGGAAAGATACGCCAGCAAGTGGGCTGGTGGGGCCCAGACGAAGGAGGACCTGATTAAACTGCTGGTACTGGAGCAACTGTATGAGCAGTGCCCATCCGACCTGAGGCTGTGGTTGGTGGACAAAAAGCCAGAGAACCCGCGACACGCCGGGCAGCTGGCTGATGAGTTTGTAAAGAGCCGGTCAGGGGGTGGCAGGGAGGAGCCCCAAAGGAACAGGCCCGCCGCAATGCAGAGAGAGAGTCACCCTGGGACCTCCCAAAGGGGGAATATGGGGAATCCCCTCCCACGGGGAATGCCCAGCATCAGGGACAACCGACCGGCTCGAGGGGACCCACGGGACATAAGCTGCTATTACTGCGGCCGAAGAGGCCACGTTCGGGCCCAGTGCCCCAAGCTCAAAGACAGACTGAGCAGACCGAACCCGCACCGGGTTAACTTGGTAGAGGCCCAGACGGACGAGGGGCAGGCTTCCCACGCAAGAGGGGCTGGCAGCTTATCAACTGCTCAAGAGAGAGAAGGGCCCCCGGCCAGCTTCTCTGGGGGGCCAAATGCTCCGGATTCAAAGTTCTCCGTTTACAGGGTTGGCGCGGGGCTGTCCCTGCGGAGCGAGTGCCTTGTTCCCCTGAGGGTGGATGGGAAGAAAGTTTATGGATACTGGAACACGGGCGCAGAGGTGACACTGGCCCGGCCCGAGGTGGTGGCCCCAGATCGGGTGGTGCCCAACACCTTCCTGACCCTGACCGGGGTGGGCGGGACCCCATTCAAGGTTCCCGTAGCGAGGGTACACCTGAAATGGGGGGCCAAGGAGGGCCCCAAGGACGTGGGAGTGCACCACCATTTGCCCACTGAGGTGTTGATGGGGGGGGACCTAGAGGACTGGCCAAGCAGCCCCCAGACCGCCTTAGTCGTGACCCGTAGCCAGAGCCGGCGAAGGGCACTACGCCCTGACCTTGGGAAGGATGTCCCACCGAAGGCACCGAACCCTTCCCGGGTGGGGAGGGAACACCCAAGGACAGGCCGCGGGGTGGCTGGGGCTTCCGACCCAGCCGACGAGAGGGAGCAGGTCCCCATCCCTTCCCCAGCCGCCGAGTTCCAGGCCAAGTTGCAGAAGGACCCCTCCCTGCGGAAGCTAAGGGGCCTGGCTAACCTCAGTGTGGTACAGACCATGAGGAGAGGATGCAAGGAGAGGTTCCTGTGGGAGAAGGGGTTCCTGTACCGAG
The DNA here is from genome assembly GCF_027887155.1 of Malaclemys terrapin pileata. NCBI lineage: Eukaryota > Metazoa > Chordata > Testudines > Emydidae > Malaclemys > Malaclemys terrapin. Next base: position 11,806,698 of record NC_071524.1, on the reverse strand, counting down.
AGTGGGCTCCCCCGGGGGAAGTGGAGTCGTGGGGGATCAGGAGGCAGCTGGTGGTTCCCCAGAAGTTTCGCCACAAGCTACTGTACCTGGCCCATGACATCCCTCTCGCAGGGCACCAGGGGATCCGGCGCACCAGGCAGAGGCTGCTACAGAACTTCTACTGGCCCGGGGTCTTCACCAACGTCCGGCAGTACTGCCGATCCTGTGACCCCTGCCAGAGGGTGGGGAAGGCCCGGGACAAGGGGAAGGCAGCATTGAGACCTTTGCCCATCATAGAGGAGCCTTTCCAGAAGGTGGCCATGGACATAGTGGGACCTCTCAGCAAAACGACCCGGTCTGGGAAGAAATACATCCTGGTGGTGGTGGATTTCGCCACCCGCTACCCCGAGGCAGTGCCCTTATCGTCCATTGAAGCAGACACTGTGGCGGATGCGCTGCTGACCATTTTCAGCCGAGTGGGGTTCCCCAAGGAAGTCTTGACGGACCAAGGGTCCAACTTCATGTCGGCCCTACTCTGGTGCTTGTGGGAGAGATGTGGGGTCCGGCACAACTGGGCCTCAGCATATCACCCCCAATCCAACGGGCTGGTGGAGAGGTTCAATGGGACGCTAAAAATGATGCTGAAAACATTTATGAATCAGCACCCGCAGGACTGGGACAAGTACTTACCTCACCTGCTGTTTGCGTACAGGGAGGTACCCCAGGAGTCTACCGGGTTTTCGCCTTTCAAACTGCTATATGAAAGGCGGGTAAGGGGGCCCCTGGACCTAATGAGAGACGAATGGGAGGGGAAGGCCACTCCTGACGGAAAGTCGGTGGTGGAGTATGTCCTGACCTTCCGGGAACAACTTGCCGAGCTCATGGGCCTGGCCAGGAAAAATCTGGCCAGAGCCCAGAGGAAGCAGAAGGTCTGGTATGACCGCACAGCACAGGCCCGCGCCTTCGCCACTGGGGATCAGGTGATGGTCCTCATCCCCGTGAGGAAAAACAAACTCCAGGCCGCCTGGGAAGGGCCCTTCAAGGTTGTCAAGCAACTAAACGAGGTAAACTATGTGGTGGAGCTGTCAAACCGGGCACACCACCACCGGGTGTACCATGTGAATATGATGAAGCCATATTATGACAGGGGAAATATGGTGTTGGCCGTGTGTGGACAGTGGGAGGGGCAGGGAGATGACCCTTTAGTAAATCTATTCCCTGAAACAAGAGTTGGCTTCCCCCTGGAAGTAATTCCCCTCTCTGATCGGCTAACCCCTGCCCAGCGAGCTGAGATCGGAGGGGTGCTGCATCTGTACCAACAGCTGTTTTCCAACCAGCCTGGACGCACTAATCTGACTGTCCACCGGGTGCAGACAGGATCGCACCCGCCTATAAAATGCTCCCCCTTCCGAGCCACAGGGAAAACTGCTCAGGACCTGAAAAGAGAGGTCAATAACATGCTGGCTTTTGGGGTAATCCAGCCCTTGGGCCTCGCCGGTGGTGCTGGTCCCCAAAAAGGACGGGTCGATCCGGTTCTGTGTGGACTATCGGAAGCTCAATGCCATCACTGTAGCCGATGCCTACCCCATGCCCAGGCCGGACGAGCTCCTAGACAAGCTGGGAGGTGCTCGGTACCTTACCACCATGAATCTTACAAAGGGCTATTGGCAAGTGCCGCTGAATGCAGATGCCAGGCTAAAATCGGCCTTTGTCACCCCTCTGGGGCTCTATGAGTTCCTGACCCTGCCCTTCGGCCTCAAGGGAGCGCCGGCCACCTTCCAGCGCCTGGTGGATCAGCTACTGAGGGGGATGGAGAGTTTTGCCGTGGCGTATATCAATGACATCTGTATCTTTAGCCAGACCTGGGAGAACCACATACCCCAGGTTAGACAAGTGCTGAACCGACTCCAGAAGGCTGGGCTGACCGTAAAACCGGAGAAGTGCAAGGTGGGGATGGCTGAGGTATCCTACCTAGGCCACTGGGTGGAAAGCGGCTGCCTAAAGCCGGAACCAGCCAAAGTGGAGGTAATCAGAGACTGGCCCGCTCCTCAAACCAAAAAGCAGGTCCAAGCCTTTATTGGGATGGCAGGGTACTATCGGAGGTTCGTGCCCCACTTTAGCGCCATAGCCGCCCCCATCACTGAGCTGTGCAAGAAGGGGAAGCCAGACAAAGTGGTCTGGACCGAGGAGTGCCAGGAGGCTCTCCGGGCGCTGAAGGAGGCTCTGGTCAGTGGCCCAGTTCTGGCAAACCCAAACTTTGACAAGCCCTTTATGGTGTTCACCAACGCCTCAGACACAGGACTGGGGGCGGTGTTAATGCAGGAGAACAAAAAGGGGGAAAAACACCCCATCGTGTACCTGAGCAAGAAGTTGCTACCCCGGGAGCAAAACTACGCGGCCATCGAGAAGGAATGCCTGGCCATGGTGTAGGCCCTCAAAAAACTAGAGCCATATCTCTTTGGGCGTCACTTCACCATGCACACCGACCACTCTCCCCTGACCTGGCTGCACCAAATGAAAGGAGCCAACGCCAAGCTCCTGAAATGGAGCCTGCTCCTGCAGGATTATGACATGGACGTGGTCCATGTGAAGGAACGTGACAACCTGATAGCGAACGCATTGTCCCGGAGAGGGAGCCCTAAACTTCCCCAGGTCACTGGTCAGAGTGACCCCGCTCAGTTCAGTCTCGAAGGGGGGAGAGATGTGACGGAGCAGGGAGCAGGGCAGATTTGACCTGGGAATGTTGCAGGGGGGTTGCAGTGGGGATGTGGGACTTCCCTTGAAGGAAGCTACCTGAGCTGTAACCTGAGCCAGGAACGGGGGTGGGGAGAATTAACACCTTCTGCCCGGGAGACTGGACAAAGGAGAGAAGCAGCGGGAGGGGCTGCCCGGGAGACTGGACAAAGGAGAGAAGCAGCGGGAGGGGCTTGGAGTTTAGTTTCGGTTGGGGCTGGGTGGTGCAACGCAGGGAACCCCAAGCTGGGGTCTAAGCTCCCTGAACCTCCCAGAGGGACCTAATTGAGGGGGTCTGGTCGTACCTACACGCTCTGCTTGAGACGGTGTTCCTGTCCTTAAATAAACCTTCTGCTTTACTGGCTGGTTGAGAGTCGCAGTGAATCTCGGAAAGAGGGGTGCAGGGCCCTAACTCCCCCACAATCCGCAACAGCTGCAAATTTTAATAGTGATTTTTATGGGTTTTTTTTCCAGGGCATGGATAAAAATGTTAAATAGCATAGGGCCAAGACCTGATCCCGTAAGAAACACACCTGCGCCTTCCCTGTTTAGTTAACCAGTTTTTAATCCATTGAATGTGTGCTATGTTAATTTTATATCATTGTAGTTCTTTAATTAAAATGTTATGCGGTACCAAGTCAAACATCAAAGACTATGGTCTACATTAGAGAACTTAAGGTGGCGGAGCTGTACCAATGCAGCTGTGCTGCTGTAAGATCTTCCACATAGCCGCTCTATGCTGACAGAAGAGAGCTCTCCCGCCGGCGTAATTAAACTAGCTACCACCGCTCGTTGGGGGTATGTCAGCGGAAGACTGTCTCTCACCGACATAGCGCTGTCCGTGCCGGCACTTCTGTCGGTGTAACTTATGTCAATCGGAGTGTGTTTTTGTTTCTTCTCCACGCCCCTGAGCAACATAATTTTTAACAACCAAAAGGCTATGTCAATATACTTGTGCTAGTATAATGTCAAACCTATTACCTTTTATCAACCGAACTTGTAATCTCATCAATTTTGGGTACGTCTACACTTACCGGAGGGTCCGGCGGCAGGCAATCGATGTTCTGGGATCGATCCCGGAAGTGCTCGCCGTCGACGCCGGTACTCCAGCTCGGCGAGAGGAGTACGCGGCATCGACGGGGGAGCCTCCCTGCCGCGTCTGGACCCGCGGTAAGTTCGGACTAAGGTACTTCGAATTCAGCTACGTTATTAACGTAGCTGAATTTGCGTACCTTAGTCCGAAGTGGGGGCTTAGTGGGGACCAGGCCAAAGCTATCTAAGTTAGTTTGACAGGAACTGTTTTCCATAAACCCCTATTGATTGGCATTAATTATATTATCCTCCTTTTTAATTCTTTCTTAATCAAATCCCATATGAGGCATTCTATTATCTTGCCGCGGATCAGTGTCAGACTGTCAGGCCTATAATGACCTAGGTTAGCATGTTTACTCTTTTTTAAAATATTGACACACCATTAGCTTTGGTCCAGAACTTCCCCAGTATTTCAAGACTTAATTGAAAAGAAACATGAACAATCCAGCAAGCTCCTCAACCAGCTCTTCTAAACCTCTTGGATGCCAGTTATCTGGAACCGTTGATTTAAAAGTGTCTGACTTTAGTAGCTTCTGTTTAGTGTCCTTCAGAGCTACGAGTGGAACAGAAATATTTATTGAACACTTCTGCCTTTTCTGCATTATTATTGATAATTCTACTATTTGCATCTACTAATGGATGAATACTATTGCCAGGATTCTTTTTGCTTGTAATATATTTCAAAAACTTATTGTCTGTAATTCTGCTGACCACAAATTTCTCCTTGTGTCCCTTTGTTTCCCTCATCAGAAGTTAGGAACTGTAGAAAACTGATTTCTATTCATTATTATCAACTTCCCCTTTCTTCCATGTGTTCTATTATTTTTTTTTATAGCTGCCTTCACTTCCCCACTAAAGCAGATCTGTTTTTTAACTAGTGTGGCCTTCTTCCTCAATTGTGGTTTTGGGGGAACCTAGTAAATTGTTCTTAAAGGATTCCCTGTTATCAGTCACATTTTTCTCATTAAATTTGTCCTCCCAACTGATTTGGCTCATAATTGTGTTCAGTTTTGTGAAACTGACCTATTTAAAGCACCAAGTGTGTGTGTGTGTGTGTGTGTGTGTGTATATAATGATCTGGATTTTACTTGATCACTTTTATAATGTGCAAGCAGTATAATGATCACTTGTACCTAAGCCACCGTTAATTTTTAGTTCTGTAATCAGTTCCTCTTTATGGTTTAAGAATTTCCCTGTGTTAATTGCAACACTTTTTTGAGTTAGGAAATTGTCATCTATAATGTTTGGAAACTCCAAGGATGTTTTAGTACTGGCAGCATGTAGAGTGGCCAGATGTCCTGATTTTATAGGGACAGTCCTGATATTCACAGCTTTGTCTTATGTAGGTGCCTATTACCCTCACCCTGTCCCGATTTTTCACACTTGCTATCTGGTCACCCTAGCAGCATGAGACCTTCATTATGTGTCATTCAAACTGAAGTCCCCTGTGATCAGAGTTTTTTTTCCTACAGTTTTAGGTAGGTGTATAAGCAGCTGGTTCCATTCCCTAGAGTGATGTGGGGGGCTGTGGCAGCTACCATCTAGTATTCCATCTTGTGCTTTGTGGGAGGACATTGATCCATAAGCATTTAAAATAATTTTTCTTGTGTTATATTGGTGCCTCAGAAGCAAGTAATGCTGTTTGTGAGTGTGACACTCTGTACCTCCGGAGAACACCCTGCACCCCCATGTTCATCCTTATAATATGATTGTGTGGTATCTACTGCAAAGTTTGTCATGTCGGATGTCTTCAGAAGGCTCATGATGCACTGAGCATTGTTATAGTCATTAATTGTTACAGTAATGTTATAGGTATGAGGCTGAAAATGTGTCCTCATGGCTTAAAACAAGCACAGGCGAACACCCTCCAGGAGCAGAGGGGCAGTTCACACCTCATCAGGGCAGGTATTGGACAAATCCAGACCAGCCTCACAGGAACAAAGGACACTGGCCTAGGCAGCAACAAAGGATCTGTTGGACTCTCGAGGGGGGCACCCCCTTCCTTTGGTCAGTTTGGGACTACAGTGAGGTAATGCTCACCTGACTCTGAAAGGGGGGTGGGGTAAAGCCAAGAGGAAAGAAAGAACATGATAAAAGAGAGAGATGTTTGCCATGCTCTCTCTCCCACCTCCATCTACAGACACCCCCACCAAGCCCCTGAAGCGCTGATCAAAGGGGAAAGCCTGGCTGAAGAGCAACCAGCCAGCCTGTTGTGAGAAGCATCTAAAGTTTGTAAGGGCACCGAAAGCGTTAAGATCAGCTTAGAATGCATTTTGCTTTTATTTCATTGGACCAAATCTGACTTCTTATGCTTTGACTTATAATCACTTGAAATCTATCTTTTGTAGTTAATAAATTTGTGTATTCTACCTGTTAAGCAAGAGTTAAAAATTCAGTCAGAATCTCCTTGCTTTGCATACCTGAAGCAGTGTTTTGTCTGATGCGTGTCCGAGACTCCCCTTGGGATAACAAGCCTGGTACATATTGATTTCTCTGTTAAATTGATGAGTTCCTATAAGCTTGCAGCATCCAGCAGGCAAAACTGGACACTGCAAGATGGAGGTTCCCAGGGTTGTGTCTTGGACCAGAGTTATTGGCTAGTGTCATTCACTTGCACAATCCAAGCAGCGACTAGCCAAAAGTGCTCAGTTGGGATAAATGGGCCTAGAAATTTACTCTAAGTGTGAGTTCAGCTGTAAAACATGTGTAAGTGCAGAAGATAGCACAATACCCCATAACCACAACTGGGGATGGGAAAAGGGGCTTGGGAGACAGAATGACTGACTGAATCAGTCCAAACAAAAAGGCCTCCTGCTCTAACTCTCCTACCTCCTCCCCCAGGCCTGACCACCCAACACTGCCTTGTGTGGTTATGGGCCCTCGCGGATGGACGCACACACACACACACACACCTACCTACCTAGTGTATAAGGACAATGCTGGGAGCAGCAGAACCACAGGGCCCTCACACCATCTGCTCAGTCCCCTCCACCCCCCACATATAAAGCCCCATGGTTGAGATTCTGAGGTTCAGCCCCCTGCTACAAGCTGATCCATCCCCACCCTTCCCCCCATAGCAGGGACCCCTGGAGTTCACAGACAGCCCCTAGAGCAGGGGGTTCTCAAACTGGGGGTCAGGACCTCTCAGGGGGTCACAAGGTTATTAAATGGGGGTTGTGAGCTGTCAACCTCCACCCCAAATCCCACTTTGCCTCCAGCATTTATAAAGGTGTTAAATATATTAAAAAGTGTTAATTTATAAGGGGGGGGGTTGCACTCACAGGCTTGCTGTGTGAAAGGGGTCACCAGTAAAAAAATTTGAGAGTCACTGTCCTAGAGCCTGGTGGGAGAGATGCATGTTGCCTGCCAGTGACAAACACCCTACCACCCTGGAGCCTTGCAGCATTGGGGGCTGGGCTACCTCCACCTAGGGCTAAAGGCAACCCTCCATGGTGACCCCAGACATACCCCAGCATGTCCCTCATCTAGCCACCCTTCAGGGAGGGCTGTGTGGCCCTCCACTGCATGCCTACAGGGTCCAAATCTAGTGTGAGGGCCCTGTACCGACCTACGGGGAGGGGGCCCTGGCCATGGCAGAATCACAAGGCCAGGCCTGCAGGGGCTGTATTCCTGGGAGCTGGCAGCAGAGCGCCATGCCCGAGAGCTCTTTGGGCAGGTTTCCCTGCCCAGCCCTTCTCCTTGACCCCAGGGGCAGAGGAAACAGCAATGGTGGGGGAAGAGCATTTCTAAGGAGCCAGAGTTCAGCCCAGCCTGTGTGCTGGAAGCTGTAGGGTCCCCTGGGCCTGTCAGCAGGAGGGGGTTTAGCTGCCAGTTCAGTAGCCCCAGGTGGGACTCAGTCTGAGGAAGGTGCTTCTCCCCCCTGTCCCTCACTCCCAGGGCCAGCCCCTCTGGCAATGGCTTTGGCAAAGCCATGGCCTAGGTGGGGAGAGCACAGACCTTGCAGCTTCCTTCTGGTCAAAGGGAAGGTGTGTGGTGCAGATGGAGCCACAGGGCAGTAATGGCACATGCCCAAGGGCCTAGCTCGTGTCCTGAAAATCCGAGGAAGTCAAGTTGGTGCCACTGTCTCATTTGTGCCATCTAGCCAAGGCTGGTGCCTGGAGGACCCAGCTCTGGGGCACTGCCCCATTCTCCCCACACAGGTCAATGCCCATGGCTGAAGAAGCCAGTGCAGTAGAACTGCACCCTGGGCCATGCTGGCAGCTAGAGGACCCAGCCCAGCTGTGCTCTGGGATGACTGCATATACTGGAGCGTGCGGGGGAAGGGTCCTGACCCCACAGGCTCAATGCCCAGCTCAAGGTTGGTCCCTGCTTTCAATTGGTCCTGGCCTCCTGCCAGGCAGGAGGAGGGGATGAGGCCAAGCCCCTCCTCAGGGAGTAGTGTGGTTCTGCTATAGCTGCCCAGAATATGCCCAACACCTCCATGCCAGGAAAAAAACCATCCCTGCTGCACCAACAGCTGAAAAAGCCGCAGCCAGAGAGGCGGCAGAGCAAGGGCTGCAGGAGCCTCTTCTGGGGCCTCCTCAGGGTGCCAGGCCAAGCCAAAAGGGCTCCCCCCCACACACACACCAGCAGGGGCAGCGCTTGCCAGTCAGGGGCTCCCGGAGGCTCTCTCCTGTGTGAAGGGACTGAGAGTGGGCACAGATGCAGGCCAGCAGAGAGCCTGGCCCAACCCTGTGAACTTCTACCTGCACATCACTCTTCGGCCCCGAAGGCTGGACCTGAGCAACCCCCGCCAAGGAGCACTGGGTGCGAAGGGGCCCAGGAGAGGCCAAGCAGCACCTGCGACAGAGCCACAAGGATGGGGGGGGGGGCAGCATTGGCTCACTCCAGGGTCCCCAGGGCCTGCCCCCAGTAACACTAGCATTGTCTAAGGGACATGGGCCATCCTTCATGGAGCCCAGACCCGCGCTGAGCATCCCTGGCAGGTGGGGGGCTCCAGCCCTGCACCCACCCTGGCCCAAGCCCCAGCTCCCCAAAGTCAGCAGTGACAGGCTGGGGGAGCCTCTGTCTGGGGCTATGCAGAAGCCCCTCTAGAGTCAGAGTGGTCTCTGCCAACCAGGCACCTGCCCGGCCGAGGCGCCTGCGCTGATGGCAAACCCAGTGGGTGAACAACTTGCATGCTCTGTGTGGCTCCAGCCCCCTTGCCCCCAAGGTGCACCTCCCTCACGTCAGCTGTCCCTGCCCACACTGGGTTTGCAAGGGGGCAGGAGCCATACAGGGTGTGGTGGAGAGCAGAGGGAGGAAGGAGCAGCACTGAGCAAGGGGCTCATGGGTGGCGGGAGCACAGTCCAGCAGGCAGCAGTTCCCATCCTCGGCTGCCCTGGCACCGTCCCAGGGTCAGTCTGCAGACCAGGCATTGTGGGGGTGGGGGGAAAGGGGTGCACACAGACCAGGGGGTGCAGGCACTGCCCGGGGAGGGGAGCAGGCACATCAGGCACTGCTGGGGTGGGGGAGGTGGACAATCACTAGTATCTGCAGCTGTTTCTGACCAGGTCACATGTGGGGGAGGACAGCACCTGCCTGGCCAGGCTCCACAGCCCTACCCTTGACCAGAAGCCCACTGGCAGGGGCCTTGGGCATGCAGAGACGGGCTCTAGCCCTGCATGGGGCACCTGAGTCCCCAGCCCTTCTTCCCATCACACATGGCCTCGAGGAGGCAGCAGGAGAGAGCCCTTCCTTGGGGCCCCTGCCAGCCCGTAACCCACATCCGCAGCGGCCCAGGGCAGGAATTCTCCCGAGGCTGGAGCCCAGCTGCTTGTGGGGCAGCACAGAGCCCCGCTGCCCTGGCTATGCTGAAGTCACCACAACGGGGAAGGACAGACAGACACCTGCACACATGGCACCAAGCTATCAGCTCTCTCCACCGCACCCCCCCCGGAGGAACGGCCAGCAATGCCCAGCCTGGCACACAGCCTCTTCCCCCAGCGCAACTCATGTGGCCCAAGGCAGCAGTGCAAACCACAGGCAGGCCCCCCCAGGATGGAGCCAGGCTCAGAGCAGGAACTAGCTCCATCTTCTCTGCCTGTCCCACCAGAGAGGAGTGGGGCTGGCCACGCTCGGCCTGCTGGACTGGGCTCTGCTCCAGCTCCACCCAGAGCCAGCTGGCCCTGGCCTGGGAACTCAGTCACAAGTGTGGTTTGTTCAAAGCAGGTTTATTTGCTGAGCGAGCGGCCGCGCTAGGGCCTAAGGCAGGGCCGTGTGTGCTGACAGGTCCGGAGTGAGCGCCAGGTTCATGGGGGAGGCGGGCAAGGACTCCCCACTGAAGTCCGTGGGGGGAGTGGCTGCCTCGGCCTTGGCCTTGGCAGGCACGTCCGGGCCTGTGCCTCTCCGGGCCCAGTAGGAGGCAGACAGGCTCATGGCCGCCTGGAGCCGGGCCCAGGTCTGAGAGTTGTTGCTCTGCATGGCCTCGCAGAGGAGCCGGGCATGCTCCCGCAGCTCTGCGATCTCCCGCTGGGTGCTGCTGTTCTGCCGGATCAGCTCCTTGGTCCGCAGGGTGACACCCAGCAGCCCCGACTTCCTCAGGATCTCCACCGTGTTGTGGAAGCGCCGCTGCTTCCCAAGGCTCGAGCCCAGCTTCTTGGAGGCCTTGGCCAGGATCCTCCCCTCAGCCAGGTCCAGGAGGGCTTGGCTCCCCTGGGCTGCGATGGAGCTGGGTGCCGGCCGAGCCAGCTCCGTGGATGAGGTGACAGTGTTCTGGGACAGTGGTTCTGAGCTGCCGGCAGAGGGCACCTGCACGGTGCCACCCGGGCGCTGTTCCTCCCGCAGCCCGCCGCTGGTGGGGGCATCCAACTCAGAGGACGACACCCAGGCCTCCTCCAGGCAAAAGCGCTTGCTCTTGGCATGGCCAGCACTGCCACTTCGGGGCGGGGGCCCAGCCCCAGCCTCGTTCTCCCGGCTGTGGCCCGGGTGTGGGGCAATCTTGGGGTAGGCGTTGAGGATGGGCAGGAAGGTGTCCTTGGCCTGTGGCTTCCGGCCAGGCAGCAGCGGCTTCAGCGTGGCTGTAGCCACTGGCTGCTGGAGGAAGATGAGCCGGGCCTGGCCCTGCACACTGTCCGGGGGGGCTTGGCCACTCCAGGTCAGAAGCTGGGTGCTGGAGGAAGCTCCCAGGGGCTGCAAGGGAAGAGCAGGAGAGGAGGGTGAGCACCTAGCAAGCTACCTGGGCTCTGACCACCGAGAGCTGGGCATCTGGGCCACAAGGAACAAGGGGGCACGTGGGTGCTGGCTCTGCTCCTGCGGGGCTCCCTCATCTCGCAGTTTCACCTCTCCCTCTGGCATGGCGTGCCACAAGTGCTGCTGGTGGACAGCTCTGCGTCATGCCCAGGGCTGCTTTCCCCTCCTTCCCCACTGACCATGCGGGACAGCGAGCCCCGTCCCCGTGACCTTGGGGAGCGGCTGATCTGCTGGGGCGCGTCCAAGCCCCAGGGACTTGGGGGTGTGGTGGGGGGTTGGGGCAGGAGGGCTACCTGTTTCAGGATAACGTTTTTGACAATGTAAACAGGGGTGAATCTGGTGAACGTGCTGTCGAGATCCGGCGCCGTCCGCAGCCTGGGCCCGTTGGTCGCCCAGTGTGAGGCACAGATGGACGGCTCCTCCGCTTCAGCCTGATCCAGCGTGCTCAGGGACTCCGAACTCGTGTCTGCACAGGGGGACAGGAGCAGTGTGTAAGAGGCAGTGCGGGGGACAGTGGCTGGGCTGCCTGGCAGCGAGACTAGAGCCACAGGGAGGGGAGCAGGCAACAAAACCTCCAGTTGCTGTCTGTATGCCCCCACCCCAAAATGGCTTCAGCTCCAGGGGTATCTCACGGCCAGCCCTGCAGCTAAGTCTGGCTCTGGGAGCCAGACATGGGGCCGTGAGGGCCCTGCCAGAGCCCCATGCATGGGTCCCTTCCTGTCTAGACTGGAAGAGTCTGGGGCTGGGAGAGGCGGTGCCATGCAGAGCAGCCCAGAGTTGTGGGGTGGAGTCTCCCCAAAACCCACTGCTCAATAGCTCGCTTGGGGCGCAGAGGCCTGCTAGAGATGAGTGCCCAGCCCCTGCATTGCACAGTGCCACCCATGGAGATTGTTCTGCTGAGACAGGACAGACCTTCCCGACGTTCCTCGGACAAAACACAAGCTGGGAGCCAGCTTCTAGTCCCACTGTAGCCCCTGCCAGTGGGGCAGTCTCCAGACGAGAGGAGCACAAGGTTCCCCAAGACCCCCCGAGGCAGCTTTCCCAATCCTGCCAGCCAGCCCTGTCTCATGGCTGCCCCTGCAGTCTCACAGGGGTTGGCGGAAAGAGGAGCTTGGAGGCCCATGCACAGGCTCTCGGGGGCTAATGAGATGACATGGAGCTGGGGGAAGAGGACGCTGTTCAGGCCACTGAGTCAAATGCTCAGACGTGAGGAAATCCCAGGCCCCGGCCCCCTCGTGCGTCTGCATCATGACGCCACCCGTAACTGCAGGATCATGCGCTGGTTCCCCGGGACGGATGGGGATGAGGCACTAGCGAAATCCTTGTTATCCTCCTCATTCAGCACGGGGTGCTACCTTACTGCCTGCCACACAGATGGGTCCGGTCCCCAGGGGCCTCTGCATGGCTCCTCACCATGGCGGCTGGACATTCCTGGATTGAGCTCCACATCACCCGTTATCTCTGAGAGCGCAGGATCATCGCCCTCACTTTACAGAGCGGGAAGCTGAGACAGAAACCTCCTGAGGCCACATGCAGAGTCAGCGACAGGGCAGGGGCTGAGTGGGGAAGGGGGTCAGGGCAGCCCAGCTGCGTGGCATCCCCCGCAGGACGACAGGCCACTGGGTCCACATGCTGGGTGGGGGACAGTGCAGGGCAGCCCAACCATATGGTTCCCCCGCAGAATTGTGGGCCACTAGGACCACACACTGGGAGCGGGGCAGCCCAGCCGCATGGCTCCCCCTGCTGGACGACGGGACAGTAGCGTTCGGCAGGGGGTCTGGGCTGCCCAGCCCAGTCCAGTCCAGCCGTCTCTTCTCACCACAGGGACAGGCCAGCGGCTGCACCTGCTGCTTCTGATTTAGCGACAGGGCAGGCCTGGCCTCCCGTGCCCTTAGCCCATTATTATTGTGGCTACCGCCGAAGTTATGCTGACAACGCAAGCGGGGGGGGAAGGGAAACGGTGATTTCCCCACAGCTCAGCTAAACGTGAGCAGAATTTCATGGGGAGAGGCGATGCCCTTCTCTAGCCCAGGCTCTCTCCCTGCCCAGCGTCAGAGGCCCGGTGCAAACACTGGGGGGGGGCAGAGCCTCTATAACGAGGCAACAAAAACCTTTAATAATGGAAAGCGTCAGGCAACTGAACCGTGAGGTCCCCACCAGCTCCCCTGACAGATCGGCTCTGAAACGGCCCCCGGGGGGTTGCAATAGGAGACAATATTCACCCAGCGCCACTAGAGGGCAACAGGGAACAGGCAACAGGAGGCACCAAGGGACTGACCCAAAAGCTGCTCCGTGGCTGGCCGGGGGCCTCTGGCCCATCCTGCTAAGGGGGCAGCACTGCATGGCCCGCTCTACCCTGGGGTCTACTGGTAACACCACACAATGGGCCTTGGGAAGAGGAGGGGCCCTGTTGCATGCTGGGGTGGGGGGCCCTGTAGGGGGAGGGACCCTGCTGGGTATGGGGGCCCAGGGGCTCCCTAACCCAAGGCCCCGGCAACCCCAAGGCTCTCATCCCCAGACTGTGGGGTGCACTGGGCAGCGCTGGGGGACCAAAGCATTTGTGCATGGGGCCTGGCTCCTCCCAAACCCAGCTTAACCCAACTCCCCCCAGTCCACTTGGACCGCCCTGTCCTTCCCATGCACACAGCGCCCTCTGCTCCCAGGGGCAGGAGGGAATGGGGGGGCAGGGAAGCAGGCTGGGCCCAGCTCCAGAGCCCGGTCCCTGGAGTGAAATCCCGGGCTCCTCATACACCCCCACCCCTCCCAGTGGAGTCACGTCCCAGGCGAAGAGTGGGGCAGAGGGATGGGGATGCGGCAGGGGAGGCCCAGAGATCGGTTGCTGCCCAGTGCTGCCCCCAGGACACGTCTCTACCTGAGAAGCCAGAATCCTTTTCAGACTCGCTGGCTGGCGGGTGGGGATCCGGGAACTTCCTGCTGCCCTCGCCCCCCATGGCTGGCTTCTCCAACAGCCCCGGGCGCCCCCCGGAGCCGACGGTCGCCGCTGCTGTACCCCCCACCGCCATGCCTCTCTCCACGAGGGGCTGGCACGGCCTCTCGGTGGCGGGGGGCTTCTCCGCAGGCATCTCCGAGCCTGAAAGGGAAAAGCAGAGGATCAGGCACCAAGGATGGGCTCCCCCAGGCTCCCATCCCCAGCTTCCCGAGGGAACCCCTGAGATAGCAACTCCCCTCGTCCTGCCCCCACCTGCAGCACTGCATGGGGGGCGGGGGCAGCCAGATGTTACCCAAAAGGCACTGACCCCCCCTGTTCCCAGGGCCTACATGGGGGGGGCATTCTGGGACATATGTACCCCCCCCCCCGGGCTGAGACTCCCTCCCACCATAGCCCCACACAGCCCCCCCCCCCCCCGTCACACCCCCTATCAGCTCCCTGGCCCTCCCACCAGCGCTCCGGAGTGGGAGCAACAGCTGTTCTCTTCTGCAGCCACCACAGGTCTGTGCACCCCGCCCCGCCCACCGCTCACCCCACAGCCTTGGCCAGACACGCACCGACCCCCCCCCGTTTCCCTGCCAAGGCCAAACGCGCCCAGCCGCCGCCCCCCCCCCCAGGGAAGAGGCTGGGGCCATGCCCCTCCCGCGTGCATGTACCGACACGTGCGCACCCCCCTGCCCGCCCCCCAGCACAGGGGTGCGGCCCTGCAGCGCCTCCCCGCTCCCCACCCGCCCGGGGCCGGCCCCCTCTGCCCGCGGGGAGCTGGGGCTGGCGGCGGTGCACGTGCCCGGCCACGCGCGCCCTCCCACGCGGGGCGCCACGCGCCAGCCGGGAGACACGCGGCCCCCCGGGCGGGGAGGGGCAGGCGCAGGCGCGCTCGGCTCCGCACGCTCGCAGACACGTGGTGGGGGCCCCTCGCCCCGGCCCGTCCCGCCGGGCTGGCAGCGCCTCGCTGGGCGGCCACATGAGTTAAAGGGGGGCCACGCTCCAGGGGGCCGGCCCGAGCAGGGGCACAGAGCAGAGCCCTGGCGGGGCTGGGACAAGGGGCCAGGCAGGGGGCAGGGGGGGGCCAGGCAGGGGGCAGGGGGGGCTGGGACAAGGGGCCAGGCAGGTTGCAGGGGGGGGCCAGGCAGGGTGCAGGGGGGGCTGGGACAAGGGGCCAGGCAGGTTGCAGGGGGGGGCCAGGCAGGGTGCAGGGGGGGCTGGGACAAGGGGCCAGGCAGGTTGCAGGGGGGGGCCAGGCAGGGTGCAGGGGGGGCTGGGACAAGGGGCCAGGCAGGTTGCAGGGGGGGGCCAGGCAGGGCCCTGGCGGGGCAGGGACGAGTGGTAGGGCAGGGCACGGGGGGGGGGGCAGGGCAGGGCACGGGCAGGGCTGGGACAAGGGGCCAGGCAGGGCGCGGCCAGGCAGGGCGCAGGGGGGGGGGGGGCTGGGGCAAGGGGCCAGGCAGGGTGCAGGGGGACCAGGCAGGGCTAGGATGAGTGGTCGGGCAGGGCACAGGGGCTGGGAGAAAGCTTTGGAGCAGCTAGGCAGTGATGAAGGCGGTTCTGCGCTGGGGGGCAAGGAAGCAGAGACACTCGATTTAAGAACTCCCCATGGTGGAGACCTGCCCATAGCGCTGGGGGTCCCACTCGCTGCGGTGGCTTTCCAGGCTGAGGTTTCAGTCCAGCCCTTGTAACAAGCTGTCCCTTTGCAAGATGAACCGGTATCAAATCTTTGGGCTGTCGGTCCTTCCACACTGATCGTCACCCCTTACCCTTCTCCTTGCTAAGCTCCATGCGCTGAACTCCATGACCCCCTCAGTCCTTCCATCATCCTCGTGGCTCCTCTCTGACCCTCTCCCATTTACCAACCTCCGCTGGGAATCGTGGACACAGAACTGCACCCAGGAGCTCAGCAGCGGTCGCACCAGAACCCCCTCCAGAGGGAAACTAACCTCCCTGCTCCTGCTTGAGGATCCCATTTGTGCCTTCCCAGATCACATTCGCCCTGGGCCCACACGGCACTGGGCAAGCCCACGTTCAGCTGATTCTCCACCCCTCTGTCGGCAGGGGCCTGGCGCTCGCAGGCGTCCCTAGGTCTCAACAGCCAAGGCGCCCCCCCACCCCGGCCATCACCACTGAGGCCAGGGCCCATGTGTGCTAACAGGGACACAAAACCCCCATCAGCCCCTTGATCATCTTCAGCCTCTCGTGGCCTGTCCCCATTCAGACAGGGAGCAGCCTGCCTAGGATTCAGACAGGCATTGGGGGTGCCATCGGGGGCACTGCACAGCTAGAGCGGAGCCAACCGGGCTGGCATCAGCCACCCCCAACCTGGCCAGAGAGAAGGGACTTGGCTTGGAGCTCAGTGACTCAGCTCCTTCAACCACTGCCAGCCACGGGGGCAGAAGGAAGCGTGGCCCAGTGGGGAGGGAACAAGCCTAGGAGATTGGGGGCCAGGCCACTACTCCGCCCCCCATGAGCACTCTTGTCACTTAGCCTTTGTGCCTCAATCCCCTCTGTAGGCCAGGCAAGCAGCCCAGGGGCACAGGAGGATACAATGCATTGGGAGTGGGCAGGCACTACCATGATGGGGGTCAGAGCAGAACCATTGGCACAGATTAAGGAAACGCAGCTGCAGAACCAACCTCCCAACAATGGAGCAGAGGAAGCGGCAGGGCTGGCAGGCTCTTCTGAGCTATCCCAGAGCACACAACAACCAGCAGCCCCACCCCCCAACGCTGCAGCTACAAACCACAAAGGGGCCAGTCCCCGCCAGTAAGGCTAGGAGGGACCATTGTGATCACCCTATCTGACCTGCCCCGGCACCCCACCCAATGCCCCGACGGCTCCGCGGGAGAATCCCTCGGCTTGCAGCAGCTGCGATCCAGCGGGGCCAGTTATTTCTCGTGGAATTCCACCCTGATTCAGCTTTGCACCGCGCTCGTCCCCACGGCACCTGGGCACCTAACTGGCTTGGACAGGCACGCTGCCAGGTGAACGACTGGAGAAGGGCAGCAACCCACAGGCAATGCTACTTGCAAAATCTCACGGGGGCCTGGGAGGGGGTGTCTCCGACACTTCTGCAGGACAGCCCAGGGTGGCACAGCCATTCATTGGCTCCCACAGGGAAATCACCACCCATTTTCAGCCAGGGAGGTGAAGCCACTTGCCAAGGTCTCACACACTGGACAGATCTTCTGCAGCTCGGCACCCAGCACAGCCCACTGGGGGCAAACGCAGCCCAGCAAAGCTGTGATAAAGAAACCAGGAATCCCCTGCTCTGACCACGGGACCCCCTCCCCCTTGCCAGTGACACTGTTGAAACACACAAGGTCCGGAGAGGGAAGGAGGCACAGACAGAACAAACATGGGTGAGAGCACGCAGCTGATTTCCCGAGCAGAGAGCAAATCCACAGCAGGGCAAGCAGTGGGATCTGGCCCTGGCCCTGATGGGCTGCAACAGCAGAGCCCCCGCCCCTTCACCCAGCAGAGTCCGTCCCCCATCCTTCACCCTGTGGGAAAGCCTACACCACCTTTGGGATGGGCTCTCCGAAGAGGTCTGAGCCCGCTCACTGACCCCGCAGCTGCTCTCTGAAGTGCCAGTCCCCAAAGGTGCCCTACAGTCCCACTCTCCTTGGCATCCCAGTGCCCAGACCTCAGCTGCACAGTGCAGTCCTACCAGCAGCAATACCCTGCCTCATGACTGCCAGGTGTCAGGTGTGGGAGGAGGGCCACCCACCCTACTCCAGCCCAGAGCTGCTGCCCTGAGCGTCGCCAGCCACACAGGGCTCCGGTGGCAGCTCTGCACAGACACGTGGGCGGCCGCTGGGTGAGCTGCGTCAGGTGCAGGGCCACGTGTGTCTGTTTACACCATGCCGCCTCTGAGCCCACAGATGGGAGTGCTCCCAGCTCACGCCGGTGCCCTGCGAACACCTAGGAATGGGCAGGGCTGGGACTACCCAGGGAGGGGCCTCGGCCAGTGCCCCAAGCGAGGTGCGATGAAGCCCCCAAGCTGCCAGAGGGGGGTGGGGAGAACATCCTCCTGGCCTCCCCGGGCTACTGCTGCCCCAGGCCTCGGCTAGGCCACAGGAACGGAGCTCACCCCCAAGCACCCTGCCCAGCGGGACCAGCCCAGCAGTCACTCCCGGGCTCCCAGTTTCTAGCTGCCCCAGCCCCACTGCCTGCACAACTCCCCCTACCCCCACACAAAGGAGCATGTCCAGCCTGATGCAACTTCTCCTGGGGGACCCAGGCAGGCGGTGCCCTCGCTGAGACCAGACACCACCAAACTCAACCCAGGGACCGCAGCGCAGGTCGCAAGAGCAGGGAGGCCCAGCTGGCCCAGGCGCTAGGGGACAATGCCCACCGAGGACTCCTAAGGATGCTCTAGCCTAGGTGCACCCACACTCTCCAAGAGCCGATAGCCAGTGTGCCCAGACAGCAGCCACCTCACCTCATCCTACATCAGGGGTCCGCAACCTTTCAGAAGTGGTGTGCCGAGTCTTCATTTATTCACTCTCATTTAAGGTTTCAGGTGCCAGTAATACATTTTAACCCTTTTAGAAGGTCTCTTTCTATATGTCTATAACATGTAACTAAACTATTGTTGTATGTAAAGTAAATAAGGTTTTTAAAATGTTTAAGAAGCTTCATTTAAAAATTAAATTAAAACGTAGAGCCCCTCGGACCGGTGGCCAGGACCTGGGCAGCGTGAGTGCCACTGAAAATCAGCTCGCATGCCGCCTTCTGCAGACGTACCATAGGTTGTCCTACATGAATGGGAGGGGAGTGGGGTCTAATGGATAGCGCAGTGGGGGCTGGGAGCCAGGACTCCTGGGTTCTATCCCCAGCTCTGTCGCTGACTTGCTGCATGTCTTTGCACTAGTCCCCTCTTTGTGCCACAGGGGCAGCCCCATTCCCCAGCATTAGGATCATCCCCTCCTTCCTGAAGGGACTCCAGCCCCGCAGGGCATTACTAGTACTGAGACTCTTCACAAAGATATTATTAGGATATGATTATGACATAGTTATGCTGTATTTTATGCAAGATAAGTCACTTAGGGCCCATCTTCCCCAAGGGGCTGCCCCCAACCACTGGAATCGTGAGTCTCAGCCCCACATGGTCTGAAGCTGAGCCCCAAAAACCCAGACGCCGAGATCAGCGACCCCTTGAGCAAGAGTGGCAGTCCCGGTCCCCCTGCGCGAGGCTCCTTCCCACGCAGCTGAGCCAGCAGAACACAGCCAAGACTTGCTCGCAGCCTCCTGTAGTGTCTCGTGTATCACAAGCACAGAAACTTCACTGTTCAAACTCAGCAGCTGGTCCCGGCACATCCCAGAGCCGGGCCAGCAAAGCCAATCCGGCGGCAACACTCCCATCACAGCATGGCACATGACGACCCAGGGCCAGCGATTCAGAGATTGAGGGGCCATGAGCGACTTGGGACACGCAAATACAAGGCTGGACAGGCTCTGGGGGCCGAGGCAGCGCAGGCTGTGGAAGCCACTGGGCCCAGAAAAGGGGTGTCAAGCTGGCTCTGGGGGGACCACACTTGTGGCCCCTTGTCACCACAGAGACCCCAGTAACCTGCTGGGAGCTCCAGGCACAGCCAGCATGGGACAACCTCGCTCTGCCACAGCACGACCTGGGCTCCTGCAGGGAGCCCCTGGGGGCAGGAAGGGCCCAGGCAGAAGCAGCTACCTCAGTACCAGCAGCAGGACAGGCTCTGGCAAGGGCTCCTCATCCAGGAACACAGGCACACACCGCCTGCCCCCAAGCCTCTGGGGGAGGCTCCCCAGCTCACACTTCCCCTCCAGTTAGCAGGAGCAGGGGGGGGCAGCAGCAATAGCCACCAGATGCCCCTCCGGGGGGGCCATGCCCCCATGCCCGGCAGCAGAGGAAGCCTGTCACGTCCTGGGCCCAGCACCCTGCTTTGCCACTCACGCTCTGGCCTGGCTCAGCCCTCCCAGGAAACCCCTCCCCCTCGCCCCCCACCCTGCCAGCTGCCCCCTCCACAGCCCCTGCCCTGGAGCCCACCCCACAGCCAAGCTCCTGCAATGTCATCAGAGCCCCACAGAAGGTGGGGAACAGCATTTGGCCCACCTCACAGCAGCCCATGTGGGGAGAGACCCACCTCTCCAGCCCGCCTCCCCCAAGCCACACTGCTACCTAGTCGGCTCTGCCCCAAGCCCTGGGCAACTGGGGAAGGCCACAGCAGGTTGCAGCATGGGGGAAGGGGAAGACCACCCACAAAGGGATTTGGTGTCCAGCTTGCTCAGGGAGGGGGCTGGACGGGGGCAGTTCAAACTCCCTAGCTGTGGGGAATGGAGTTTAGAAAAGAAAAGGGCGGAGAGGAGCAACGGGATGTGCAGCCCAGAGGACTGACACACCTGAGGAGGTGGGGGCCGCAGACACCCCCCCCCCAATCATGCCACAGGCTGTGCCCACCTCTGCCCCTTGCAGCCCACCCTGCAGGCTGCCTGGCTCTCCCCATGCCCACTCTAGCCCTCGCCAGCCCTTCAGTGGCCCTGCTGGAGGAGGGAGATCGCAGCCCTTGTCCTGCTCAACCCATCCCGACTCCTGGCTCTGCTTCCCCGGCCCACCCAACCCGTGGGTCACAGCCCCTCCCCATCCTTGGGAAGTATTCCAGGGCCAAGCCAAGGGACTGTTCACCCTGGCCAGCCAGGCGAGGCTCCCAGCCTGCAGTCCCAGCTAGACATGCTCACATGCTCTCAGGCACAGCTCTCATGCCTTCCAAAGCTGCTTCTGTCTGCTGCCTGTTTAATCCTCTCCAGGGGCTTCCCAGTGGCCCAGCCCCAGCTGTCTGGAGAGCACAGCAGCTGTGCAGTGGAAAGGCCCAGTTCTGTCCACGTGGGAAAGGTTGAGACACACTAGGGGAGGCTCCTCCTTCACCCCACTCCAAGGTACTGCACCTTTCAGACACACAGGGATCTCAGTGCCGGCACAAAGCAGGCCCTGGTGGTCCCTGGAATTCAAAGGGGCTGCGAGCGCCACTGGTGATGCCTTGGCGCTTCGCATACGGCCCCCATGGGGAGAGAAAACTCAGCTTCCCATGTCCCAGCCAGGAGCCAGAGATCGGCGCTAGGTCCAACCCCTTCCCAGAGCTGGAAACAGAACCCAGGAGTCCTGGGTCCAAGCCCCAGCTCAAACCACCAACCAGCCCCCCCTCCACACCCACACACTCTCTCTCTCTCTCATCAGTAATAACACTAGTTTATTCAAACCCTGACAACATTCAGATCTCACACTCACTGTTCAGTGATGGGACATATCTAACAGGTTGGATCCACGCAGAGCAGCCACCTTGTCTGACACATGCAGCAAGAGGCCAGCAGCCAGGCTGTTCCGAAAGGTCCCATGGCTCTCACCCTCCCCAGACACTGAGGGCTCTGCTCCTGCCCTCAACACTGGCACACCCTGCCCTCGAATTCTGTCGGGGGGAGGCCAGGCTGGGAAGTTCCTGCTTTCTGGGCAACAGAGCTGCCCAGTCCTTGTGGAGGGAAACAGGATTGCAGGAGACAGGGGCTCCATCTGCAGGCAGCACAAACAGCATCCTCCAAGGAGTTGCCCTGGAACCAATGCCAAGGAGCCCCCCGAAGACCTCCAGGCTTTGCATGGGCTAAGCAGCATGGCCCGAGGCAGAGGGCGGGACTGGGAGGCAAGGCTTCCAGGTACTGTCCCGGCTCTTAGATCCTGCCCCAGTCCCTGGGCTAATGTCCTCTAGGTGCCAGTCCTGGGGAAGGAAGTGCCCAGTGCAGCTGCTGTGGTGCACGGTGGGGGCTGGAGCAGAGGCTGTGCAATGCTGGACTTGATGGCAAGGGCTTGGTTGCCACTCGGTTGGGCGAGCGAGTTTTATCTCCTCTGGGGGGTCGTTGTCTCTGTCTAGGGCATGAGCTAGTGGTCATGGCAAAGGCAGAGGTTCCCCCAACTCCACTGTCCAGTTTCACCACAGCTTGTGCTCCAGGGAGCGTCTGGACTCCAACGACAACCCATCAGCAGTAACTACTGCACTGTCCTCTCAAACCAGTGGCAATTGCTCCCACAGAGCGGCCGTGCCAGGGGCCAGCAGCCCCCCCAGTCATCTCTACACAAGTGGCACAATGGAGATATAACCCCTCCCCAAGGCCAGACCTACAACCATGGCCTAGGAGCCAACACAACCCCACCCCCACTGCCCAGTCCCCAGTCCTTCCCAGCTGCCTCACGGCAGCGCATGGGAGACTTGGGGCCGTGCAGAACGGAGCACACTGCATAGCAGAGTGGTTGGGGCAGACAGGGCAAAGTCTGTCCCATGGAATTGCCCACAGCCCTCCAACCCCAACAGGCAACGGCGGGATTTCCCCAGAGCTGCAGCTTCCTCCGCCTAGCAGTGGGTCCCTGGGGACAGTGTCTGTGTCCCCCCCAGCAGATCAGCCATGCTAACAGCCAGGTCCCAGAGCACCTCCAGCCTAGCACCTGCTGGGGGGTCGCTACATATATCAGGGGGTTGCAGTCTCATGGCCTGGTACTGAGGTGGCACAGGCTCCAGGCCTGTCTGCTGGGAGAGCCACTCATGCACCTTGCATCCATTTCCCATATCAGCCAGATACCGACTTCCTCCCCACCCCACCAGCCCTCGCTCCACACCTGTGTCCACCAACACCTCAGAGGCACTGAGGTGTCCAGCACGTGCCTCGGATTTCCGCTGGCCGAGGGGTGTTTGGTGTCCAGCTCATCACCGCTCCCAGGACACACGTTCCCCAGCCACAAGTTGGGCTGTTCCCCGGAGGAGTCTGCCTGCCCCACAAGTCACTCCTCAGGGGTCCCAGCCAGGCCAAGACTGAACCCCAGCAGCTCCCAGAGGCGAGCGTTGACCCCAGCAGGGGCTCCTGGGCCCTGGCTTGGGACACACAATGGCTGCCCCGAGAATATCCAGACTTACGACAGGGAGAGGGGGCTGGGAATTCAGGCCACTCACTCTCTCTGCACTGGAGCAGCCATGGCACAGCCTGTACCCACCGCACAGCACAGCCTGGCCAGTGCAGAGCGCCCCAGAAGCATGGAGGGGGCACCTTTCCTGGCAGCGGGTCCCCAGCTCAGCTGGGCCCTTAGCTGTACTCTGCAGGGCCTGGGTTACCGTGCATGACACAGAGTCCCTCTGGAAAAGCATCCAGCACGCTCTCCCCCGCCCATGAAGCAGAAATCCTTCTACCGTTTTACAGGGCGGGGGGGATCTGACATTTGACACACCTCCCCAGCTCCACTGCCCCCACCCCCACCTGCCGGAGCCACGGCTAACCGGTGGCAATAGCACCCCCAGGACTCAGTAACAGAGACTGAGCTGCCTTCGGACTGGAGCGGGAATGGGGGCGAAACTTCTCTGCACCATACAGCCAGCCCTGCATTGGACAGGGCCCTGGAAGTGTGGTCCTCAGCCAACCACCAGAGGGAGGGGCCGCTCCCTCGCTCACCCACGCCCCAGCTCAGCGCCACACCCCACAAAGGGCATTTCGACCTGCCAGTGGGTGCCGAGGGGCCGGCTCCGAAGTGAACAAAGCAACAACCCCATGACCTGTGATCCACCCCGCAATAGCCTCAGGCCAGCTTCTCATGGCCCCACAGCAGATAACCCCTGCCACACACACAAGTGTCAGTCCGAAAATGTCCCCCACATCCCCATATCCCAGGGGTCACCAACATCCTGAGCCCCCCACTCCATATCCCAGGGCACCCCCACACCCATATATTGAGGGAGCATCCCACACACTTGCACCCTCATCCTGAGTACCCCACCTCCAGGGAGAGCCCCATCCCAGGAGGAACCCAAGCAGCAGAACAGGTGTTGGGGGGGGGGCGCAAGAGGAGAATTACCCAGGGCGCTCTGGTATCTATTGCTCGCTCAGGGGGGCTAGAGTTCCCCAAGAATCAGGCCAGGAGTCCGGGGGGAATCAGGTTCTGACAGGGAGGGATTAGGGGGATTCCAGGCAGAGTTGGGGGAGTTCTGGGGGGCTATTACCTGCCTCTCTCCCCAGGGAAGTTTGGAGGGGACAGGGGGATGGCAGGTTTTGAGGGGTTCCAGGAGGCTCACGGGTTCCCTGGGGAACAGGGAGGTCCCTAGGGGAGCAGTATCTACTTCGTGCCCCAGGGGAATTCAGAGGGCAGGGGGGTTGGAGGGTTTGGGGCATTCCAGGGGACTAGGGTGGTTGCCGGGGCGGGCCATACCTGCCTCTCGCCCCAGGAGAATTCAGGGGGGCCCAAGAGATTTGGGGGGGCAGAGGATTGAGGGGCCCCAGGGGGCAGGGTGGCCAGTACCTGCCTCTCACCCCAGGGAGAATTCAGGGGACCAAGTGGGTATGTGGGGGTGGAGGATTGGGGGTCCTGGGGGCAGGGGGTCCCCGTGTACTAATACCTGCCTCTTGCCCCGGGGAAGTTCAGGAAAGCCCAGGGGGTTTGAGGAGAGGACTGAGGGGCCCCAGGGGAGTTCAGAGGGGCAGTACCTGCCTCTCACCCCAGGGGAGTTCAGAGGGACCTAGGACATCGGGGGACAGAGGAATGGGGGATCAATTCCTACCTCTCAGCTTGGGGCAGGGGGTTTGGGTGGAAGAGAACTGGGGGGGCCCAGGGGTTTGGGGACAGAGGACTGGGGTGGGGCTCAGGGGATTCAGCAGGCCCCGGGGGGTTAGGAGCGGAGGACTGGGGGCCCCCGGGGGACTAAGGGGTTGGGGGTGGACTGGGGGGCGGAGGAGTTCAGGGGGCCCCAGAGGGCGGGGGCGGAGGGCTGGGGGAGTTCGGGGTAGCCGGGGGTCAGGGCGGAGGACTGGGGGCCCCAGGGGAGTTCGGGGGCTAGGGGGGCCGAGGGTGGAGGACTGGGGGGCCCCGGGGGAGGTCGGGGGGCCTCGGGGGTCGGGGCGGGGGATTGGGGGGCCCTGGGGGAGTGGGAGCGGAGAACTGGGGGGCCCCGGGGGAGGTCGGGGGCCCCAAGGGGGTGGGAGCGGAGAACTTGGGGGGCCCAGGGAAGGTCGGGGGGCCCCAAGGGGTCGGGAGCGGAGAACTGGGGGGCCCCGGGGGAGGTCGGGGGGGTCCCAAGGGGGTGGGAGCGGAGAACTGGGGGGGCCCGGGGAAGGTCGGGGGGGTCCCAAGGGGTCGGGAGCGGAGAACTGGGGGGCCCCGGGGGAGGTCGGGGGGGTCCCAAGGGGTCGGGAGCGGAGAACTGGGGGGCCCCGGGGAAGGTCGGGGGGGCCCCAAGGGGGTGGGAGCGGAGAACTGGGGGGGCCCGGGGGAGGTCGGGGGGGCCCCAAGGGGTCGGGAGCGGAGAACTGGGGGCCCCGGAGGAGGTCGGGGTAGCCGGGGGGGTCGGGAGCGGAGAACTGGGGGGCCCCGGGGGAGGTCGGGGTAGCCGGGGGGGTCGGGAGCGGAGAACTGGGGGGCCCCGGGGGAGGTCGGGGGGGTCCCAAGGGGGTGGGAGCGGAGGACTGGGGGGCCCCGGGGGAGGTCGGGGGGGCCCCAAGGGGTCGGGAGCGGAGAACTGGGGGGCCCCGGGGGAGGTCGGGGGGGCCCCAAGGGGTCGGGAGCGGAGAACTGGGGGGCCCCGGGGGAGGTCGGGGGGGCCCCAAGGGGGTGGGAGCGGAGGACTGGGGGGCCCCGGAGAAGTCGGGGTAGCCGGGGGGGGGGGGGTCAGTACCCACCTCTCGCCCCAGTTCTTCTGCCGCACAGACTCAGACACAAAGACTCAACTAGGACCCCACCCCTCGCTCACACTGACAGCGCCGGCAACCAATTGGCACCTCCGCCGCGAAGGGGGCGGGGCGAGCGGCGCGGCCCCGACGCCACGTGCGGAAGCGGAGCCTGGTGCGTGTCCACGTGAGGGGCGGGGAGAGAACGCGGAGACATGTGCGGGGGCGGGACTCGGAGAAGAAGGGGCGGGGCCTCTTGGTCATACTCCCCGCGTGGGGTCCGGGCCCGTAGGGATGGCGCTGGGGGACGCCCGGGAGAGCCGCAGCACCGGTCCTCCTGCCCCCCCCCCCGGCATCCCCCAGTGGTCTCCCCTACTGCCGTCTGACTGGGCTGCCAGCCCCCCCCAACAGTCCCTCCAGCAACCCCCAACTTGGGCTTTCGGCCCTGCCCCTCACCAGCCCCCAGCCTGGGCTATTGGCCCTGTCCCCCAGTAGACCCCCCCAGCAACCCTCCAAACCTGAGCTAGTGACCCTGTCCCCTAGCAGCCCCCCAAATCTGGGCTGCTAGCCCTGCTCTCAGTAGCCCCCTCCTGCTCCCCAGCAGTGACCCACTCCTGACCCTGCCTCTCCAAAAAGTGATGGAACCCATCTCTACCCCATCTCTACCAGAAATCCCTCCCCCCCACCCTCCTCAGTGACACTTCCTAGTCTACACTGGCAACGTGTTGTGGCAGCAGAGCGCAGCGCTCTCAAAAAAACACCTCCTGAGCGAGAAAGTTGCCTCGCTGTAAAGTGCCAATGTAGACAAGCCCTAAGCCAGTATCACCAAGCTCAAGAGTTCAAAAATCATGAATTCAGGTCCCACAAATCATGAGGCTGGCTTAAAAACTTTTTTTTTTACCAGTAATTTTTACCAGTAAATGCGTGAGCTACGCCAAGAACTCTTGAGTCCCTAGAGAACTGGCAAGACTTCCCACCCCCACTTCTATCAGGGACCCATCTGCAAACCCCAAATCCAAATGTATACATCTAGGAACAAAGAATATCAGCCAAACCTACAGGCTGGAGGAACCCATTCTGGGAAGCAGTGATTCTGAAAGAGATTTGGGGGTGATGGTGGAGAATCAGCTGAAAGTGAGCTCCCAGTGTGATATTGTGGCCAAAAGAGTGAATGGCCCTCGCATGTATTAACAGGGGTCTCAAGGAGGAGCAGAGAGGTGAGTTTACCTCTGTATTTGGCACTGGTCCAATCACTGCTGGAATCCTGGGTCCAATTCCAGTGCCCACAGTTCAAGAAGCATGTTGATAAATCAGAGAGGGGTCAGGGAAGAGTCATGAGAACGATTCAAGGATTAGAAAACCTGCCTTAGAGTCAGAGACTCAAAGTGCTCAACCTTGACAAAGAGACTTGATTTCAGGGTTGACTTGATCACAGTCTCTCAGTACCTACCGGGGAAAAAATATTTAATAACCGGCTCTTCAATCTAGCAGCAAAAGGTCTAACACGGTCCGATGGAAGCTGGAGCTAGACAAATTCAGATTGGAAATAAAGCCTAATTTTTTCCTGATGAGGGTATTTAACCATTGAAAAGGTTCCCAAGGGTCATGGTGGATTCTCCATCAGCAGCAATAAATCAAGGTTGAAGGACAAGATTTTTCTAAAGCTCTGCTCTAGGAATTCTTGTGGGGCAGTTCTTGGGCCCGTGCTCTCAGGGGGTCAGACTGGACGATCAGAAAGGTCCCATCCAGCCTTACAATCTCTCAACCCCACCCCAACAGGGACCCACTGCAAGGCAAGGGCTGCAGCCAAGCTGTGAGAACCCCACATTTAGCATCAGGGAAACGATGCACCCTGAGATGAAGGGGAACATGAAGGTCGTGCAGTTCAGCTCCAGAAGACCAGGAGATGGCAGTGCGCAGGCTGCCTGGCTAACCTCACTGCTGCCCTGGGGCCTGGGTTGGGCCATTCTGTCTCCAGCTCCCCAGTGCAGGTTTCTCCACCTGGTAGCTCAGCCAGGGAATTGCCCCACCAGCGCTGGGTAGCACAGCCCAGCTCTCAGACGATGGGAAGTGCCAGGCTGACAGTTAACCAGGGAGCTTTGACTCGGCCCCTTGTGCTTCCCTGTGCTCTGGCACCGCTGCTTGCTGAGAGCAGAGCGCTGGGGTGCCTAAGGCCCTGGCTTGCACCCACGCTCAGCAGGAATGGGCACTGCAGTGGGCACAGGCCCTCTGTCCTTGTCTCCCCTCCCCTTCAACCTGCTTCTGCCCTGGCTTCTGCTCCCTCCTCCTCTGCCACTCATTCACCCCCAGCTCCTGCTCCTCCGCCCTATCCACCCCCCAACTCCTGCCCCCTCCTCTTCCGCCCCATCCACTCCCCAGCTCCTGCCCCCTCCCCCTACACCTCCACCCTATCTACCCCATCATCTCCTGCTCTTCCCCCCTCCCCTTCTGCCATATCCACCCACCAGCTCCTGCCCCCTCTCCCTCTGCACCATCTGTTCCTCAGCTCCTGCTCCCTTCTCCTCTGCCCTATCCAATCCACCAATTACCCCCTGAATACCACCTCCTCCCACTCAGGGGCTGGTCTAGAGATAGGTAAACTAGCTAGCTGCCTGGGGCAACAGATAGCCGGAAGAAGAGATAGATAAATAGATAGATAGATAGCCCCCCCTTTAGGATGCCACCTAATGTGCTGAGATATCACTGAGCCAGCCTGTCATGCCAGCCTGGGCCCCCTTTTTACCTGTCTTGCTGAGCCAGGCTATTAAGCCTCCTCCAGCACACACACAGGCCGGGCCACACCCAACTGCAGAATGAAACAGACACTGAGATCAGTTCTGGGGAGGTTCAGCTTAAGGGACTTGCCCCAGCACTCAGATGTTCACCTCCCCTGGAGTGCAGACCCAAAGGTGTATTATGAACTCCTCCATGTGGAGGAAGGTATGCACAGCCTCTTAGTCCCTCCCCCTTCTCCCCTCCAGTTATGAATTACACAAACTGGGTTATATTATAAACAAGAAATAAGTTTATTAACTACAAAAGGTGGATTTTAAGTGGTTAAAAAGATAGCAAATAGAACAAAGCAGATTACTAAGAAAATAAAACAAAACACACAAGCTAAGCTTGTTTCACTAAAGAAATTGGTTACAAATAGTAATTTCTGACCCTAGATATTGTTGAAGGCAGATTACAGAAAGGCTTAAAAGGCAGCTGCACTGGCCTGCAGCTGAAAACTTCAGGTATTTCCACTCACAGACTGGACACCCTCTCAGCCTGGGTTCAACCCTTCTCCCCTCAGTTCAGTTCTTGCTTCCAGGTGTTTTTCAGTTTTCTCTTTGGATGGGGAGGCAGAGGAGAACCCCGATGATGTCACTCCCCTGCCTGACATAGCTCTTGTGTATGGTGGGAACCCGTTGTCTCCCAATGGAAGAACACTGGCATTCCAAGGGGTGGGTCCAGTACCAGCTGACTCAGACCCATGTCTCTGCAGACCTGTGGCAGCCGTTACTCGTAGGCTGTCTGAAGGGTCTACAGGAAGACTAAAGCTCTTTCACAGTCCATTGTCCTTGCTCATGGGCCTTTAGCCCTGTCTGGCTTTTCCATTGTTGTACCTGAAGGGCTAGTTGGGGGTGACACCCAAAGTAACACATTTGAAATACAGATACGTAATCAATATTCCTAACTTCAGATACAGAAATGATACAGGCATACACATTGGATAATCAATCATAACCTTTCCAATGATATCTTACAGGACCCATCTGGCATAAAGTATCTCTCAGTTATGTCATATCCATATTACAAGCATATTTTCATAAAGAATACGGAGTGAAACGTCACAGATAGATTAGATAAGACTCATGTGAATGCTGCTACCCTGAGCACAGAAGCACCTTCTGCCACTTATACAGGATTTGTAAAAGTAGCCAGGCATGAAGCACATAAAGGCTGTCAGAATTAATGGCAGGGAGCACCTTGGGTGGGAAGACACAGGTGCAGAAATTTCTGTGGTTAGGAGAAGTAATGTACAAGAAATGCCAGGACAGATGGCAGAGCTTTTATTAGTAGGAGGTTACAAATACCTTGTGCCTTTGGCTAAAGTGCACATGGAAACTGAGAATTTGGAAGCTGTGTTATCTGTAGCATAGAAGATTAGGGTTGGAAGAGACCTCAGGAGGTCATCTAGTCCATCCCCTGCTCGAAGCAGGACCAACACCAACTAAATCATCCCAGCCAGGGCTTTGTCAAGCTGGGCCATAAAAACCTCCAAGGATGGTGTGATAAATGAAAGGGGGAGGGAGGTAGCTCTCTTATGGACACCCAGCCAGCCAGCTAGCTATAAAAACCCTCTTAGTAGTTGTTCTCTACTTGCTGGGTTAAAAAGTCTCCCTGCATAGGTAAAAGGAAGGGAGTGGTCACCTAACCAAAAGAGCCAATGGGAGGGCTAGAACTTTTTAAAATTGGGGAAAAACATCCCCTTTGTCTGTCTGTGTTGTTCTTCCGAGAGCAGAGACCGGGTTGGAACTATGCTGTAGGAGCTTGGGCCAGGTATAAAAAAACATCAGCTCTACCTGCTCATTTGAAACCCCAAATATGTAAGTGGATCAGGAAATGTCTAGGAAGATGCGATTAGATTTATTTATTTTATTTCTTTATGGCTTGTGGATTCCTCTGTGCTAACCCCAAATTCTTTTGTTTTGCTTGTAACCTTTAAGCTGGACCTCAAGAAGTTATTTTGATGCTTAATCCTTATAAGTGGTTCTTTTTAAAATCTAGCAATAGTCTGAGTTTTCAGATGTATTTTCTTTCGTTTTGTTCTTAATAAAATTTACATTTTTAAGAACCGGATTGGATTTTTGTGTCCTAAGAGGTTTGTGCACATGTTTAATTAGCTGGTGTGTTACCAGATTTTCCCATTACTTTGGGGTTACTCTTCTGGGAGGGGGGGTTCTGTAATTCTATCAATGTACTGCTTGTGTCACTTGTGTTTTCATATGGAGCTCTACTTCTCCCTTCCGCACGTACCCTCCCAATGGAGCTATCCTGCAGGACCTAGATTCCCCAGGGCTGGGTTCCTGCAGCCCCAGAATCAGACGAACACACACATACATTAATAGAGCAAGTCTGAGTGGACCTGGTCAATCAGTACTCTCAAGCTGACCCCTTATATGCCCTGCACTCAATAGGCTGGGCCAAGCAGCACTTTCAGGCTGCCACCCTTATATGCCCCTGAACATAGGCGCCGACTCAGTGGGTGCTCTGGGGCTGGAGAACCCAGAAGGAAAAATTGGTGGGTGCTCTGCACCCATCAGCAGCTCTCTGCCCCAGCTCACCTCCGCCTCCTCCCCTGAGCGCGCTGCCACGTCCTGCTTCTCCCCCATCCCTCCCAGCGCTTGTGCCGCAAAACAGCTGTTTCGCGCGGCAAGCAGTGGGAGGGAGGGGGAGGAGGAGGAGGAACGGGGCGCGCTCAGGGAAGAGGCGGGGCCGGGGATTTAGGGAGGGGTCCAATAGGGGCAGGGAGGGGGCGGAGTCGGGGCAGGGCTGGGGGGCATGAGCATCACCTGCACCAAGGAAAGTTGCCAGCTGTGCCCCTGGACTCAGCAGTCTGGGTCGAGCATCACTTCCAAGCTACCACCCTCTTATGTCATAGGTTCAGCACGTCCCTATCCCCACTTTCATGTTACAATTGTTCTGGTAGTAGTCCACTTGATGAGCAAACCCCACAGTATTTTTGGGCACTACAGGGATCTTTAGCTTAGGTAAGAGGAGCGTTGCTGCAGAGTAAATGGTGAAGCCAAAACCACAAAAGAGTAAAGTTCAGAGAGAGTGGGAGGGAAGCAACCAGCTTAACCATAAAAGTTATTTATTGTATAATAGTGATAACTACACAAGGAGCCTAAACAAACATAACCGTTACATTATTAAAGATTCCAAAGGTCAGATATAGAAAACAATACCTGATCAAACAAGTCAGGATTAAAAAGTTATACCTGAGGTAGAAAAGAAAACAGAGAGAGAGAGCGCGCGTGTGCGCATACGCACTGGGGGTCTCATCACTCCATGAAGCTTGAACTGGTCGGGGTTCCCAGCTGATGGTGGTAGCTCAGGGTCCTGAGTGCTGGAGACAGGCAGAGCCCCCAGCACGATCAGTCAGGAGAAGACAAAGTCCCAGTGGAGCTGATGCAGAGTTTGGATGCAGGCATCAGAACCCTTAAATTGAGCAAGGGTCGGGGTTTTGGTAGGGAAACAATAATGGCTCAAGGGAGAACACTAGATTTGTTTATGGGTAAACTGAAGACTCAAGGGTTTTCTTTAGGCTAGACAATAGGAGCTGATCACTCCTAGCTATGGGTGGTGTTCCTTCCAGGGAGCTCACAATGCAGTTAGGCAGCTTCAATATTTTGGATATCAGTCAAGGATTCATTACTAGAATTGGTCTGATAACTGCTGAGCTGGGTGAGTGCAGGTGTAGGTTCATTAACATCTGGAGCAGAGATTCCCCCATGATGCAGTGCGTCCCTGCTTTTCTGGTCCCATAGTTCAGTGTGGTTCTTGCCTTGGAATCTCTGTTCTCCATTCTGTATGCTAATGGAGATGCCGCCCTGTCCCAACTTTGATGCAGATGAGGCTAGGAGAGTTGCCTTAATCCTGTCACCCTTGTCAGGAGGGGTTACGGCGCATCTCCCACGGCCTTTTCATTGCTTTCTGCAAGTCTTTCTTCTGATCGGTTTTGGTTCAAGCAGAGGCTGGGGGAGGGGGGGGAATGTCCTTCATGAGTAAGACAGGCTGGATACTGCACCCTGGTTTCCCCAAGAACACAGAGCTGACTGGTATCAGGTGGCAACAGCTGATTTCCTTTGTTTTTCCTTTCTCAGCTCTTCCCCGGAGGGGGGAGTGAAAGGGCTTGAGGGTACCCCACAGGAAGGAATTCCCAAGTGTGCCTTCCTGGCCTCTCAACAGGTTTTTTTTTTTTTTTGCACTTGGGTGGCGGCAGCAGAAAAGCTGTAACCTTGGGAGTTTGATACCAGTCTGAAGTGGCCAGTATTAATTTTTAGAATCCTTGCGGGCCCCCACCTTCTGCACTCAGATTGCCAGAGTGGGGAATCAGCCTTGACAGATGGAGATTCCACCGCCTCCCTAGGTAACCCATTCCAGTGCTTCACCACCATCCTACATAGTTTTTCCCCAATATCCAACCTTCCCCACTGCCACTTGAGACCATTACTCCTTGTTCTATCATCTGCCATCACTGAGAACAGCCTAGCTCCATCCTCTTTGGAACCCCCCCCCTTTCAGGTAGTTGAAGGCTGCTATCAAATCCCCCCTCACTCTTCTCTTCTGCAGACTAAATAACCGCAGTTCCCTCAGCCTCTCCTTGTAAGTCATGTGCCCCAGCCCCCTAATCATTTTTGTTGCCCTCTCCTGGACACTCTCTAATTTGTCCACATCCTTTCTGTAGTGGGGGCCCCAAAACTGGATGGAATACTCCAGATGTGGCCTCACCTGTGCCGAATAGAGGGGAATAATCACTTCCCTCAATCTGCTGGCAATGCTCTTACTAATGCAGCCCAATGTGCCGTTAGCTTTCTTGGCAACAAGGACACACTGTTGACTCATATCCAGCATCTCATCTACTGTAATTCCCAGGTCCTTTTCTGCAGAACTTCTGCTTAGCCAGTTGGTCCCCAGCCTGTAGCAGCGCATGGAATTCTTCCGTCCTAAGTGCTGGACTCTGCACTTGTCCTTGTTGAACCTCATCTGATTTCTTTTGGCCCAATCCTCCAATTTTTCTAGATCACTCTGGACCATATCCCTAGCCTCCAATGTATCTACCTCTCCCCCTAGCTTAGTGTCATCCGTGAACTTGCTGAGGGTGCAATCCATCCCATCATCCAGATCATTAATGAAGATGTTGAACAAAAGCGGACCCAGGACAGACCCCTGGGGCACTCAGCTTGATACCAGCTGCCAACTAGACATCGAGCCATTGATCACTACCTGTTGAGCCTTTCGATCTAGCCAGCTTTCTATCCATTCATAGTCCATTCATCCAGTCCATACTTCCTTAACTTGCTGGCAAGAATACTGTGGAAGACTGTATCAAAAGCTTTGCTAAAATCAAACTATATCACGTCCATCGCTTTCTCCATATCCACAGAGCCAGTTATCTCATCATAGGAGGCAATCAGGTTGGTCAGGCATGACTTGCCCTTGGTGAATCCATGTTGACTGTTCCTGATCACCTTCTTCTCCTCCAAGTGCTTCAAAATGGATTCCTTGAGAACCTGCTCCATGATTTTTCTGGGGACTGAGGTGAGGCTGTAGTTCCTGTAGTTCCCTGGAGTCTCCTTCTTCCCTTTGTTAAAGATGAGCACTATATTTGCCTTTTTCCAGTCGTCCGAGACCTCCCGTGATTGTCACGAGTTTTCAAAGATAATGGCCAATGGCTCTGCAATCACATCCGCCAACTCCCTCAGCACCCTTAGAGACATTCGATCCGGCCCCATAGACTTGTGCATGTCCAGCTTTTCTAAATAGTCCTTACCTTGTTCTTTCACCACAGAGGGCTGCTCACCTCCTCCCCCTACTGCGCTGCCCAGTGCAGCAGTCTGGGACCTGACCTTATCTTGCCTCCCCCATTCAGGAAGGGTCCCACGCTTTCCCTGACCACCTTCTTGTTGCTAACATACCTGTCGAAACTCTTCTTGTTACCCTTCACGACCCTTGCTAGCTGCAACTCCAATTGTGCTTTGGCCTTCCTGATTACACCCCTGCATGCTCGAGCAATATTTTTATACTCCTCCCCAGTCATCTGTCCCATTTTCCACTTATTGTAAGCTTCCTTTTTGTGTTTAAACTCACCGAAGATTTCTGTTAAGCCAAGTTGTCACCTGCTGTTCTTTCTGCACATCAGGAGGTTTGCTCCTGTGCCCTCAATAAGGCTTCTTTAAAATACAGCCAGCTCTCCTGGACTCCTTTCCCCCTCATATTAGCCTCCCAGGGGATCCTGCCCATCAGTTCCCTGAGGGAGTCAAAGTCTGCTTTTCTGAAGTTCAGGGTCCGTATTCTGCTGCTCTCCTTTCTTCCTTTTGTCAGGATCCTGAACTCAACCATCTCATAGTCACTGCTGTCCAGGTTGCCACCCACTTCTACTTCCCCTGCCAATTCTTCCCTGTTTGTGAGCAGCAGGTCAAGAGGAGCATGGCCCCTAGTTGGTTCCTCCAGCACTTGCACCAGGAAGTTGTCCCCAACTGTCATAACTATAAAGGGAAGGGTAACAGCCCTTCTTTGTACAATACTATAAAATCCCTCCTGGCCAGAGACTCCAAAATTCTTTTACCTGTAAAGGGTTAAGAAGCTCAGGTAACCTAGCTGACACCTGACCCAAAGGACCAATAAGGGGACAAGATACTTTCAAATCTTGGTGGGGGGAAGGCTTTTGTTTGTGCTCTTTGTTTTGGGGGGAGTTCGCTCTTGGGACTAAGAGGGACCAGACATCAATCCAGGCTCTCCAAATCTTCTGAACAAGTCTCTCATATTTCAAACTTGTAAGTACACCCAGGCAAGGCGTGTGAGTTTTATCTTTGTTTCTCAACTTGTAAATGTACTTTTTGCTAGAGTGTTTACCTCTGTTTGCTGTAACTTTGAACCTAAGGCTAGAGGGGGTTCCTCTGGGCTCTTTAAGTTTGATTACCCTGTAAAGTTATTTTTCATCCTGATTTTACAGAGATGATTTTGACCTTTTTCTTTAATTAAAAGCCTTTTTTAATAACCTGATTGATTTTTCCTTGTTTTTAGATCCAAGGGGTTTGGATCTGGATCCACCAGGAGTTGGTGGAAGAGAGGAGGGGGGATGGTTAATTTCTCCTTGTTTTAAGATCCAAGGGATTGGATCTGTGTTCACCAGGGAGTTGGTGGAAGAGTCTCTCAAGGCTACCCAGGGAAGGGAGTTAGCCCATTGGGAGTGGTGGCAGCGGACCAGATCTAAGCTGGTAGTCAAGCTTAGAAGTTTTCATGCAGGCCCCCACATCTGTACCCTAACTAAAGTTCAGAGTGGGGAAGGAGCCTTGACACCAATACTCTCCAAAAACTTCCTGGATTGTCTGTGCAGTGCTGTATTGCTCTCTCAGCAGATGTCAGGGTGAATGAAGTCCCCCATGAGAACCAGGGCCTGTGATCTGGAAATTTCTGTTAGTTGTCTGAAGAAAGCTTCATCTAACTCATCCTCCTGGTTAGTTGTGGATAACAACCCTATAGATTTATTACTGGGAAAGGATTTCTTCTGTGTAGCTCGGGCTACCTAGGGGTCTGCCTGCAGCAAGGAGGAATATTATGCTGAAACCCTGGAGGAAAAGGGTAAAGTCCCAGAAACTGCGGAGGGAATGGGAGTAACTCTTGACTCCTCTGCAGCAGTGGAAAACTGTATGCTTCCAGGTTTGTGTGAGGTTAAGACTAACTGCCCTGTAGCTAAAGGTGGCGCCTGCTCCAGGGGGGAGCCGAGTGTGTTGCCTATCAATGAAAAAAATGTCCAGGTTGGTAGCTGCCAGCAGAGAGCAGATAAGAAAGGGACAGACCCCACTCTAGGGTGCATAGGGAGATGTGTCCTAGAGGGGAGCACAGAGAAGCGTGATGGAATTGTAGAGACAACTGAGGAGGTCAGCGAGACGCCTGTCCAGGCTATTAGCTGTGAGCTCTTCACAGCTAGACAGGGGATAGATCCCACTCTAGAGAACACAGAGGTGGGAGTCTTAGAGGGGGTCCCAGAGGAGGAAGCTCAGAAAGAATTAGTGGGAGTACAGGAAGGTCTCCTCACCGATTACATAGGGAGGGGGTTGCCCAGGACAGAAAGGCTTGTTCAGCGTCTGTGTACCCAGGTACCCAACCTGTGGCTCAGGTTTTGAGAGGGAACTATGTAATTGACCTCCTGGAAGGGACCAGTCACACAATTGACCTCTTGGGGATAGAGAGAGAGAGGTGATGGAGGGTATCCCAATCCAGGTTTCCACTTTTTCAGTATGCTGTTCCTAGTGTACTTGTGAAAACTAACTCTGTCTCTTTAAGGCAGGATGGAGATCTTACTGAAGAGTTGTTTGTCTGAAAATGCTAATGACCCATCAGACAAAGAGAAAGAGGGAATTTCATAGGCTGGTAAGATACAAACAGCAGCTGGAAAAGAGTTGCTGAGAAAAGACACACCTCTTAGCTCAGAGAACACAGATCACAACAACCCCCTAGGAAAAGGGGGTGGGGAAAGTCCCAGTGCTGGAAGTGGAAATCATAAGGAAACCCCAAGACAAGGTCCCCTCCCATCCTTACTTCACCAAAACCCCAAAGACACACAAACTGAAAACCCTTACTGAAGGGGGACACTGGAAAAAACACGGAAGGGGAAGAAACACCAGTAACTGAACACACGCTGAGCTTCGGGGAGGAGCTGAAAGGCACAATGGGTATTGAAGAAGCCAGACTGTCTAAACAGAAGGCGTGGTATGATAAAGACACTTGGAAACGCCTACCTGTGATAAAAACTTTGGTGTTATTGTTACAGCTCATGATACAAAGTTTGTTGCTAGGGATAAACCTTATGACAAAGAATTTGGTGCTGTAAAAAGGTGTCACATGCATAATCATTGGGAAAAGCTCTTGGCGGTGCTAGGAGGGGTATCACCTATAAGGTGACTGCTTCTTAGCTAATGCCTGTAAATAGGCTTAAAGCTTGTTACAGCAGGGAAACCATAACAGGCCTGGTCTGCTGGGTGGAAGGGGAAACTGAGGCACACATCATGGCATTAATGGCTACATGCCACGATACCTGCACTCTAGAAGACAATAATATCTGCATTACGTTAACAATGAGGCACAAAAAGAGGTTTTCTGGCAACCCAGAAAAAGAAACTCAGAACTTTGCAAGAACACCTATGGGGGACACCACAATGTTTGATAACACTTGGAAGTTGTATAGCCAAAACCTAAAGAGAACCTTCGGCACATAGCTCCACATTAGTCAGTGACTTAACCCGCCGGCAGTAAACTAAGGGGGGAGGTGTGACATTCCAGTCACGGAGTAACTGGGCAACGCTCTGGAACTACTCCATATGAGCTAGTCGGGACTCCTCTCTCTGAGCAGACTGTTGCCAGGGTAAGAAGCTTACCCAGCTTCCACCTTCCTGGGTCTGACCTCAGAGCATTCAGCATCCCCTTCCACACTGTGCGCTTCCCGCAGCGAGTCCGCCCAGGCAGGGCTCCTGGGGAAGCCAGAGGGCCCTGCACCCCAACTCCGCAGTCAGACGTGACTCTCAGCCAGCCGGTAAAACAGAAGGTTTATGAGTTGACAGGAACACAGCGTAGAACAAAACTTGTTAGCACGAAGATCAGTGACTTTCAGCCAAGTCCATCTTGGCGAGTCCTAGGCCAGACACCCTGGACTCCCCCTCTTCCAGTCCCCCCAAGCAGACTGCCCAGCTTCCAGCGACCCAACCTCAGACACCCCCGTTGCTCCTCCTCCTTGTCTGTGTCTCGCTTCCCAGGCAGAGTCACCTGGTCATCAGCTGGTTGCATCCCCCTCCTGGGTCTCAGATTACCAAGGGCTCTGGCCATAGCATACAGAATCCTCACCTGCCCCAAGGGTCTCAGGCAAAGTCACCCACCCCTATTTCACCCCCGAGGCATTGGTGCAGCACACAGGGAAACTGAGGCACACACAGTATTAATGTAAAACTCACATAGGCTCAACTGTAAGACTCACATACAACATAAGGGAAAATCCCCACTTCATCACATCTCTCCCCCCCCTTTGAGATTGAATGGAGTGAGGTCACTTTAGCCAGTGACCTGGGGAAGTTCAGCCCCCCCACACCGGGACAAAGCATCAGCTATAACATTTGCACTCCCCTTCACATGGCCCACCTCCATCTCATATTCCTTGAGGGACAGACTCCACCTCAGGAGCTTGGCATTGGTCCCTTTCATCTGGTGCAGCCACGGGAGGGTGAGTGGTCAGTGGACACAGTGAAGTGGCGTCATAATAGATTTGGCTGCAGCCTTTTAAGAGCCCACCCCAGGGCCAGGAATTCCTTCTCCATGGCCACATAGCTCTGCTCCCAGGTCAGCAGCTTCCTGCTCAGGTACATGATGGGGTGTTTCTCCCCCTTTGCATCAGTGTGCATCAGCACCACACCCAGCCCTGTGTCTGAGGCAGCGGTGAACACCATAAAGGGCTTGTCGAAGTCTGGGTTTCCCAGGACCGGGCCCTGGACCAGATCGTCCTTCAGCACGCAGAGAGCCCTCTGGCCTGGTCCAGATCAGCTTGTCTGGCTTCCCCTTCTTGCATAACTCCATGATGGGAGCTGACACAGAGCTAAAGTGGGGCACAAACCTCTGGTAGTGCCCTGCCATCCCACTAAAGGCCTGGGCCTGTTTCTTAGTCTGGGGCAGAGGCCAATATCCAATCACCTCCACCTTGATCGGCCCTGGCTTTAGGCAGCCACTCCTCACCTTGTGGCACAGGTACAATATCTCTTCCATCCCACCTTGCACTTGCCAGTCAGCCCTGTATCCTGGAGGCAACCCAGCCCCCTCTTCACCTGGGACACACGTTCCTCCCAGCTCTGGTGAACGACACAAATATCATCAATGTACACTAGGGTAAAATTCTCCACCCCCTCAGTAACTGATCCACCTGGCGCTGGCATATGCCTCCTTGAGGCCGAAAGGTAGGACTAGGGATTTGTACAGCTCCAAAGCGGTGACAAAAGTAAGTTTTAACCTGGTATCTGGATGCCAGTAGCCTTTGGTGAGATCCCCTGGTCATGGGGTACCGAGTCCCCCCCAACTTGTCAAGGATCTCGTCAGGCCCAGGCATGGGGCAGGCACCAGACATGGTGATGGCACTGAGCTTCCGATGGGTCGATCCCATTCTGTGTGGCCTATCTTTTCTGAGGACCAGCACCATGGGAGAGACCCCGGGGCTGGTGGATGGCTGGATCACCCCTAAAGCCAACATGTCTCTGACTTCTCCCTCCAGGGCCTGGGCTGTGTTCCCAGTTACTCTGAATGGGGAACACCTGATGGGAGGGCTGGCTCCTATCTCCACCCAGTGGACAGCTTGGTTAGTGAGCTCAGACTGGTTGGAAAACAGCTGTTGGTACGAATGCAACGCCTGTTTGATTTCTGCCTGCTGGGCAGGGGTTAGCCAGTTAGAGAGGAATCTGGTGGCACCTTAAAGACTAACATTTATTTGGGCATAAGCTTCCGTGGGTAAAAACACACTTTTTCAGATGCATGGAGTGAAAATTACAGAGACAGGCATAGATATACTGACACATGAAGAGAAGGGAGTTACCTTACAAGCGGAGAACCAGTGTTGACAGGGCCAATTCAGGCAGGGTGGATGTGGTCCACTCCCAATAATTGATGAGGAGGCGTCAGTACCAAGAGAGGGAAAATTGCTTTTGTAGTGAACCAGCCACTCCCAGTCCCTATTTAAGCTCAAATTAATGGTGTTAAGTTTGCAAATGAATTGTAGTTCAGCAGTTTCTCTTTGAAGTCTGTTTCTGAAGCTTTTTTGTTCTTTTTTTTTTTAAGAAGTGTTTTTTTACCCACGAAAGCTTATGCCTAAATAAATCTGTTAGTCTTTAAGGGGCCACCGGCCCTGTTATTTTTGTGGATACAGACTAACACAGCTACTCCTCTGATACTGGTCAGAGAGGTGTATTGATTCCAGCCAACGGCCGGCTTGTCTCAGGGAAGAGACCCATCAGGGGATCTTCCCCCCTCTCCCACTGGCAACACACGGCCAGTACCAGCCTCTCCCTGTCACAGTACAGCTCCATCACACTGACATGGTCCCCTCAGTGGCTGTGAGCCTGGTGGGGCAGTTCCACCGCATCGTTCTCCTCATTCAGCTGCTTGGCGATCTTGAAGGGCCCGTCCCAGGCAGCTTGTTCTTCCTCACTGGGATGAGAACCATCACCTGGTCCCTGATGGCATAGGAGTGGGCACTGCTGAGCGGTTGTGCCAGACCTTCTGCCTCCCTTGGGCCCTGGCTAGGTTCTCCCTGGACGGACCCATGAGCTCAGCGAGTTTTCCCCTCCCATTCGTCCCTCACCAAGTCCAGGGGTCCCTTCACTCTATTCCCATACAGCAACTGTAAAGGAGAGAACCTCATGGATTCCTGGGCCCTTCCCTGTACACGAACAGCAGGTGGGGTAAATACTTATCCCAGTCCTGCAGAAGTTGGCCCAGGAAAGTCTTCGGCATCATCTTCAGGGTCCCATTAAATCTCTCCACCAGCCCGTTGGACT
The DNA here is from genome assembly GCF_027887155.1 of Malaclemys terrapin pileata. NCBI lineage: Eukaryota > Metazoa > Chordata > Testudines > Emydidae > Malaclemys > Malaclemys terrapin. The sequence goes on along the minus strand of NC_071524.1, from coordinate 11,765,799 downwards.
GAGGGTGATACTCCGAGGCTCAGGTGTGCCAGACCCCACACGTCTCCCACAAGCACTGGAGCAGGGTTCACATGAAGTTGGACCCCAAGTCTGTAAGGACCTCATTGGGAAACCCCACTCTGCTGAAAATGGTCAGCAGCGCATCTGCTACAGTGTCTGCCTCGATAGAGGACAGAACCACTGCCTTTGGGTAACAGGTAGCAAAATTTACCCCCACCCGAATGTATTTTTCCCCTGCCTGGGTCGCCTTGCTGAGGGGCCCCACTATTCATAGATTCTAGGACTGGAAGGGACCTCGAGAGGTCATCGAGTCCAGTCCCCTGTCCACATGGCAGGACCAAATACTGTCTAGACCATCCCTGATAGACATTTATCTAACCTACTCTTAAATATCTCTAGAGATGGAGATTCCACAACCTCCCTAGGCAATTTATTCCAGTGTTTAACCACCCTGACAGTTAGGAACTTATTCCTAATGTCCAACCTAGACCTCCCTTGCTGCAGTTTAAGCCCATTGCTTCTTGTTCTATCCTTAGAGGCTAAGGTGAACAAGTTTTCTCCCTCCTCATGACACCCTTTTAAATACCTGAAAACTGCTATCATGTCCCCTCTCAGTCTTCTCTTTTCCAAACTAAACAAACCCAATTCTTTCAGCCTTCCTTCATAGGTCATGTTCTCAAGACCTTTAATCATTCTTGTTGCTCTTCTCTGGACCCTTTCCAATTTCTCCACATCTTTTTTAAAATGCGGTGCCCAGAACTGGACACAATACTCCAGCTGAGGCCTAACCAGAGCAGAGTAGAGCGGAAGAATGACTTCTCGTGTCTTGCTCACAGCACACCTGTTAATACATCCCAGAATCATGTTTGCTTTTTTTGCAACAGCATCACACTGTTGACTCATATTTAGCTTGTGGTCCACTATAACCCCTAGATCCCTTTCTGCCGTACTCCTTCCTAGACAGTCTCTTCCCATTCTGTATGTGTGAAACTGATTTTTCCTTCCTAAGTGGAGCACATTGCATTTGTCTTTGTTAAACTTCATCCTGTTCACCTCAGACCATTTCTCCAATTTGTCCAGATCATTTTGAATTATGACCCGATCCTCCAAAGCAGTTGCAATCCCTCCCAGTTTGGTATCATCCGCAAACTTAATAAGCGTACTTTCTATGCCAATATCTAAGTCGTTGATGAAGATATTGAACAGAGCTATGTCCATGGCCATCTTCTGAAAAGGCTCCTCTTAAGACAGGCAGGTGTCTCAAGGCTGCTTTACCCTTGTTCCAGGCCTTCCCCACCCCCTGGCAGGGGTCGCAGGACCTGCAGTACTGCTGGACTGTGTCAAAGACTCCGGGTCAGTAAAGGTTCTGTCGCAGCCTCTGCCTGATGCGTTGGATCCCTGGTGTCCCGAGAGGGATATCATGGGCCAGATACAGCAGCCTCCAGCGGTACTTCTGGGGGACTATCAGCTGCCTCCTGATCCTCCACGGTTCCCTTCCCCTGGGGGATCCTATTCCTGGTACAGGAATCTCTTCTCCCAGAGGAATCTTTCTCTGCAGCCTTCCCCATGCTGTGCCAGCAAGTTCCCTGAGCTTCTCTAAGGAAGGGTCCTTCTGCAGCTCAGCCTGGAATTCAGCGGCTGGAGAGGGAAGTGAAACCAGTTCCCTCTCACTGCCTGCAGTCACAGCCCTCCAGACTGGAGCACTGGGATTTGGGCTCTCTTGGTGAAGAGCCCCCATCTTGATCTTGGCCACCCTCTGACCAGGCGTCTCTGTCACCAGCAGTGCCCGTTTAGCTGCTTCCCCCTGCCCTGGGGCCTCTTGCACCTCTGGACAAGGCAGCCCTGGTTGGCAGCCATCCCGCCCTGGCTGTGGTTCCCCACACTCAGCTGGGGTCTCTGATCCCCCCCCGGGCTCAGTTTCACCCCTGCTGTCCCAGCGGGGCAGGCAGCGAGCCCGCTGCTTTGCTCACAGCATCAGAGCCAGCGTGAGCCACCTCCCCGCATGTGCAGGGGGGTGGGGAGCATTTCTCTGTCCCACTCAGCTCCAGGGCTCTGGTTACAGACAGGCAGGGCAGCTGAGCTTAGCAACTCCTCCCCCACAGAGAGCAGAGGCCACAGGTCCAGCTGCACCCCAGACTGCCTGTGCTGTGGCACTCGTGCTCCCTTGGCAAGGGCTCAGTTTCACCACTCTTCAGGGGCAGCAGAGCTTCTGGGCATGGCTGAGAGAAACGCAGCAAAAGCACATACCTGCCTACTACTGTGGGTGCATCTGAGGACAAAAGACAGCCCCTCAGAGCCCCGGTGCAGATACTCAAGGGCTTCCCCTGCAAGTTAGTTCATTTTCCAGCTCAGTTCACTGCCGCAGATGTGGGGCGAGTTAGTGTTTGACATGCCAGCCACCGAAATGGCATCTCCCTCTTCAAAACAACCTCCCCAAGCATGATGGGAATGGCACGTTCTCCAGGGCTCCATAGTCCTGAGATCTGCCCCACTGGGACACCGGCTCTTCAGAGGGATGCCTGTGGGGGCAGAACTGTATTTTCTGAATTTTTCAATGTATGTTCTTTCGGGCATGTGCGCTAGACTCCTGGCTGGGGGTCCGACATGCACGGGAAATAGCAGCAGCTGCTCATTTAATGACAGCAGAAGACCTGGACCCCAGCACCAAGGCTATGAATTGAATCAGCTGCTGAAACAATGCCCTCTCCTCCACACTCCCTTGGCAAAGGCACCTGCACTCAGCAGCCCACTGGGCACCGAACGCCAACTGTGGGCTTGCAGGAGACACAGGCATGGGCGTGGATGGGAATGAGGTCTGTATGGAGTAAAGCGGAGCAAGCTTCCCAGGCAGCCGCTCCGAAGAGCCGTCACAGCATGGAGCTTCAGGCCACGGGGGCAACGCAGGGGCTGCGCGCCCGTCTCACAAGCAGCGACCCGGTGCTGAAATAACCGAGGCCAGCAGCTGCAGCCAAGCTCCTCAGAAGTCACCCTCCACCCATCATTATTAGGCTTATGCTGAAGCCAGTGTCCCTAAAGCATGCCAATGCATCTGCCCCGCAGATGGCTGTGATCAAACAGCTCGGCAATCAAGGAGAGTGACCAGTGTCCAAATGGCAGTGCAGCCCCCAACCAATTCCCATGGTCCAAATGGAGCAGCAGAGAGGCCAGGGCAGGGCACATCACACCTGTTACTCACCCTCAGCCACTCTGAACATGGCTCTGTTCACTGCAGAAGAGGTCCTATCTCCTCAGGCAGGCACATCTGCTGACTGAACTGCCCTGGACTCCTGCCAGCCCTGCAGAGCCAACACAACAAACCAGCAAAGCCAGCGTGGCTCTTGGAGGGCAGGCTGGGTTGGCACCTCTGCCCTGGCATCACCTTCACCCAGCTAGCAAGGGGCTCCCGGAGGCAGCTCAGCCTGTTCAGACAGAACTGCATGCCGCAAGGTGATTTTTGAAAACAGGGTTCTGGGTGCTGGAGTTAAAAATGTCGTTCCTGACACTGATAACATGCCAGTCACCTGGCTTGACCTATTTCTGGGAGGTGCTCAGATGGGGGCGGTCTGAGAACATTAGCTAATTCTGGCTTGCATAAGGAATGGGACAGCTTTAAAATGTTCTCTGTATTGTTTCTCTTACCATAACTCAGTGGCACGACCTAATTTGGATGCTGTGTGATCATCCCATTTTAGAGGACAGTGCAGAACTAGTGGGGAACAGAGAATGATCAAGGCCTGGAAAACTCTCAAATGAAGATACCAAAAACAAACAAAAAAAACCAACAACCCAGATTGTAACCTTGGAGGAGACAAGATAAATGTCTATAAAACAATGACAGGTCCCGGAGAAGGTGCTTCTGTTCTTTCTGCCTCCTAACACAAGAACAAAGACCTTCCATTGAATTACAAGGCGGCGCATTCAAAACCGACACAAGGAAATAATTTTTCACACGACGTGTAATTAAACTGTGAAAGTCATTGCCACAGGAAACCACTGAGGCTAAGAACTTAAGATTCAAAAAGGGACTGGACATTTATGGGAATTAACAAAAAAACCCATACATGTGGGCGGGATATTAAACCTTGGCTTCAGAGTTGAGCCCCCAGGATGAGACCTGATGAGAGGAGATTATTTCACCTCTCTTACTAGGGGGTTCTTACACCTTTCTCTGAAGCAGCTGGTGCTGGTGGCTGGGCTAGATGGGGTTCAGTTCTGATCCAGTCTGGCAATTCCTATGTTCCTAGAGGACCCTGCAGCCAGGGCAGATGTGCAGAGAGATGAAAGAAGAGGGCAAGGTTTAACTTAACACCCATATGAATTTATTCAATCCAGAGTCCATAGTAGAGTGCAATGATGAGAAATGGGACTTGTTCGGATAATCAGCTCTCTTTATGAAACAGAGACACAACTCTGAGAAACTCCTTAATGTCCTAAACACCTGCACAATGGAACGGCGCTCACAATGATTACTGGATGAGTTTGACTTTAAATACAGAGATACGGGGGTTCTCTCCCATGGATACAGCACATCACATGAATGCCACCAAATTGTCAATCCCTACCCGCCCCAAAGTTACTGGAATAGAAAATAAAAAGCTTTGGAGTCAGAGGACCATAGCAGCTTCCCCCCTTCGCTTTCTGTCCAGTATCCAAGGGGGAGAGTGGAAAGTTAGGCTTTTTTTAAAAATTAAAGTTAGAGCAGGTTAGTCCTTTTTCTTGTCCTCTACTGTTTTCTCCGTCTGGGCCCCAGGGGAGCCATCGGCCACGTCCTCTGTCACTGGGGCAGGGGAGCCATCAGCCAGGCCCTCCTTTATCACCCCCTGGGTGCTTGTTGCCTCCCCATCGGGTAGCAGTGCAGGGGCACAGTCCACTGGAGTGGTACCTTGTGTTAGCTGAGGGACTTGGCCCTCCCCACTTATCCCGAATTCGTTGACGCGCGTCAGATCCACCCGGTAGATCCAGCGCTGATACAGGTAAATGAAGAAGACGACATCTGTGGGAAGAGAGCAGAGCGAGCGTAAACAGCAGCCAAACCCCAGGCCAGATGCCCAGTTCTCTGAACTGCCCAGTTCTCGGTCCCCCATGGCCTATAAGTGCCTCGTGAACTGCTTGGCAAGAGACCCCCAGGCATGAGTGACAGCATAGCTCAACTGCAGCCCACAAGGGAGATGCTGAGGCCCTGGGGCAGAGAGGAGGAGGAAAGCTCTTTTCTCATGCTGCATGGGGAACTCACAGGCCAGCCCATGGAGCCATCACTGGACTCCTGGAAGGCTCAGTGGGAGAAGGGCCATGCAGCTGCAATAAGCCGAAAGAAGTGGGGACTTGAGTGCTGGGATGGGTCCCAGCTAAGCCTGGGCGATCCCCACACTGGCTGGGGAGACACAGACATGCTACACCCCCATCGCCAAGTAGCACGGCATGCTCCAGGCCTGTACGACACGTTTGTAAAGAAGACGCATTGGCAGGGGATGGGAGGCTGGCACTGAGCCCCTTACCGTCTCGGAGGCAGCCTATCCTGTACATCATGGGCATTTTGATCACAAAGGCAAAGAGGTCATCGATGAAGGTGTTGAGTGCTTTGTAGGTGAGCATCCTCCAGGGGAGGTGGGCTACTGACTTCAGTTTGTAGTTTATGAACAGCTGCGGAGTCATTGTAATAAAACCTGGGGAGAAAGAGGGAGAAGTCAGGCGGTGGGCCCCTAGGTTAACTCCAGCCAAGGAAAGTACAGCGTGCGTCTGGGGCAGGCTGGATGCCAACAGAGCTGGCCCGGGCCATGGAGTTGTATCCTGGCAGAAATAAGGGCAAGCCTTGCACACAGCAGGTCTGCCATAAAGCAGGCCCCAATCTCTACGGAGTTCACCACACTCAGAGTCCCAAGAATAAATTGCTGAGGCAGAGGCCGGGGGGAGAGACTGTCTCAGCTATCTGAAATGGCAGAGTGATCAGACTGGATGAGCAGAGTGGTTCCTTATGGCCTTAAAATCTATTAAATACAAGAAGGCTGCTCAAAACAGCAGGCACTGCAAGGAAGAAGGCGCCTGAGCGAGTAGTGGTGAGATTACATGAAGGGCCCGAGGCAACCGATGCTAAGAGCAGGACAGTGGGAGGCAGAGAGGAGGAGGAGGCAGGCTGCCACAAGCCCAGGTAGTGCTTTAAAACAAAGACCAGTTGGCCTGGAATCCGAAAGGAACAGGGAGCCATAGCTTTGGGAGGCTGGTCAGCAGCAAAGCAAGTGGAAAAAACAAGGGAGTTTGGTTTTCAATGCAGGTCGGGTGTTCTGTGGGTGAATTGCAACACGTTAGCTAAGGGAGGTCATGGCAGCCTTGCAGAGATCAGGAGACTGCAGGTCAGGGTGGACTGATTTAAATCACCTATCAGGAAACCTTGATTTAAATCACTGATTTTAATCTTGCTTTGCTTTGGCACTGTTTAGTTCTTTTCCTAAAGAAAGGTCAATTCCCACTGGTTGGTAACAATTCAAACATGCTGATGTGCAACTAACTATACAGCCTTTACATTCCATCGGTGTTTCTATTGGCTAGCCTGGAGGACACACTATATATCTGTACATATTTTAACCAGTTATATAGCTTAACATACATTTATACAGATTCTTAATTTTTATTATCTGAGAAAATGGTGAATGATGTTGCTTATTTACTACAGGATTAATTTTTACTTGTGATTTATCTCAAGTTGCATTTGCATGGGAAAAAAATGCAAAGAAAAAAAATCCCAGCATTTAAAAATTGTTCCAGTAGTTAAATAAAACTACCTTAAGTGTACTGGATATATAAGGGGGGGGGAAATAATTTTACCAAATGTGTTATGCATTTAAAACTGATTTATTGAAGAAAGGAAGTATTATCTGTAGCTAGTAAATTGAACCAATTGTTTCTGGTCACTATGGCCTTCAAGACTTTAGAACTAATAGATCTCATCCTCTCACCTTGGTTTTATTCATCGATTGGAAGAGGAAAACAAGTTTTCCTGCTTTTCAACTCCTAATCGGTTTCTCAGCTCTGAATTAACCAGTTGAATAAATGGGGACAAAGGAAAACTCTCTGCACTTGCAGAGGTGACCACTGCTGTCAAAATAGGGTTACCATATTTTGTGCCTCCAAAAGGAGGACACTCCACGGGGCCCTGGCCCCGCCCCCAGCCCCGCCCCCTCCCCAAAGTCTCCGCCCCTCCCCTGCTTCCCGCGAACATTTAATTCGCGGGAAGCCTGGGCAGGTAAGGGGGGGTGTGGGGGGAGGAGGTGCGGCCCAGGCTGGCCCCCCCGGCGGCTCCAGCCTGGGTCGGCTCGGGCCCTCGGGTGCCGGCCCTGGCCCCCGGCCGACCACCCCCGGCCCGCCCAGCACTGCCGGCCCCCGGCGGCCCAGCGCACCCCCCGGCTCCCGGCCCCGGCGGCCCAGCGCACCCCCCCGGCGGCCCGACCCCGCAGCCCAGCGCACCACCCCGGCGGCCCGGCTCCCGGCCCGACCCCCCGGCTCCCGGCCCCGCGGCCCAACGCACCCCCCCGGCGGCCCGGCTCCCGGCCCGACCTCCCGGCCCAGCGCACCCCCCCCGGCGGCCCGACCCCGCTGCCCAGCGCACCTCCCCCGGCGGCCCGACCCCGCTACCCAGCGCACCCCCCCAGCGCACCCCCCAGCGGCCCGGCTCCCGGCCCGACCCCCCGGCTCCCGGCCCGCGCACCCCCCCGGCCCCGCGCACCCCCCTCGGCGGCCCGGCCCCGCGGCCCCGGCCCGGCTCCCGGCCCGGCCCCGCGAACCCCCCCAGCGGCCCGGCTCCCGGCCCGACCCCCCGGCTCCCGGCCCGGCCCCGCGCACCCCCCCAGCGGCCCGGCTCCCGGCCCGACCCCCCGGCTCCCAGCCCCGCGGCCCAGCGCACCCCCTCGGCGGCCCGACCCCGCGGCCCCGGCCCGGCTCGGCTCCCGGCCCAGCACCGCGACCCCGGCCCAGCCCTCCCTCCCGATTTTCCCGGACATGCCCGGCTTTTGGGGGATTTCCCCCCGGACGGGGATTTGAGCCCCCAAAAGCCGGACATGTCCGGGAAAATCCGGACGTATGGTAACCCTAGTCAAAATCACTTTGGTAAACTCAGGGTCCAGACGCTTAGCCAGAGACTTCCACCATTTCAGTGGCTTGACTTTCTTTAAAACTTTGGCAGCACACACAAACTGCTTAATATTATTTTTTATTTAATTGTAGTGATTTTAATAGATTGTAGATTTAGTCCTTAATACAGGCTGTCATAACTGCACATTGAATTTTAAATAATGTTGGTTTTAAGAAGAAAGATGTATTGTATTTAAATAAAAAATCTAATTGAAAATCTGATAAAAAAAACAAACCAACTGTTAGCCCCTGCTGCAGGTGGGACAGCCAGAGGCCCCCCTCACGGGCTCCACCTGAAACAAGCAGCAGTCACGGACTGCAAAAGCTCCAAGGTGGCAGCATAATGGGGAATGTGCAGGCCCTAGTGACAAATGCAGACATGGCCTTAGTGTGAATGCTCTGCTGTGGAGGAGAAAACGAACAGCTAAAGTCACTGGAAGAGAAAGGAAACAACTGGATACAGCAGGTTCTTTCAAGTGTTCAGGGAGCTTCGCCCAATGGGAACAACCCACACATTGCCCAGAGGGGGGAGATGGGAGAAGATGGCATCAAGGAAAACAAGAAGATGTGGGAAAAATCAATCGGGAACTTTAATCTTCCTTTCCCATTTCCTCCCCCCGCAGATAGTCTCTATCCTAGACACAGAAGGAAAACGCTGAGGACTTATCTACATGTCAAGCCAGGACATGCATCTACAGCCCACCAGCTTTCCACATAGTAAACTCACCACATTGTCACTGCTACAGTTGCTTCGGAGTGCAGTGTGCAGCAAGCTGGTGCCTTGCAGACAGGGCCAGTACAAGGAAGTTTCGCGCCCTAGACGAAACTTCCACCTTGCGCCCCCCCCCCCCAGCCCTGCGGCAGCTCCCTGCCCCCCCCCCCGTGGCAGCTCCCCACCCCAGCTCACCTCTGCTCTGCCTCCTCCCTGAGCACGCTGCCCCTGCTCTAATTCTCCTCCCCTCCCAGGCTTGTGGCACCAAACAGCTGATTGGCGCCGCAAGCCTGGGAGGCGGGAGAAGTGGAACAGCAACGGCATGCTCGGGGAGGGGGCATAGCAGAGGTGAGCCGTGGAGGGGAGCCCTGCGGCAGCTCTCCCCCCTGCCCTGAGGCACCCCCTGCGGCAGCTCCCCACACCCCCGGCCTGGGGAGCCATGCGACAGCTCCCCACCCCTGCTCACCTCTGCTACGCCCCCTCCCAGAGCATGCTGTTGCTGCTCCACTTCTCCCACCTCCCAGGCTTGCGGCGCCAATCAGCTGTTTGGCGCCACAAGCCTGGGAGGGGAGGAGAATTAGAGCAGGGTGGCGTGCTCGGGGAGGAGGCGGAGCAGAGGTGAGCTGGGTTGGGGAGCTGCCGCGGGGGGGAAATTGGGGGCACCACTTTTTGGCACCCCAGGCAACCACCTAGTTCGCCTTAATGGTAGCACTGGCCCTGCTTGCAGATTCCACCCTAGCTTGCCGTGCTACAACTTGCTGTGTGGACAAGGCTTAAGAGCCCCAGAGCAATCAGCAGCCCACCACTGAAAGGCATCATCAAGAAAAACAAAGGGGCCAGAAGTCTTGAGCAATGGCTCCGTACGAAGTCATGTTGCCCTGGGGATAATGGGTACCCTGAGGAATGCTGGGGAACTCCCATTGATAACTGCCCCTGGGGGAAAAACAATGCACAGCCCCAAACCCCCTCTTGGCCCTAGGAAACGAGCTGAAGCCAGGGGCGGGGATTATGCAGGTGAGTTTCTCTGAAACCCGGGCAGCTTGTCTACACTACAAACGTGTTGCTTGGATAGCTATGCTGGCAGAGCCCCCTCGTGGGGACAGTGTAATCCACCAGAAGCACTCGTGTCAGTGTGTGTGTGTCAACGCCAGGGGTTTTTCCAGCATAGCTATGTTGGCTAGGGAATGTGAGAGTTTCCCCACACTCCTAGGGAACAGAGCTCTGCTGGCAAAACTTTGCAGTGTTGACTAAGCCTATGAGGAGGAGACACTGCAAACTTGGGAACAGCCTCTATGATCACAGCCTGCTTGGATTCCATCAGTTCATTTAGGCAGAAGAGGTTCCACCCGAGTTCACACTAGCAAGGCTGGACATTGACCCACACAGAAAAGGCAGTTGCCCAGCAATTCACCAGCACGCACTGTCAACGCACGGGATACGGCAGGAAACAGAACCTCTCTAAACAGAAGCTGAAGTTGCTACAGTAACTCCCCCAAGAGCAGGGAGTATGGCCAGGAACAGACTAGAAGTGTGACTAAGTGAGGGACAGTGAAACCTAATCACTGCAGCCGAAGCCCATGGGGAATGTCAATACCCAGAGTCTGAAAGGAGATTGGAGGTGCCTACACAATACCGCAGGGCACGCTTCCAAGTTGGGGTTAGGAGACAGGAACGAAGAAACAAGGAGACTGAAGCCATCTGCTCTGGATCGTGAGACAGAACACGAGAGTGAGACATGAGAACATAGAACATAAGGGCCATACTGGGTCAGACCAAAGCTCCATCTAGCCCAGTATCCGGTCTTCTGACAGTGGCCAATGCCAGGTACCGCAGAGGGAATAAACAGAACAGGTAATCATCAACTGTTCCATCCCATTGCCCATTCCCAGCTTCTGGCAAACAGAGGCTAGGGACGCCATCCCTGCCCACCCTGGCTAATAGCCCTTGATAGACCTATCCTCCATGAATGTATCTAGGTCTTTTTTGAGCTGTTACACTCTTGGCCTTCACAACATCCTCTGGCAAAGAGTTCCACAGGTTGACTGTGCATATTTTCTGTGAAGAAATATTTTTTTGTTTGTTTGTTTTAAACCTGCTGCCTATTAATTTAATCTGGTGACCCCCTTGTTCTTGCGTTACAAGGAATAAATAACACTTCCTTATTTACTGTCTCTGCACCCGTCATGATTTTATAGATCTCTATCATATCCCCCTTAATCGTTTCTTTTCCAAGCTGAAAACTCCCAGTCTTATTAATCTTGCCTCATGTGGAAGCTGTTCCATACCCCTAATTTTTGTTGCCTTTTTCTGTATACTTTTTGTAATTCCAATTAATCTTTTTTGAGACGGGGCAACCACATCTGCACACAGTATTCAAGATATGGGTGTACCATGGATTTATATAGAGGCAATATGATATTTTCTGTCTTATTATCTATCCCTTTCTTAATGATTCCCGAACAGCAGATGTGAAGCCAGACCCTTTGCATGCGATATCAGGAGCTGGAGGGCTCCTTACTAGTACGTGCAATTCAGTATCTCTTCTCCCTGCTGAAAGCTCATCCCAATTGCAGCCATACACGTGACCAGCCTCTAACAGGTGCAGAGCACTATTCATGGCCTCCCCCGAGTGTGGGTGGACCCTGAAGCTGGGCGCGAGAGGCCGGGAGGGGGTCAGGAGGCCTCGGATGGGGCCCAGCGACTCCAAACTCAGGCACCTAGAACGCTGCCTTGTGCACTACTCACCGAATGTCAGAAGGAAGCCATAGAGCATGCTCAGGACCCACGAGTACCAGCCCTTGTGCTCCATGTACAGCAAGCTGTACACGGCGTAGCAGCCGAGCAAGGGGAAGAGAATCCACGAGAGATACCGGAATGCCATCTGGGGAGGCAATATTCAAAGGTGACCAGTCAGCTGGGAGCCACACAGAATCCTGCTCAGGATGGGAGGGTGGGGGTGGGGGGAGGAGGAGAGGGAGGGAGAGCCGAGGGTACTGGGGCCCGCTAGTCACATACCCACCTCTTTGCAGGCCTGCTGCCTTGCTGGCTCTCAAGCCCTGGCTTCACAGTGGGGGACTCCGGTTAAAAGGGGGTTTCTGTACAGCGCATGGGGTCACAAGGTGCTGGACACATCCTTTCTCACTCACTTGCTAGCGCATCACAGCAGGGCTGGAAGCAGGGTCGCAATCCTTGTTCCCTTCTGCCACCACAGCCACCAAGGAGTGAGTGTGCTCCATGCCCCTTGAACACCGGTCGCTCCCGGGGCTCCACCTCTCAAAGACAGAGGAGGGGGCCAGTAGAGCTACCAGGGGTTCTCAAACTGGGGTCATAACCCCTCAGGGGGTCACAAGGTAGCCACTGACAGCGCTTAACCCCCATTAAATTACGCACCCCCCATTTTTAATGAGGGGGGAATCACCTTCAGAGACTTGCTGTGTGAAAGGGGTCACCAATACAAAAAGTTTGAAAGCCACTGAGCTACACCCATACACTGCCTCCCTGGCTCTGGGGATCAGACCAGCAGAGTGGACAAGAGACGCACCTTGGGCACCCTTTAGCAGTTCATGGCTATGATGTTTTGCTGAGATTCCCAGCTGTGTGAGGGTGGGACTGCACCATCACACACATGTGGCTTAATGACAACTATGCCTCAACACCTGCAGCCATGCCAGAAGGAAAAAGATTGAAGGGTGTAACTTGCGGTAGCAAGGCCTAGTGTGGGCACTGGGCCACACACTGAGCTGATGGAGGGGATAACGTGGCTGCAGACAGGCACATGGAGGGCATGCATCACTCAAGCAGCTGCCAGGAGTCAGAGGTGAGATAGACCAAGGGGAGTAGCAAACTGGAGACATGAACACCCATGCGTCCATCCAGCAGAGAGGGGAGGAGGAACAGAACTCAGGGCAAACAAGACAACAACTAGAACGTGCTGTGGGTTCAGCTCTCTTGCAGGCCCCAGTGTAGCCCAGCTTAGCTAGGGAGCTGCTGTCCTGCTGGGAGAGCAGCAGCTTCCCAAGGAATAACGTAGAAGGGATGACCAGGGAAACGCTATCCAGGGCACCTCTCCTCTTTCGGGAGCAGGATCCTAATGCAGGGTACACCTGGGTCCTCTCTTCCCGGTCAAGGGGTCCCATGTCCAATGGCGTAGAAAGCTAACCCATATTACCCTGGGCCCCCACCTCCCAGAGGGATCCTACCATGCGCTGAAGGAAATCCCTCTGCCAGGCATTGGACTTACATCATCGTAGACTTTAGTAGACGATTCTATATATGTTGATTTGTCTTTGAAGGTTAAACGTGGAAAAATCCCAGCGACTTTGTTGTCTCGATCCAGCTGTTTATCGACAAGAGCAGAAGTTACAGGGGAGGCAGTACATAATAAAGGCCACCAACCTGTCCCCAGGGGGGACCCTCCTGAGAAGACAGCCTAGCTGGGAGGTGAGCTCCACATGATCACTAAGGACTAGTGTCTATTGTCCACACAACAGATTATGTAGCTCCCTCCCCCACAAGCCTCGTGTATCAAGGCCTACTAAGAGGGCAAATTATCAAGCAATGGAATGGCTCCAGCATGACCTAGCGCATCAAAAACTACCTTCCTGTATCAGGCCTGGATGGGTCTTGGAGGATGGACATACCAGTTGTGTGAGAAATACCCTTCGTTCATGAATCAATCCTTTCGGTAATCAAATGCTCATGTGCAGAGACTAGATGCACCACCTGCCTTGTGCAAGTGCAGCGTACATGAGGATCAGTGTGTCTAGCAGTGATGCCCTAGACAGAGACAATACTGAAGAGAACTACTTTGAACAACAAATGTTTTCAGTCCTACATGTCAAGATTAACTTCCCTAGTATTATCAAAGATCAGTGTCTTTTTATGGAAGCAACACATCCCCGTATTAATTAAAACACACCGATTTTTAAGCATTTTCTTGACTCTCTCTCTACAAAAGTGTTCACGGTTTGTCATGTTTGGCACCACCAGGTTCGTGGGAGAATGGGCTTTTGAATGATACTCAGCTCAACCCATTTCCGATGACACTATTATCAACATTTCCACTGACCATAGGACCTGGAGCTGGGAGGCAGCAAGTCCCCCGGCCAAGCGGCAGAGTGACACCACTGAAATGATGATCCTGTAGATTTTTACCTCCCAGACCTTTCTATCACTAGCTTGCCCTCAGGATGCGGTTTTATTACTCCCAGACTAAACAGGAGATGAAGGCAGGCCTGCTGCTTTGAATAACTGTATCGTTTGTGTCATGTCTGCAATCCACTGGCAGTTTTTATCAGCACACACTTGTTCCAGATAGACCCCCATCTCTCCAGCTTGCAGGGTCACCATAGTGAATAAGTCACCAGGAGTGAACAGAACAGTCACACTGTGAGCAGACCATGGAACAGAACCTGAGTTGCCAAAGTCCCACTGCAGCGCTGGGGTGAAATCTATTCATGCAACCCCTCAGCTACGATCCTTGGACGCAGGATGCCTATGGGAACCCGGAGAAATTCCTCAAGCAGTGGAGCCCTCTCAACAGCAGACCGAGGCTCCAGCACACTCCCAGAGCAGATCAACAGACGACCCTCTCCATCTTCAAGTCATGCAGCAATACTCAAGTCATGCAGCAATACTCACCTCTTCTCCACATCGTTTCCCAAACGGCTACAAAGGAAGCAACTGCAATGGGCCACCTCAGAAATCGCAGCCCAGAGTAAGCGTGGAGCAAACCGGGATGGATCTCACACTCACTAGCTTTCTGCTTACACTGGCAAGGTGGAGAATTGGGTCTTCTACACAGGGCAACCCTTCAGTCTGTGCATATGCGGCCCACAGTGCATTACCTGGGCTGCAGGGGCCGGGTGGCAGGGGAACGGCAGCACTGTACCCCCAATCCCGTGGGGCCCACACGGCTGCCCCGGACCCCCAACCCTGCACAGCTGCTCTGACCCTGGACTCCCACATGGGGTGGGCCGGCAGCCCCAACCCTTCCCAACGAGGCAGCGGGGAACCCGGCGGACCCTTGGCATATGGACCGGCCTTTAGCACACAGCTGAGTCGCATCACAGCTGTGTACTAATTGGGCCAAATGCGGCCTGCAGGCTGAGAACTGCTGGTCTAGTGCAACGAGCCACGTGCTTACCCTGACATCCATGACTTTTGTGATTTTCCAGAGGTCTATGAGGAGCCCGATGAAGACGCTGACTTGAACCACAAAGTTAGTTTCGTTGTCCAGGATGTAGAGAAGGACCACAAGTGACTGAAATACCCCGAAGAACACAGAGCGGACGGAGAGCCCCTCCAGAGACTGCCTGCTGTTCCAGAACTGGATATCTAGGAGCCAGAGAGAAGAGCATAGAGGGAGAACTTCCTGAGCATAGGGGGGCCCTTCGGGGGCAGCTAGAGCCGCACTGCAGGGAGGAGTTTCCAGCTTTCTCCGCTACCTCATGAAAAGGAGCAGAGCACAGGTCTACTTGCAAATGCCTTTCACTTCCATGAGTGGGAGTGAGTTGTGTTTCCCCGCTGCATGAAGAAGAAAATGGTCAGGCCAGCTCTGTGGGCCATGAAGGTGGTTCAGAAGAACCTGGCTAGAACCCATCCAGTGTTGGCAGCACACTGACTTTGCCCTCTCCATTACGTTGTGGATACAGACTCCCCTGTGGCTGGTAGGTGTGTGGCTAGTGTGTGATCATTGTGGGGTCATTATACAGACTAAACTCCCAGCAGTGTCAGAGGCATGCCGCTTGCTGCCCACAGACTTTGTAAGGGAAGCACTTGAAGTTTGCAAGCCCCACAACAGCTGAGGAACCTTATGAAACTGGTGGTTGGCAGAATGGAGAGAGTGCTCCTCCTGCCCTAAAGCACATTGGGGGGAATGGCAAGGAGCAGAGTGCAGAGAGTTAGGGCAGGTAGCAGAGGGACAGGTCAGCTGAGTCAGCCCTGTGGGGCCTCAGCAATTCATCACTGGAGAGCCTGGGCCCAAGTGACAGCAACTATGTTTTCCATTTAGTCACATCCGTGCTCTTCACCTGCCCCAGGCGTTCTTCCTCTTACATTCATATTGCCACCCTAAGAGGGGCACTGAATAACTCTGTAAGGCCAATGCAGACCCAGGTTAAAAACCCTTCCTAAGAGGAGTGAGGACTGGAGCCAAAAAGAGGAGATCTTCACTGCACAACTTACCATTTTTGAAGGCAAGAAACTCAAATATGCTGTGAACGATGGAAACGACAATGGTCAAAGCCAGCAGATATGGATTGGTCTCCAAAAGAGCAACCTGGAAAAGAAAACAAAGACGTGAAGAGCCTATCCTGCCCCTCCAGCCAGGCCCCACCCAAAGGGACCCAGAGAAGGCAATCCAGACAGAACTGAGGGTTTCAGGTGGACAAACGGGAGCCAGAACGTGTGTGGAAAAATAACCCAACCCAGAGAAGCTTTAGTAGGAACAACTGGGGGAAGCAGAAATCACAACAGATTTCAGAGTCACAGGAAACAGTAAGTTACATTACATCTAAGTGTGTGGGGTACTGTGGATACACTCCCGGGGACTGAGCAAAGCCCGCTGTGTCTGGCTTTCACTCCAGCCACAGTGATAGAGCGAGGATAGGCCCTAAGCCTGACAGCTCAGAATAAAACTGCAGTGAGTGGCACAATCGAACTGTTATTGCCTGCGCCAGTCTCAGAACTTATTTCTGTAAGAAGGGATACGGCATTAATAGGATTAATTTCTAAACTAAAGGAGAAAGCTTTTAAAATAAACAAGGCACTTACATCAAAAGGTACACATGTAATTTTAATGGAAGCCTTTTGTAAAACCGCATATACCGAACACTGTCTCTTGAAAACACTGTTAAAGGGGACCAGCGCTGTCCTGGTTCCTCATGCCCTTCCAGAATGAGGGAGGCCAATTCCTTACACACGGACACTGCTAGATTAGGAAACGCAGATCCCTGCCCCCATGGGCCCCTTGGGGAAAGCACAGTACCCGTCTCAGACCTCACCAAGTGACTGCAAATACTGCCCAGATTAACAGTGCTGCCCAGAGCACAGGGAGATTCGATACGAGCAGCAGTGCGGATCTGAACCCCTGCTGGGCACAGAGAAAGTGGTAGGCTTTGTTAGGGAGGGCTGAGGTCCTGCTACAGGTCCAGATCCTGCTGCCAGCCTCACAACGGAAGAACTACGGGATCACTTTCCATCCCAACTTACTTGTGTTTTTCCAGTGGTGGAGTTTGGGGGATGACGCCCCACATTAATGGCAATGCCCCAGGCAGCTGTTGATGGAGGGGGGGATGGGTTGCAGTGGCAGAGCCAGAGTTTAAGGCCGAAAGGGAACAGTCTGGCCTCCTGTCAGTCACAGGCCACTATCCCCCACACTAGCCCAGAAACCAAAAGGAGACCAAAGCATCACAACCCACAGGCGACTGGACAGGTTGAGAACAGGAGGGACCGAGGGGCACAGTGCCCGAGGCCCCCCGCAGTGGCAGGGAAACAATCAAGTGAGATACACCCAGCTAATCTGGACAAGTGACCAGCACCCACACACAACAGAAGGCAGAAAACACTCCCTCTCTCAACGTCCCTGCCAATCTGACCTGGGGCAAAAATTCCTTCCTGACCCCACATACAGCCATCCGTTCAACCCTGAGCACATGAGCCAGAACCAACCAGCCAATTACCTGACCGAGAGAATGCTCGGTACCACCTCAGAGATCTGGCCACCCCCACAATGTCCTATCTTCAGCTATGGCCACCTCTGATGCTTCAAAGGAGACAAAACCCTCCCAGAATACATTGAGGGGCGGGGGAATAAATCTATGTCTGACGGCCAACTGAAACCCTGTAGGACAAACCCCCAGGTTGCTGAGCCCTGCCCCCCACCATCCCAAACAACCCCCATCAGACATTTGCTCTCAAATTTGTTCAGCTTTCTCTCAAAAATAATTTGTTAGTCTCTAAGGTGCCACAAGTACTCCTGTTCTTTTTTCAAAAATAATTGTTTGCTCCAGCAACTCCGAACCTCATCCCTCTGATGTTTAGAAACCTTCTTCTAATTACCAGCCTGAATTTGTTCCTGGCCAACTTATATCTACTTGTTCTTGTGCCAACACTGTCCTTTAGCTTAAAGAGCTCATCACCCTCCCGGTGTTTACCCCCTTGCTGTATTTACAGGGAGCAATCACATCCCCTCTCAGCCTTCTTTTTACTAGGCTAACAAACCAAGCTCTTCTGGTCTCCTCTCAGAAGGCAGGCCCTGCGTTCCCCTGAGCAGCCTGGTAGCTCTTCTCGGCACCTGTTCCAGTTTGAATTAATCTTTCTTGAACGTGGATGAGCAGAATTGCACCCAGCCGTCCAAGTGAGGTCTAAACAGTACCTTGTACAATGGCATTAGTACTTCTCTGGACGTACTGGAAATGCCTCGCCTATTATCCTAGCATCGCATTTGCCTTTTTCACAGCCACGTCTCACTAGTTGGTGACTCAGCCATCCTGCAATCAACCCACACCCCCAAGCCTCTCCGCGGCCGCCCCGCCCCCCAGTCGCTTCTAACTGATGAACCCCCAGCTTGCAGCACCGATTATTATTAGACTATAAGTGCATGACCTTGCACTTCATATTATTGAATTTCATCCCATTTCTGTCACTCTAGTCTTCAAGGTCATCCCACTGCCAGCTCCCCAGAGCCCCACTGATCTAACCGCTCCTGTCTTGAGCTAGGGAGACAAGATCCAAGAGTAAATCCTGTGATGGCTGACACCATTTCCACAGAGCATTCTTCAGAGCAGAACAGCGCTGACTACACTGGCCTCGGTTTCCTTGGCAAGAATATCCTGGGGCCTGTCCTGTTGTACCCAGTCACAGGAGGCACCGATACAGCTTAAGGCTGAAGCCCTTCATACGTCCCAGGCTGAGTTCACCCCGCCACACGGGAAGCACTGGCTGAGAACAGGAGCGCTCAAAGCTGCCCTCTCCAGGCAAGGAGTGGTCAAAGAAACATCTCTCAGTCCTTGGTGAGGCCAGTTCAAGACTGGGCCTATGCATACTTGGAGCACTTCCTGAAGCCATGCAGTGGCTGATTCTCTCTCTCAGAAGAAGAAAGGTGGGTGTTGGGCAGAGAAGGCAGGAATCAAAGCAGGAAGCCAAGGGGACCTGGGCAAGCCCACCAGTTGCAGGGCCAGAAGGGAAGTGCTGGATCTTCCAGATGTGTGCAGAATGCAGCAGCACGATCCAGACTCTGCTGGGGTTTGATAGAAAAAGGAAACTGAAAGGGATCCCAGATGGTGGTGATGTCTGGGCCAGAAGAGAGGGAAGGTCATTTGGGAATGTTCTGAAAAGTGCCTGAATGACTTAGGGGCCTAAGATGCATTTTCAAAAGTGACTGCCATTTGGCGTTCAGGCTCCTAAGTCACTTAGTCTTTTGAAACTCTTAGCCAAACCTGAGCTGCTGAGGTATGTTAAAATTAAGCTGATAGTATGAAATGAGGAGCTGTTGGAAAGTCAGGCCAAGACGGGGCTGGATGGAGGGAGACAGGTCAGGAGTGGAGAGGTACATTTGGGAGCCATCCACACAGGAACAGCAGCTGAAGCTCTGCGAGTGGGTCAGAAAGGGTGGAGAGGTGCGAGTCTAGGACAGAGGTCTGTGGGACCCCCATGGAAAGTGGCAGAGAGAGGGACCCACCAAAAGCAAAGCTGGAGAAAACCCACCCAGAGGAGATTCGTCAAGGCTGTCTAACCTTTACAGAATCCTGCTCCTCATCCGATTGCTCGTACAAGTCCTCGCCCAGGAAGTTCCACGGGGACTTGGAGCTCTGGGCGGCATAGAGCTGCCAGCGCCACAGCGAGAGTGGGCAGAAGGAGAGGCGGAAAGGCAGCTGCTCCACTGTCTCATTGATGGGGAAGTAATCCTTCTGCAGGTTCCAGTAATCGTTGAAGTAGAGGATGGGGTAGTAGTCACCACTGACCGCATCGAACTTCACATCTGCAGCAATGGGAGAGAGAGCGCAGAGACAGGGATGGGATAGCACAAAGGAAGTGAGTGAAGGTAGCTAAGACAGACAATGGAGACCCACCTCATCCTGCAACTACAGAAATCATCCTAGACCAGCACCAACAGGAACCCCAGGCCAGCAACTGCTTCTGTACAGCGGGCTGCACACGGAGCCTGAGCCTCCCGGCCTTCCCTCGGGAGAAAGATGCCAGCCCCTGCAGCACACAGGGTACTCCCAGCACTAAACGACTGCCACAGTGCGATGGAGGGGGTCTTGCTTTGCCACAGAGGGACGGGAGAGTATAGCACTGTTCTCTCGGTGCCCAGAGCTCAAACCCCATTCCCTCTGTGTATTACTGACCAAGCTCAGACTCGGGTATTGAAAGCAGTCTGAACACCATCCAATTAAACCAGGCCATTTGCAGAATTCCAGTAGATCAAACTGGCTTTCAGGGAGTTTATGGTGCCAGCTATTTTCTTCTAAAGAGCATTTGTGATTTGAATCTCAAGCTGATGGACAGTGCCGGTCTAACGACCCTGGAGACGGATGTTCATTTAGCCACAGAACAGATAGTGCATGGGGCGCAGCAGGGAAAGTCTGCCACATACATCCTTCCCTGACAGCGTAACAGAGTCCTTACTTAGGGGGCCACCTGGTGAGAGTTTACGCTCCATGACCCATTCAGTCCTGGGCTGCCACTGAGACAGGCAACACAGGGGCCCAATTACAAGGGTGAATTGGTTTGTGTGGTTTTTTTTGGCGCTGTGGATGCCTGCCTCTTAGACGCTGCACTGAAGCCATTAACTCACTTCCCGTAAGCAGGCTTGGCAGAATTCAATTTGCTTTTTAAAAAAATAATTTTGACAGCTATCAATGCTTATTTCTTTAAGTATTTATCCAATTTTTACCTATTTATTTTTTCACAGTTGCAGGATATTATGGAGGGGGGTGTCTGACAGATGTTGAGATTAAGAAAGTTAAAGGTCCCTAAAAAGGGGCAGTGCTCTAGCTCTGCTAATGCCGGCATTATAACACTCTCTTATGTACCTTACGGGCGGAGTCACATTTTCAAGCAGCATTTTTCTTACCTTGCCTACCTAACAATACCAATCAGCACTGATGGAAAAGTGTGTGTGTGTGTGTGTGGTGAAATCAGTGTTTACCAACATTTACTGCTAAAAATCCAATCCTTCCAAGCCTACTCACAAGGCAATGAATAGATGGTAATAATTTAGTTACTACCAATTTGGGAGAAATGTATACTACGGAACTAGAGGGAAAGTCTCCAGTATTCCATTCCCAAACCCCTCAACTGCCCAATCCACAAGCATGCTCAAGAAATTAAGCTAGTCCAAAGCAGACAAAACCAACTCCACTCGCATGCAATTACTACGTTCCAACAAATGCCCCAAACTGGGCAAATAACATAGGAAAACTCTGCAGAGAGCTGTGATGGGAGGAGATGGCAAGACCAGCTTTAAGAACCAGATAGATTTGCTGTGAAGAGACGAGTTCTTGGAGCAAAAGCACACATTCCAAAATGGCATCTCAGAGAATGGGAAGTGCTGGCATATCCCAAGTTCTTACATTGGTCCAGAGGCGGTGGCACGCTACCCTTCACCCAGGGAGTATGATCGTCCACTATGTTGATGGTGAGATTAGGGTGCCAATGTGAGATCACCTCCACAGGGCCAAAGTCTTCTGCTCTCTGCAACAAAACACAAAGTCACATTTGGTACAGGGTGTTGGGGAATTTCACTGCTCTAGCAATAGCAAGAGGGCGCCACAGACAAAAACAGCCAGTGCAGCTCATTAGATTTGGGAACTGTAGGTAATTTTGGATTTGGTCGTGGGGAAAGAGTGCATAGATAAAGGCACTGGACTTCCACAATGCAGCTAAAGACACCACCTGACAGGGATGGAAGGACCTGAGGGGTTTAGGACCATGAGGGAGGCAAAGGAGAAGACAGTGTCATCCAAATCTCGGCCAAACATGGGCAGATGTAGATCAATTAGAGGAGAAACTTACTCCTGGAGGAATTCTGTGTCATTCCACAATGCAGAATTTCCTTCCCCCACCCTGCAGAAATGAGCTGCAATGCTAATAGCCACCACTAGGGGCCACTGGACTCTGCAGAGCCCAGCTCACACATAGAAGACACTGTTGGAGGGCAGAAGAGGGAGCTAGAGGGTTCCTGGCAGCTGCAGTTCCCAGCATGCCGTGGGAAGAAGAGGGCAGCACGTAGGAAGCATTGTACAAACCTGGGACTAAGCATCAGGCTGTTTCTCCCTCTGGATCCCTGGGCTTGGGGAGGCATGATTATGTAGTGTTATTTTGACAAATAAAATGTGTAGAATTTTAAAAAGATTGTGTGCAGAATTTTTAGTTTTAAACTAGGAGATTTTTTACAATTTAAAACCCATGAGAACTCGATTTGTTTTGCTAGGTTTTAGGTAGCAAGGGTCTTCGTAATGTTAGTTAGTAACCTTCCAAAGGCGCCACTTTGACACGGCAGCTCCAGCCCAAATTGAAAATTTCTGAACCAGGTCAGAGCAGGTGTCTGGGAGCTCACTTCATAGGCCTTTGGTTCCACGTCTTTCACTTCAGCCAGTCAGCCCCTTCAAGTGTCCATCAGTTTTCTCCCTCCTATCGGCCTTTTTGTGTCTTGTGTTTTTGCCATCTTTGTTCTCCTCCAGCCAGGAGGGAGCGAGAGATTAACACAAGTACATAAGAATGACTGGACTGGGACAGGCCAATGGTCCATAGCCCACTAGCGACCGGCAGCAGAGGGAGTGAACAGAACAGGGCTATTTATTGAGCAAACCATCCCAGCTTCTAGCAATCAGAGGTTTATGGACACCCAGAGCTTCGGGTTGTCAGCACCAGCCAGTCACAGACAGGAAACAAGGATTAGATCAGACCAGACCACAACCAGCAGGATGGCCTCTAATAATGCTTTTCTGCACCTCACAAGGCTGCATGAGGCTGTAAATCAGCAGCACCTGTGATCCAGTCTGGCACCCCCCAGCAAATAGCGCTGGGTTGTCCTGGGCCCAGAGACCACGCAGAACAGGAACACACATGCCTTAGGGGTGAGAGCGCCAGGGCATTACAAGGGCAGGAGGAAGCCTTCTGTAGCTGGTTTCTACTTCTCTATCATACTCAGATTTGTATCCATTTTCAACAGAGGATTTAACTGGGCGCCCTTTCTGAGTTAGCTCTTAACAGAGTTCTGCCTGGGACCCTTCTCCTCCTCAGTCACAAACTGCTGTCACAGGACTAGAGAGCTGAGGCAAAGAGGGGAGTTCCACAGGAGAGGCAGAAGTGACAGAGCAGCAGCACACGTATAGGAGCAGGAAAAGGTAGTTGAAACAGAGCCTGGGAGGTCCCAGTCCCCCAGTGCGATTGTCTGATAAAGGGGTGAAGGAAAACCTTGTATCAATACATCAGAGGGAGAACCAAATAACGGTTCATTAAAGAGATGGAGCAAAGAAGTACCCTGTGTAGGCAGGAGAATTCCACAGAAACATCTCTGCAGTACCAAGGATCAAGGAGGGTGAACCAACAAACATCCAGGGAACATTTTGGACGTATTCACTGCTGAGTCTAAGTTCTACTTCCCATTGGTTGGGAAAAGCATTAACCCACAGCAAACAAAGGGATACAGAGATGATTTAATCAAAAATCTGATTTAATTTAAATCATCAATCCACTTGTTGCAAAGCAACTATTCCCGGGGTAATGACACCTGGGATACGGCAAATTCTGCGGATGTCCAGGTTCTGCTAGGGAGTTAAGATGTACTTTGAAATGTCTTTACCATGTGTTTTACAAGTCAATTTGCTTCACAGCCTCTCTGCGAAATGCTGTAGGCCAATGTAATCGCTCCAACACCCCACCCCAGCAGAGATCCTGAGCATTCATCCTATTCTTTTGAAGTGGAAGTTAGTACCCAACTGCATCAAAGCCTAAACTTCTCTCCAAGCACAAAGACTCATCTGGGTGTGGAAGCAGAGGTGAGAGAAAAGCCAGGGCCTCGCTGAATGAGGAAAGCAGTTAGTTACCTTTATCATTTCTGGATCTGCTTCCGTCTCCCCCGTCAGAAGATTCTTGGTTTTCTGGAACCGTCGACGTTTATATTTATTTATCACTAGAAGGATAGAGACAGACAGGCAGACGTGAGTAACGCTGAATTCTTCCACTTATCAGTAACACACTCTGGCATGTGCAGAGGCCCCACTGCAGCCAGGGATAGGGGAGGCCACAACCCCGGCACGTGGGGGGAGGGGTAATGCCCAAAACAGATCCGCTTCAAGCAGCATCTCCCTGCTTCTCCTAACCTCATGAGTTGGGACATAAAGTGGACCACTGACCAGGTGAATGAAAAGTATCAGTTCTTGGCACTTCCTGACCATCCTTCGTTCAAACTGGACATCTCGTGACCCCCCTGTAATAACCTTGTGACCTCCTGCGGGGTCATGACACCCAGTTTGAGAACACCTGCTTTAGATTTATACAAATATTAAAAAACCCTATTCAAGGCTCACAGTAAATTAATATAAGAAAAGCATCCAATGGGGACATAATACCTTCTTAAGAACAGAAGAATGGGCACACTGCGTCAGACTAAAGGTTCATCTAGCCCAGTATCCTGTCTTCCAACAGTGGCCAATGCCAGGTGCCCAAGAGGAAATGAACAGAACAGGTAATCATCAAGTGACCCTGTCATCTATTCCCAGCTTCTGACAAACAGAGGCTAGGGACACCATCCCCGCCCATCCTGGCTAATAGCCATTTGAACCCTGTTATAGTCCTGGCCTTCACAACATCCTCCAGGAGAGAGTTCCACAAACTGACTGTAGATTGTGTGAAAAAATACTTCCTTTTGTTTGTTTTAAACCTGCTGCCTATTAATTTCATTAGGTGACCCCTGGCTCTTGTGTTATGAGAGAGTAAATAACACTTCCTTATTTACTTTCTCCACACCAATCATGATTTTATAGACCTGAATCATATCCCCCCTTAGTCGTCTCTTTTCCAAGCTGAAAAGTGCCCGTCTTATTAATCTCTCCTCATATGGAAATCCTCTGACTCCCTGTATTACACAGGACTTCACCTAGTTACTCCGGCATCGAGCCCAATGGTTTGTTTGGCTAAAGCATACCATCCAGAAAGGCGGTCAGCTGGAGAATCTGCCCCTTCCCTTGGCAGTTTGCACCCATGGTTAAAAGTGTCTGGCTTTATCTCAGTAGCAGCCTTGCATATTTCAAAAGATGGTCTCTGCAAAAGCCACATTGGGGAGATTTCTCTAGACCTCACAGATTATGCTCAGATGACATTCTACCTAGCTTCATGTTACATGACAAAAGACAGCCACATTCCCATCCTACGCAGCACAACACACTCCCTTTCCAACACAAAATTGCACCCACTCACTTCTGATTCATAGTGCATCACTTTTCGGTAATCCTCGAGGATCATCCCAACTTCTTGGAAATAAGTTTCACTTACCATTCTCCAGAAGCCAACTCCTAGATCTGTTGATGCCCATCTGTGTGTTTTTTTTTTAAAAAACACACAAAGAGGTCCCTTTCCAAAGGGCATTTATTCAAATTTGTATAATAAAGATAGAGACAGCGTTTAAAGCCAGAAGGGATCAATGATCTCTAGTCAGACCGTAACAGGCCCTTGAATTAATTCCAATCTTGATTTTAAGAGAGTCAGTGATGGAGAATCCATGAAAACCTTGTGACTTAACTAAAAGTAACTGGGAGAAGGGGTGGGGGGGAGTGCACGGAGGAATGACCGCTGGAGCCCCATGGGGGAGCACCCCTCCACCACAGGGAGGCACAGAGCCCCCGCTCCAGCCCACAACCGTGGTGCACAGTCCTGGCTCCAACTCCAGCTGTAGCCATGGCAGGGGGTGGGAGGGAGGCACATGACCTGGATGCAGCCCTGGAGGGTGGGGGCGCACACAACCTGGAGCACATAACCGCGGCGGGGGGCCAGCAGGGCTACAGCCAATGGGGCGGGAGGCGCACGCCCCAGCTGTAGCCATGGCCGGGGGGTGGGGGAGATGTGTGTGGTATGTGCACAGCCCTGGCAGGTGATGGGGTGGCATGTGCAGAGCCCCCGCTGCAGCCGGGGGTAGGGGAGGCCACAACCCCGGCAGGTGGAGGAGAGGGGTAATGCTGAGAGCTGAAGAGCCATGGAATCTGTGACCTCCATTACTAAATCATATCCTTACTTATAAACTGCGTTCAAGTCACCCATTAATCTTCGCTTCAAGCTCAACAACTCCTTGACTATCCCGATGCTTAAATTAATGAAAACAATCACTAACCCAGTCAGTTTAATGGCTATCGATAGAGTAATGGCCGACAAGCAGGACACTTCCAGTGTGAGGGCACCACCAGTGGGGAGGCACATGACCAGTGGAAGCACCTACACAAAGAAGATTCCACACCCCTCTGGTCCCAAGATATAACGTTAAAGAGGTCATCAGACTCCTTTGCTAGCTCCCCGACCTCTGAATTCAGATTGGCAGCTGCCCTTTTGAGGAGGGCCTGGTGCTCCTTGAAGTCGTCGGGGGTGTTGCTTGTTTGGGATGGGCCCACCACCATTTCATCCGGAGAGGACGACAACTGCATCGCCGTGGGAGGGGCGGCTTCCCCTTCCTTGTCTGGGAATGGCTCCTTGGGTGTTGGAACCTGCTGTGTTGCCCCCACCTCAGATTCGGCACCATGCTCCAATTCCAGTGTCGGTGGTGCCGGAGGCAGCTTGTCCGATGTGACCAGGGAGGAACGGCGGGAGTATGGGACCGGCATACAGGTATGCCCCACAGGTTCCAGTACTGCCACTGAGCGGGCCACTCTCTTTGCTGCCACACCACCACTGCAGGAGCTGTGCCAGTCTTGCGGGTTGGTGGTGACTCACCTTTCCTTGGTGAGGGGCTGAACTTCCCCTCTGACTCAGACCGTTGCCCGTCCAGAGCTGTAGAGGCTTTAGTCTGCTGACTGACCCTCGTTGGTGACCGGTAAGGAGAGGGGGAGGATCAGTGTCTGCTCGAAGAGCTGTACTAGGGAGTCTGAGACCAGTGCCGCGATTGGGAACCGGAGGGGATCGACGCCCAGGAGACCACCTAGGCGATGGTGACGTGTGCCATGGTGATCTCTGGCGGGAAGTCCAACGATACCGTGGGTTTGGGGATCTGCACCTTAACTCAGGTGTCCCACGTCTCATAGGTGGAGATTGTGGCATGAGGAACCTGGGTCTTCTAAACGGGGACCGGGACTGTGGTGGCGAGATCCAAGGCCACGGCGATGGGGATTGGCACCTGCGGTCCAGGGACCAGAGATGTTCCACTGATTTAGAGGGCAGTCCCATAACTGGCTTGCCCTTGGATGCCGCAGGCCTTAGCCGGGCCCGTTGCCTGGCTTGGTGTCTGCAGTGCCAGTCGGCCTATTTGATCTGTGGCCACCAGGGCCGCTTTGGGCACCGAAGGCCCTACAAGGAGCTGGGGTCCCTTGTCGCTCCCAGGAAGTGGATCCCTGGGTGGGCTAGGGGGTCGGACAATAATGGAAGCTCCGGGGCGGGTACATGGCCTGACAGGTCCTTTTCCTGAAGCTCCCTTCCCCACTGGTGCTGGCGGGCCCCTGGTCTGCGGCCGCTTCTTAGGCACCGGTGGGGGGGGAACGGTGGTGGGCGGATTCCGGTGTCAGCATTGCGCTCTGCATCGATATCGAGGTACTAGGCATAGAGTCCAATTGGGAGGGCTCCGAGGCAGGACAAAGCGTAGCCTCCATGAGGAGGGCCCTCAACCGGATAGCCCGCTCCTTTTGAATCTGAGAGTGAAAGTTCTTGCAGATTCCTGCTCTTGTCCCCCAAACACTTTAAACAGCTATTGTGGGGGTCGCTAATGGGCATTGGCCTGCCGCACAATGAACATGGCTTAGACTTGGAGTGGGGCATGTCCCGTTCCCCAGGCTCTAAGGCGAAGCCCCAGCCAGGACTCTTAACTACTAAACTATACTAACACTTAGACCATTAAGTTAAGTACGCCTCTACCCCGATATAACGCGACCCGATATAACATGAATTCGGATATAACGCGGTAAAGCAGCGCTCCAGTGGGGCGGGGCAGCGCACTCCGGCAGATCAAAGCAAGTTCGATATAACACGGTTTCACCTATAACGTAGTAAGATTTTTTTGGCTCCCAAGGACAGCATTATATCGGGGTAGAGGGTTACCTATAAACTAATACAAAGGAGACAGAACAATGGGTTGTAAGAACCTCTAACACTTACGCAATGCAAGACAAGGCGCTCCGACCAACTGTCACTAGCCCTAAGAAAGAAATGAGAGGGCGTAGGGCTGACAGCGCCTAAGATACCGATGCATGAGCACGGCACTCAAGCGGGTGCCACAGTTGACCCTACGGATACCACTAAGGCAAAAATCTTTGACACTGCACGTGGGCACGTGCACACACACCCACACCCCCACCCAGAATGGACATGAGCAAGAACTCACAGAAGAACAGCAGCTGATTCGGGTTACTTGCATCCAAGAGTTTAAAAAGAGCTGGAGGAGAAGCTTACTGGACCATCAATACTCACTTTTCAATAAGTCCTGTAACTTCCACGGTGTTTCCAAAGAATGGAAGAAAGCAAACGTGCCAATATTTAAAAATGGTAAATGTGATGACCTAGGTAATTGTAGGCCTGACGCTGATCCTCGGCCAGATAACGGAATGCCTGATATGGGACTCGATTAAGAAAGAATAAAAGTAGAGTAATACTATTCATACCAATTTACACTGGTTTATGGAAAATAGATCCTAACTTGATTGTTATGAGATTATCAGCAAAATTTGTAAAGATAATATTTGTAATATACTAAGACTTCTGTAAGGCATTTCATTTAGTATCGCACACCATTTTGATTAGAACCTAGGAAGATACTAAATTAACATGATACAATTACTTTGAGACCTATCCATTTAAAGTAAGGGGTGGGGGCCTCATCAAGCAGGTGTGTTTTTAGCAGGGTTCTGCAAGGGACAGGTTGCTGATTTAAAGACCTGGATTGCTTGGTAAAGTGGGTGCCAGCAAACGGTATTATTTTAATATAGGTTAATGTATACACCTAGAGAAAAAAAGAATGTAGGACACACCTATAGGATGGGGGACTTTAGCCTGGGAAGCAGCAACTCTGAAAAAGATTAGGGGGTCGTAGTGGATAATCAGCTGAACATGAGCTCCCAGTGCGATGCTGTGGCCAAAAGGACTAATGCGATCGATCCTGGGATGCACAAACAAGGGAAAGTCAAGTACAAGTAGAGAGGTTCTTTTACCTCTGTATTGGCACTAGTGCAACCGCTGCTGGAATAGTGTGTCCAGTTCTGGGGTCCACAATTCAAGAAGGACATTAATCATTTTCATGGCTCTTCTCTGACCTCTCTCCAAATTATCAAAGTATTAGAAAACCTGCCTTTTAGTGAGACTCAAGGAGCTCACTATTTAGCTTAATAAAGAAAAGGTTAAGGGATGACTGGATTACAGTACCTACCTGGGAAACAAATATTTGATAATGGGCTTTTCAGTCTAGGAGAGAACAGTTTAACATGATCCAATGTCTAGAAGTTGAAGCTAGAAAAATTTGAATTGGAAAGAAGGTACACATTTTTTTAACGGTGAGGATAATTATCCATTGGAACAACTAACAAAGGGTCATGGTAGATTCTCCATCACTGGGAATTTTTAAATCAAGGTTGAATTTGTTTAAAGTAAGAGATGTTCTACTTCAAAAGGAATAATGTTGAGAAAGTTTTCTGGCCTGTACAGGACATAACAGTAGTGGTCCTACTACAGACAAAAAGAAGGGGGGCGCGATCAATGAAGTTTGAGAGCCACTGCTGTAGAATCACACCATGGCTTGCCATCCACTAACTCACCATGTAGACAAGCCCTTAGTTAGAAAGCGCAAGACACACAAAGGGTACATGTCACCAACACGGCACTATGGTAGCCTCTCAGTTAGTTCTTCTAGTATTAGAACACTTCTGTACTATGACACCAGTTATCACACACTGCTCAAGCACTATATACCTAATCAGACAGTCATGGAGTTTAAGGCCAGAAGTAGGGTGACCAGATGT
The DNA here is from genome assembly GCF_027887155.1 of Malaclemys terrapin pileata. Lineage (NCBI taxonomy): Eukaryota > Metazoa > Chordata > Testudines > Emydidae > Malaclemys > Malaclemys terrapin. The sequence goes on along the minus strand of NC_071524.1, from coordinate 11,735,814 downwards.
CTCGATTTGACAGGGACAGTCCTGATATTTGGGCCTTTTTCTTATATAGGCTCCTATTACCCCCCACCCTGTCCTGATTTTTCACACTTGCTATCTGGTCACCCTATCCAGAAGGGAGCACCTGTATTCCCTGTAAGCTGTGCACTTGGGCGGCTGCACAGGAGAGATTCAAGTGCCGCCCAGCTGATTAGCAGAGTCCCCACAGCCAGCAGCATGTGTTCAGGTGCCCCTCCCCCAATGTTGATTTCCCCAGCAGCCAGCTCACACAGTCTCTCTCCCTCACACACACTCTCTCTCTCTCTCCCCCCCTCCTCATGTACCCCATCTCTGCAGAGCTGGGGAGGGGAGACAACAGGGCTCAGGACAGAGCAGGAGAGCTTTCCGTGTGTGTCTTAAAGAGATAGTGCATGGTTTTCCCCAGTAGCCAACACACACACACCTCCCAACACATACTTGTATTATTGCTGCTGTTACTCCTTGGTACTTCCTGCAATGCACATATATTCTCTGTAATTTTATTCTTTCCAAGTGTGATATTTTAGTGTTTTGACTGGTTTATGCATTTCATAATTTTTATTTCTCTTTAAATTTGATTCTTTGAGAAATGAGTTCTAAAATGCGTAGCCTGTCCCGGTGGAGTAACTATCCTTATGGCAACTTTCTAAAAATATATACAGATTGTCTCTAGGTTTTTTGTTTTTACTGGTGGCGCAGCGCCGCACATACCTTGGTACACGTTTATTCCGCACATGGATAGAAAAAGTTAGAGGGAACATTGGGGACCACCATCTCAGAGTCTGACCTCCTGTGTAACACAGGCCACCAACAGTACCCAGCAAACACAAAGTAAACTCAACAACCAACATTAGACCTAAGCATTACAGCTCACAGGAGCCTAGACTATTACGTGCCACAGGCAGACAACAGAAGGGACCAAGAGGCACCAGTGCCCAAGATCCCCACAATTGCAGGGAAATGATTACATGAGATACACCCAGATAATCTTGGCAAGTGACCAGCACCCACCGCTGCAGAGGAAGGAGAAAAATCCCAAGGTCCCTGCCACGCTGACCTGGGGGAAAATTCCTTCCCAACCCCATGTATGGCAACCAGTTCAACCCTGAGCATGTGAGCAAAAACCAGCCAGCACAGTACCTAAGAACGCTCGGTGCCACCTCAGAGCCCTGGCCCATCCCAGCCAACATCCCATCTCCAGCCATGACCATCCCTGATGCTTCAGGAGAAGGAAATCAAACACTGTTGAACCCCACCACTCATGCCTGCAGGAGCTGTCTTACTTCGTGATGTGTGAACCGTAGCAAGTCTTCTGTACAAGTTCTTCTGTTTGGGATCGGGATGGAAGCCACTCTTCGTAAAAAACACATGGACGTACATGGAGCCATTATGCTGCACGCTCTGAAATCATACACACCAACAGGATGGTTAGCCAGCTTATTCCCTGCACTGGAAAACTAGGAATGACATTGCCTAGGCCATGCAGAGCAGTATGCATCAAGAAGTGTACTGTGCCCGTCATGATCACTTCAAGACACACTGCCTTCCTCTTCTGGATGCACTAATAGCATCCATTATGCTCCAAAGTGATATGTCTATTCCCTGTGTAATGAAAAGGCTTAATACATAGAGCCTGTACGAGGGGAACATCACAACACTGGTTTTATAACTAGTTTTATAGATCTCTACAATTCTAAACAAAGCTTCATCACCACACGACCGTTGCTCTTTCCATGTAAGTACCACGCTTCCCTTATTTCCCTGCTGTTTATTTATACTACCATAGTGCCGAGGAACCCCAGTCATGGACCAGGACCCTGTTGCACAAGGTGCTGTACAAACCTGGAACAAAAGACAGCCTTGCCCATAAATTAGCTCTGTGCATAATACGTATGAACAGTGGGAATGGTTGCTCTTGGAATGCTATTTGTCTAATCCTGAATGGATAAAGAAGGTTTCCCACGCACCGTCTGGCCATAAGAAAGGCAGGAGCCCACTCTTAACTATACAGAGGCTGCCAAGTATTAAAGCTTTTGGGTTACTCAAGAGATGAACCCCTGTGACGGATGAATAAGGCTGTTCCAAAGACACTTTTGTATCACAGTAATACCATGGGGCCTGAGGGAGATGAAGCCCCATTGCGTGAGAGCCGTTCAGACATGGATGGTTTGGAAAAACGTGCAGCTTAATAGCAGACAAGACCAAGTGGGCATAAAAGAAAGAATGTGGGTGAGAAGTTGAGAACACCGATGGGATCATGTGGCCCCACCACCTCAATGGCTCCACTCGCAACCTGGCCCCACCCCATCTTATCTTTGGCTCTACCCACAGCCCAGCCCCCTCAGCGGCTCCAAGTAACTTTTTTAAATGTTTATAAGATTAAAAACTAAAGGACAACCAAGCCAGGCCTCGGTAATCCCCAAGGGCCATCTGTCTGCCATTGCAGTGGTCTGTGTTCTGCAGCAGCAGATTTTCAGGAGGGGTTTGGAGAAAGCTTGGGTAGTGGCTTTACAGACCAATTTCGAGAGGATGATCCATGCCTACTTACAGCCCAGAAGCAAGCACTAAGGGAGCTACAGGCAAGCAGGCTGTTGAGGGAGACACTGCAGGAGGAGTAGCAGGAGACCACTTGCTAGCAAACAGTAACAGCTAGGAGGAGGGCCCTGAAGAGTGATAGCATGCAGCTGAAGTCTGACCCAGGGGAAAGGGGGAGCTAGCAGAGCAAACGGAAGAGGGAGAGTACCAGGAACACTATCTCAGCAGTGGCATTTTGAACAGGCCAGAGGTAGCAAGGAGCCAGAGTCAGGATGGGACATGAGGGGCCTGAGTGAAAGTTTTAGTCATATGGGCAGTGAGAGATGGCTGGGTCCGAATAAAAGGAGATGGTCTAGACGTCACCCTTACTGGCAGAGCAGCAGCTCGCCACCACCCGAAGACAACCCTCCTTTGCAAACAAAGAAATGGGGCTGGTTTTGCAAGCTGACCAATGCCTTGTTCCGGTACATCTCAGCATCTGACTTCTGCCCTGGAACACAAGGCCAGAAAGGACATTGCAGGCAGGGCGGTTTATTGCTGGCCAAATCAGGAGAGAGAAACTCAGGCTTGCGATAGAATGCCAGCTACACCTTACTTATGGAAAGATCAGTCACTCCGCAAGATCCCTGAAGGCTGCAGAGGGAAAGCCTGCAATGCCTTAGCATTTCATCTGAGGCTTTAAAAGGAGGAGGACACAGAGCAAAAAAGGGAGAAAACTCATCTCCAAGTCAGTGCTCCATTCTATGGCCCATTATCCAGCGTCAGGAGAAAAACCACCTAGGAAGAGAGAAATCACAGTTATGTACTAACCTCAGGAACGTCTAACTCTGCATAGCGTTCATAGCACCCATCTGCATTCTCACCACTGGTCCAGTCACCATAGACAAGGTCCCGTTGCTCCCAAAACAGTGCTGAGGTGACATTAAAATCTGTAAAGTGCTCATGCTCTGAGATATATACGTGAAGATCCTGCAGGGAGAAGAGAGGAGGGTTGCTTCTGGCAGACAGCTCAGCGTGATGGTGACATCAAAATACTGAAGGGAGGGTGGGTGAAAGGGGATACTCCCAGGAGCAGATAGCCACCCCTGGATGGAACTCCAACTGAAATGCTGTTTTACTTACTTGTGAAGTGTGGTTCTGCTCTGACAAGCGGCCCCTTTTGACTTAGCAGATGGCTCACAAGAGAACAGAGTTAGCACTGCTGGCTAACGTAAGTTTCTCCTGCTTTTGACTCCTGTTAACCATGCAGAGGCAACACAGGAATGAGAGGAGAACCGGGAGTCTGTTGTGGCTCATGTGTCATCAGGATCTTTAGCTGCATGCCAACTGCCAAGTCCTGCCCTCTGTCAGACATGTGATCCACGCAGGGCAACAGGGTTGCAAAAGTTTACATGACTGTACAATCTTTATTGCTGAGCCAGAAAGACCCCAGCTTGACTCTCAGATCCCACGATGGGTTTGCAAGGAAAACAGCTCTATATCTGTAAGCTGAGCAGGTTAGCTATGCAATCACTAAGGGCTTGTCTGCATGGGAAAGTTATATCAATATAAGCTAAGGTCTGAATCTAAACAGCTACAGTTATACCAGTACGACTCCCTGTGCAGACACATTCATATTCCCATAGAACCGGGCCTTTTTAAATTTAGCTTATGTTGCTTGGGAAGGGGTTTAAACTAAACTAAAAAACCCCACTCTTATTCCAGAATAAGAGTGTCTGCACAGGAGTTACACAGGTATACTTATACAGGTTTAATTATACCTGTACAACTGCAAACACTTTCCTATGTAGGTAAGCCTTAAGGGCGTCTACGTAAAGCACTTCAGTGTAGACACTACCTTCACTGACAGGAGGGATTCCCCGATCGGTGTACGTAATCCACCTCCCCCAAGAGATGGTATCTAGGCTAGAATTCTTCCATCGACCTGGCACTGTCTACACTGGGGTTAGGCTACGTCTACACATCGCACCTTACAATGGCACAGCTGTGCTGGTGCAGCTGTGCCGTTGTCAGATGCACTGTGTGGCCGTTCTTTATCACCGTGAGAGCGCTCTCCTGGTGACAAAATAAAACCACCCCCAACGAGGGGCAGCAGTTTCGTCGCTGGGAATAGCGCTGTCCACACCAGCTCTTTGTTGTTAAAACTTTTGTTCTTTGGGGGGTGTTTTTTCACAACCCGAGCAACAAAAGTTTTAGCAACGAGAGTGCCAGTGTAGACATAGCCTTATGTCGGTATAGCTATGCCTTTCAGGGTGTGGATATTTTACACCCCCAAGAGAGACAGCCACACCGATGTAAAATTCTAGTGTAGACCAGGCCTAAGACAGAGAATGTGGAATAAGTTCTGTGATGTGACAAATCCATCTATGCTCTGAGGCCACAGAGCCACTCAGAAGAACTGCTGCAAATCTACATGCTTATGACACTGTCAAACAACAGACTTCAAAACGCGAGCAAGCCAACCTACAGCGGGAAATGCACTAGTGTTACCTGGTCCCTTTTAAAGTTAAGAAAACGGAGACAATGAATGAGCACCTTGCTTCAGCTGCACTGTGCAGTAGAGGGTTAGGGGCAGGGCACCACATATTTGATATCAAACTGGGACAACCCCCATGGCATCCACCTCCCTTCAGGCAGAAGGGGACAGAGCTAGCTTCAGTGGCTCATATCCCTGGGTCTCAGCTGCTGCACCATTCTCCAGACAGCCCTGGTCAACACCTGCACTTCCAGCTTCCCTGCTGCCAACTAGCCCCCAACTCCGGCACCTGACCCCTACAGCTTGGTCCCGTGGAGCAGTGCAGGGAACACGTGCTGGAATCCAACCAGCTCTCCACTCGTGGGGAATGCTGCAGAGCTAGAGGTGGGTGCAGACAGGATCCAACAGGGCAGGGAGACAAGACAAACATCAGCACTCAGCCACAGCAAAACACAACTCCGCAACATCTTGGAAACATGCCAAGTTTGCAGCTGCACAACCGTGGAGTCCACAGAGTCCTGACTGAATGGGAGTTTGCACCTTAGAGCTATTCTGTTGGCTCTCTGCAGCCTTGCACCAGCAGCACAGAGGCAGTCTCTGCTTGTCTCACAGTTTTAAGGTTATAGGACTAGAAACATACATTTAAAAAAAAAATTGAGAGCTGAGATTCTGAGCCCAATTCTGCAGCAAGAGGCAAATACTTGGGGCCGTGGTTAGAGGTACAGGCCTAGGAGACAAAAGACTGCAGTTTGACACTGGTCTGCCACAAGTTTCCCACGTGACTTTTGACAAGTCCTCTTGATACTTTGGTTACCCAGTGTGAAAATGGGGGAGGAGGGGATGATGTGTGGGCAGGAAGTGAGTGCAGCTGCACAAAACCGGGGTGACATGCATGGTCAGTCAGTGGAAGAGAACTGTGAACCTGCAGCGTCCCAGCCCCACAGCAGAGCCTGTTGGCGCGGACCCATTTGGGAAGTGCTGAGCCGTGAGAACCACGGAGCGGACAGGGAGCAAAGTCAGCTGGTGAACGCTTTACAAACTTCACTGGACACGCTCAGCGTGTGATGTCCAAACCCAGTGTACTCTGGAAAGAGGCAAGACACTGCTCCCTAGCAAGGGCTAGCCCAGCTTTCAATCCTCCACTAGTTCCGCTCCAGGACTGCTCGAATAAAGGCCACAGGACACATGCGGGACAGTGGCAGGTTAGAGTTAATTTCCCAGAATTCTATTTTCACTTCCCTCCCCCCTCAAGCTGCTCAAACTTCAGAGCTCGAGCCCCCAAGTCTCCTAACCAGCACCTGGCTGATTGCTGGGGGAAGAATGTTTCCCTACCACATCCTTCTCTGCGTCCCACCATGGATGGGAACTGGAAAGAACTCTTCCAGATTCCAATCCTTTAATGGAAGGAAGTTATTTCAGGGCTCAAAACCACTAGCCAGGAAACCATGGTTTGGGGACCAGAGTGTCCCTTGCACACACAGGACAAGATTTCTCCACTGGCTCCCATTAAACCTCTCACTCATTTCCCCCATCCCCACATGTTCTCACTCTTCCCCACCCGTCTCTTCTCATTCCCACTTTACTCCTGGGGGAATTCTGCACCACTGCACATGTGCAAAATTCATGTCCCACAATGACTTGAATTCCCTTTGCTTTCTGACGGGGAAGCAAAGGGAATCCACAAGAGCGGTCAAGCAACCCTCCCCAGCAGTATGTTTTGGGTGCCCAGGGCAGCCAGCAGAGGTAAATCACTGTGGGGCAGAGGGTAGGACTGGGGAAGACCCAGCTGGTGGCTCCCACCAGGGCCGACTCCAGGCACCAGCCCACCAAGCTTGTGCTTGGAGCAGCACCTGGAGGGGGGCGGCGCGTCGTTCTGGCCCCCAGGGAGAGCGGAGCCGCGGCGCGCTCGCCGCCCTCCCCTTGGCGCTCCGGCCGGTCGGGGAGAGCGGCCGGGCTCGGTGCCCTCCCCTGCTGGCCCTGGCTCCCACCCTGTGCTGGGGAGGATGGGACTTCCTCTTCCCTGGCACAGCCTCCAGGGCGGGGTCAGACCCATGCCCAGATTTCTCCCCAGTCTTCAAGAAGCTCTGCAAACACCTCCCCCCCACCCTTTTTGCACCCACCACTCATCAGCTGCAGGGGAAGGGATCACTGTACAGGGAAGCTGCTCCCCCATCCACCCAACCCTCATGCATCCAGACTCCCTCAGACCCAGACCCTCCTTCCGAGCCTCACCCCCCCACATCTAGATCCCCACCCCACTGAGCCGCACTCCCCCAGCATCTGGACACCTCACTGAACCCCTTACACCCAGACCCCCCTGCTGAGCTCTATTCCACACACACCCAGACCCCTCACCCCCACTGAGCTCCAACTACCTTCAACTGGACCCCCCCTGCAGAGTCCCATTACCCTTGCACCCAGATCTCCCCCTGAGCTGCCCGCACCCAGATTGCCCTACACAGAACCCTCCCAACCCACACCAGGATTCCTCCATGCTAAGCCCCTCCACACTTGGATCCTGCCGAGCTGAGCCTGCCTGCCCACACCTGGTGCACCTGGCACAGAGGGGCAGGCATGGTTCTTGCGCTGTAACAGTCGGGTGCAGCCTCACCGCTGAGTCCGTGTCACAGTGGGAGCTGCAGAGTGATCGCCCACCTCTATGCAGCCAGTGGCCTGTGCTCCCCAATGCCATGCTGGAGCCGCCACATTTATTTGATAAATAAAATTTGCAGAATTTTAAAATATTGTGTGCAGAATTTTTTGTGGCACAGAATGCCCTCAGGAGTACCACTTCAATTCCCCATCTGAGAGCCAGGCCTGGGTTTTCCCAATCCCTAGCTGCTGCCTACAAGTGCTGCTCCCTTCAACTCATCATTTAGCCCTGTGCAGCAGGTGCACTGCTTGCCCTGTTGGATACCTGCCCACCTCTCAGGTGCACTGATACTCAAACTGCCCTGCCCTCACAGGGACGATCCCAGTAGTTGCAGCAGCTCCCACCTGGCCATGCCCAAGAGAGACAGGAAGGTATCTGGGCTAGTTTATATGCAGGAGAGGAAGGGGTTGCTAGCTTCCCTCTATGCCAACCTTCAGCACCAAGGAAAACGGCTGCTCAGGAAGGGGCCCTTGCCCCGGGAGAAGTCCAATATGGAGAGAGAGGAGCAGTGACTATGTAGCAGGCTGGGAACTGAGACACCCTCGGGAGCAGAAGAAAGGGAAATGAACTCCTCACCCGCAGATTCTATCTATGGCAAAATCCCAGTGGGACCTGGAACTAGGCCCACATAACTCAGCCCAAGTTCATCCAATCAGAATACACTGAAAAAAATGCCCTTGCCTTTGTAATTCATCAGCTGCACAAAGTTAAATGTACCAAAGCATGACCTCCCCCCATAAAAAAACCTTCCCAGAAACAAACACTCTCCCTACCGTGTCCCCCTTCCCAGAATTAGTCCTCTCCCCTCCATTGCATCATTCGCTTTTTCAAGGTTATTTTCACAACCACAAGGGCTAGAAATTTTTTAAGGAAAGCTGAGATTCTGGAACAAGTCTATGATAAAGGGTGGATTCTGCAATTCTGGGCAACATAGGAGACCCATGTTGCCCTTCTAGAGCATCTTAAGGATTTTGGCCTGTGTCATGAACACATTGACCCATTCAGTCCTCTCATCCCTGGGAGATGGTATCATTTTCCAAGGTCACACAGTGGCAGTGCAGGGTTCATTTCCCAGAGTCCTAGTCTCAGTGCGCTGCCCCAAGCACTAATTACTATCCTTCTGGGACAGGATGATACAGACACCTGGACCACAGGCCATATTTGCCCTACCTCTGAGTCTGGCCGTAACAACTGTCTGATACCCATGCAGTTACAGTGGTTACCCCTACTCAGAACCTGGGTCAGCTAACAGGCCTGCTCGTTTCACCATTACCATTAAAGTGTCTTTAGGGAAAAGGTTGCGGCTCGGAACGCGGGGTGCTCCGCCAGCGCTAATCTGATCCTGTGGTGCCGGCCCACGACGGAACCAACTGCTGATGGCCCAGATGATAAAGATCCTATGGAAGAAAGAGGGGGAGTGAATTAACACTGACATTTTACCCAATCCTTTCTGCCACAGCCAAGTGCCCCCCTTAATCACATAACAGAAGCCCCGTGCATCAAGCCTTCAACTGAAGCGATGGCAGATGTGTTACGACGACGGTGCTCGCTGTACGGCCAGTCAGCTCTGTAAGGAAGCAGCTTTCACTGGTTTCTCTCAGTCACATCGCTTTCTCAGACTTGCAGCCTGTGGTCGTGAGGCCCAGCCAGGGCAAACTGGTTCTGTGCCAGTTCACGGTTACAGACTCCTGCTGAGCAACTCTATGAAAAACTGACTAGGTCTGTGCTGGAAACTAAAACCAGGTACGCTCAGTACGTGCCATTGAGCCAAAGAGCTGAGAGAACACCCAGGGAGATGAACAGGCCATTTCACACCTTTGCAAGCCTCATAGGGGTGTGCAGAACATGGACCCCTATGTTAGGCTCCAATATGGGGTCCCAAGTGTCTCCTCCCACTTGCTGTCTCTAGCTGGTAGATGTACTCTTCATAGCCCTCTACCACACCACCTTCCCTCCTCCCTCTAGCCCTTCTAGGTCTACCATGGAGAGGCTGGGCAGCGTTGGTAGCTGAGAAGCAGCAAGGTGTGCCCAGCAGGAGGCTCCCATATGCCCCACCCTCGCAGGTGCCCCATAGTCATAGCCTCTTCATTGTCACCATCACTTCAAGATAAGACCAAGGGACATTCACTGTAAAACAACTTAAAAGCTGAACAGTTTCCTCGTGCCCTACAAGACACTGAACGAGGGGCTACATTTGTAGCTCCTGGTTTTCAGAAGTTTTAAGTTCAGCTTTCCTCCACTTTCTGGAAGGGTATAAGACAGCATTCACCAGGCAACCTGAGCTCTGCATTAACAAACCTCTTCAGCCGTCCAAATAGTCCATGAAAAAGCCACGTACGTGACAGGTGCCCAAAGAATTCTCACACCGTTCGACAGGGCAAGGCGACAGAGTAAGTGAGAATTTACTGGGATACACAGACCACAGAAGTTGGCAGTGAAGTTAGCTTTTAGTTAAGTACCCCAAACCTAAATGCACCTATGGAAGGCTGTGCTGACGCTTGAAAATGAACTATAGCAATACCAGGGACTGAGAGAAGCCCTAATCACACAGCGAAATCTGAAGTACTGGCTCCCCACATAGTAGATTCCCAGATTCCAAGGCCAGAGGAGACCACTGTGATCAACTAGTCTGACCTCCTGTATAGCATAAGCCAGAGAATTGCCCCCAGATAATTCCTTTTGAACTAGTCTATCAAACAAACGCTATTCAGCCCTTTGAGCTAAGAGAGGGCATGCCCAGGGCTGGCGCAACTCATTAGGCGACCTAGGTGGTCGCCTAGGGCACTGCAATTTGGGGGGCGGCGACCGCGGCGGTATTTCCACCGCCTCTGTGGGGGGGGGGGGCGGCATTTCGGGGCGGAACCTTTTGCCGCCTAGGGCAGCGGAAAAGATGGCGGCGCTCCTGGGCATGCCAAGTAGATGTTACAATGGATTTTGTACATTTAACACGGAAAAAGCTAACTATGTGTTGCACATTTCCAAATGGACAGTTCTTACTGCCAGCCCTTCTGCAAGCTAATTTGCCTTAAGTTGAAAAGTTCAAAGTTCCAATCCTTTCAAGGTTCAGTACCGCAGAGGTATGCCAGTTACAATACTAAGTGCCATAGCCAATAGTTACACCGAAGACTACACAGGCAGGAATATTCTAGAGCAGTTAGCCACAAAAAACTTGTTAAAAATGTGTTAAGGACACAGAACCAAGAGCGGCAGGACATTTCAGGCACTGAAGATGCGTGCTGAAATCTGTGTCCTGCAAGTCTCGCATCTACACGGAGTGCCACATTCCAAGCTCAACTTCTTTATCTGACCAGCCCAAGTCAGCCCCCTCCGAGTCACTGGGCTGAATTTCCACATTTGCTCTGTTGAATATAAGCTTTCACCCTTGCCCCTCTAAGCCTCTGCTCTACTCTCACCTCACCTGCTGTCCCCACCCTCACTGCAACAGCGCAAGCCCCAGAGTACACCTCCACCCTGATAAAAAAAACAACACAACACCAAGACTCAGAGCTCAGGTCAGTGGGCTCAGGCTCATGGTCTCAGGCTGTGGGACTAAAAATAGTGTAGACACACAGGCTGGAGCCTGGGCTCTGAGACCCTCTCCCCTTTTGGAGTTTTATAGCCCTGCAGCCCAAGTCCCTGAGCCTAAGTCAGCTGATGTGCCAGTGGAGGCTGTGCCATGGGTCTTTTATTGCAGTGTAGACATACCCTCAGAGCCCTTACTGTTCCACATGCCAGCCTGGCCCATGCATGGAACAATCCTCCAGATCTACTACCCGTTTTTTCTGTGGCTTGGAAGGGGGAGCATTTTATAGGCGGGTGCGATTTTGTTTGCACCCGGTGGACAGTTAGATTAGTGCGTTTAGGCTGGTTGGAAAACAGCTGCTGGTACAGATGCAGCACCCCTTCGATTTTAGCTTGCTGGGCAGGGGTTAGCCGATTAGAGAGGGGAATTGCTTCCAGGGGGAAGCCAACTTTTGTTTTAGGGAATAGATTTACTAAAGGGTTATTTTTCTGCCCCTTTCACTGTTTACACACGGCCAACACCATATTTTTTCTGTTATAATATGGCTTTATTATATTTACATGGTACACCCGGTGGTGGTGTGCCCGGTTTGACAGCTTTACCACATAGTTTACCTTGTTTAGTTGCTTGACAACCTTGAAGGGCCCTTTTTAGGCGGCCTGGAGTTTGTTTTTTTTTACGGGGATGAGGACCATTACCTGATTTTTAGTGGCGAAGGCGCGGGCCCGTGCTGTGCGGTTATACCAGACCTTTTGCTTTCTCTGGGCTCTGGCCAGATTTTTTCTGGCCAGGCCCATGAGCTTGGCAAGTTGTTTTTGGAAGGTTAGGACATACTTTACCACCGACTTTTTGTTAGGAGTGGCCTTTTCCTTTTATTTGTTTTTTATTAGGTTTAGGGGCCCCCTTACCCGCCTTTTATATAGCAGTTTGAAAGGCGAAAACCCGGTAGACTTTTGGGGTACCTTTCTGTACGCAAACAGCAAGTGAGGTAAGTACTTGTTTTAGTTCTGCGGGTGCTGATTTATAAATGTTTTTAGCATTATTTTTAGCGTTTTATTGAACCTTTTTACCAGCCCGTTGGATTTGGGGTAATATGCTGAGCCCCAGTTCTGCCGGACCCCACATCTCTTCCACAAGCACCGGAGTAGGGCCGACATGAAGTTGGACCCTTGGTCCGTTAAGACTTTCTTGGGGAACCCCACTCGGCTGAAAATGGTCAGCAGCGCATCCGCCACAGTGTCTGCTTCAATGGACGATAAGGGCACTGCCTCGGGGTAGCGGGTGGCGAAATCTACCACCACCAGGATGTATTTCTTCCCAGACCGGGTCGTCTTGCTGAGAGGTCCCACTATGTTCATGGCCACCTTCTGGAAAGGCTTCTCTATGATGGGCAAAGGTCTTAATGCTGCCTTCCCCTTGTCCCGGGCCTTCCCCACCCTCTGGCAGGGGTCACAGGATCGGCAGTACTGCCGGACGTTGGTGAAGACCCCGGGCCAGTAAAAGTTTTGTAGCAGCCTTTGCCTGGTGCGCCGGATCCCCTGGTGCCCTGCGAGAGGGATGTCATGGGCCAGGTACAGTAGCTTGTGGCGAAACTTCTGGGGAACCACCAGCTGCCTCCTGATCCCCCACGACTCCACTTCCCCTGGGGGAGCCCACTCTCGGTACAGGAACCCCTTCTCCCACAGGAACCTCTCCTTGCATCCTCTTCTCATGGTCTGTACCACACTGAGGTCAGCCAGGCCCCTTAGCTTCCGCAGGGAGGGGTCCTTTTGCAACTCGGCCTGGAACTCGGCGGCTGGGGAAGGGATGGGGACCTGCTCCCTCTCGTCGGCTGGGTCGGAAGCCCCAGCCACCCCGCGGCCTGTCCTTGGGTGTTCCCTCCCCACCCGGGAAGGGTTCGGTGCCTCCGGTGGGACATCCTTCCCAAGGTCAGGGCGTAGTGCCCCTCGCCGGCTCTGGCTACGGGTCACGACTAAGGCAGTCTGGGGGCTGCTTGGCCAGTCCTTTAGGTCCCCCCCCATCAACACCTCAGTGGGCAAATGGTGGTGCACTCCCACGTCCTTGGGGCCCTCCTTGGCCCCCCATTTCAGGTGTACCCTTGCTACGGGAACCTTGAATGGGGTCCCGCCCACCCCGGTCAGGGTTAGGAAGGTGTTGGGCACCACCCGATCTGGGGCCACCACCTCGGGCCGGGCCAGTGTTACCTCTGCGCCCGTGTCCCAGTATTCATAAACTTTCTTCCCATCCACCTCCAGGGGAACAAGGCACTTGCTCCGCAGGGACAGCCCCGCGCCAACCCTGTAAACGGAGAACTTTGAATCCGGAGCATCTGGCCCCCCAGAGAAGCTGGCCGAGGGCCCTTCTCTCTCTTGAGCAGTTGATAAGCTGCCAGCCCCTTTTGCGTGGGAAGCCTGCCCCTCGTCCGTCTGGGCCTCTACCAAGTTAACCCGGTGCGGGTTCGGTCTGCTCAGTCTGTCCTTGAGCTTGGGGCACTGGGCCCGAACGTGGCCTCTTCGGCCGCAGTAATAGCAGCTCAGGTCCCGTGGGTTCCCTCGAGCCGGTCGGTTGTCCCTGATGCTGGGCATTCCCCATGGGAGGGGATTCCCCATATTCCCCCTTTGGGAGGTCCCAGGGTGACTCTCTCTCTGCATCGCGGCGGGCCTGTTCCTTTGGGGCTCCTTCCTGCCACCCCCTGACCGGCTTTTTACAAACTCATTAGCCAGCTGCCCGGCGTGTCGCGGGTTTTCTGGCTTTCTGTCCACCAACCACAGCCTCAGGTCGGATGGGCACCGCTCATACAGTTGCTCCAGTACCAGCAGTTTAATTAGGTCCTCCTTCGTCTGGGCCCCACCAGCCCACTTGCTGGCGTATCTTTCCATGCGGACGGCTAGTTGCAGATATGAGATCTCAGGGGTTTTATCTTGACTCCGGAACCTTTCCCGGTACATCTCAGGAGTCAGCCCAAACTCACGTAGCAGGGCCTTTTTGAATAGTTTGTAGTTCCCTTTCTTTGCCTCTCCCAGTTGGCGGTACAATGCCACGGCTTTGGGGTCCAGTAAGGGGGTAAGGACCCGGAGTCTGTTCGCGGGATCAACCCGGTGCAGCTTGCAGGCCGTCTTAAAGGCCTCCAGGAAGTTATCCATGTCCTCCCCCTCCTTGTATGGGGCCATGATGCACTTATTAAAGCTCCGTGCAGTCCTGGGTCCCCCCTCACTCACCGCAGCCGGGGGTTCGCTGCCCTTCAATCTCGCCAGTTCCAGGTCATGCTGACGCTGTTTTTCATTTTCCTTCCGTTCATGCTGTCTCTGTCTCTCTTCACGCTGATGCTGTCTTTTTTTCTTCTCCCGTTTACGCTGATGCTGTCTCTTTTTCTCCTCCCGTTCACGCTGATGCTGTTTCTCTTTTTTCTCCCGTTCATGCTGTCTCTGTCGTTTACGATCCTCCAGCTCTCTCAGTTTTAGCTCTTTCTTCCATTCCAGCCAATTCCGCTCCACGGATGCCGAACGTCGCCGGGAGGATTCTCTGCTGGCCGGCGAGCTTCGCCGGGAGGGTCCCCTGCTGGCTGGGGGGGTCACGGGAAGCCCTCAGCAGCCGGCTGACCACTCCCAGCTGGGACAGACACTGGTGCCTGCGCTGCATTTGCCAGGCTGCTTCCCTGAGACACAGGGATTAGTTTATTTGCGCGATCTTCCGCCTCCAGCTGGGCAATGAGCTGTTCTTTGGTGAGCCTCCCAATGCGCCGCCGCCTTTGCTTGCACAGCTCCACCAGGTCGCTCTTAAGCCGCTTGGCATACATCTTCCTGCTGGCCACTTACCGGCCTGTGTGCTCACAGCTCCCCACAGTTTCCAGGGGGACCCCTAGTGTGCCAGCCCTTTTCGAGGTCACCGCCTCTCTGCCAGGGTCGAGCTGCAGACTCCTCCGCCCCTGGGACCACTCGCTGCGATCCCCCCGGGGGACCCTGTTACTGCAAAAGTCCTTCTCGCTGGTCACACACTCCCAGGGGTAATAACCGTCTCTCTCCCACTCTTCAGCAGGCCTGGTCCCCGTCAATCCCCCTTCGTTTTACTGCTCCCCAGTCACTTACTGCAGGAAGCGCCGTCCACGGGGTGCAGTAGATCCCACCGCTGCCACCAGTTGTCGCGGATTGTGGGGGAGTTAGGGCCCTGCACCCCTCTTCCCGAGATTCACTGCGACTCTCAACCAGCCAGTAAAGCAGAAGGTTTATTTAAGGACAGGAACACAGTCTCAAGCAGAGCGTGTAGGTACGACCAGACCCCCTCAATTAGGTCCCTCTGGGAGGTTCAGGGAGCTTAGACCCCAGCTTGGGGTTCCCTGCGTTGCACCACCCAGTCCCAACCGAAAAACTAAACTCAAAACTCCTCCCGCTGCTCCTCTCCTTTGTTCAGTCTCCCGGGCAGAAGGTGTTAATTCTCCCCACCCCCGTTCCTGGCTCAGGTTACAGCTCACGTAGCTTCCTTCAAGGGAAGTCCCACATCCCCACTGCAACCCCCCTGCAACATTCCCAGGTCAAATCTGCCCTGCTCCCTGCTCCATCACATAGATAGGTTTGTTCGAACCCCGGGATTTTTCAGGAAAGCAAAGGGGCCGAAGATTTAGTTCTCTCTCCTGGCTCAGTGAATCTTTTCCCTGGCCCGCGGGCAGGAATCTGAGTTGTGATCACTCCCAAGAAGAGTCTGCCAAAGCGGACGAGAGTCAGAGCACCCCGTGAAAGAGGAAGAACATGATCCTGGCGGTGTCAGGGCAAAAAATAAATTCCTCCTTTTTGAGAAAGTGGCACGGGGAGATGGCTTATTTTGACGAGGCTGGGTGCTTTGTAGAGGGAAGGCCGGGGCATGAAGGGCCTATGAGACTAAAAAAGGATGAGGGTGGGGCAGATGGGGGAGAGCTCCTTATAAAGTGGTGGGCAATGGAAGCCACAGGGGAGTTTGGATTCTGCCGCCTCTGGTGGAGATCCTTAGTCTGCTGTCCACTATAGCCATGTCACAGTCACCTTAAGGTGGCTGAGAGGGGAGCACAACGCTGCCATGCGCTGGATATACAGAGACTCGAGGGCAGGGTGGAGAGCAAGTGAAGTCCTCAAGCCTGTGGGTTGTAGCAGGACAAGTCAAAGCACAAAGGGAATGCGCACAAGACGAAAAACAACAGCTGTGTCCACTCCTCATCCTGCTGATCAGAATTGTCTCTCTGGTACCTCATGCTTCCCCATCGGTTTCTGGAATCCACCATGTTGTATCTTGTCTGTCTTTGATTGTAACCTCTTTGGGGGCAGGAAGATTAATCGATTCCAAGGCCAGAAGGGACCATTGTGATTGTCCAGTCTGATCTTCTGTATACCATAGGCCAGAGAACTGCCCCAAAACCATTGCTAGAACAGAGCTTTTAGAAAAACATCCTGATTTTAAAATGGTCAGTGATGGAGATCCCCAACCCTTGGTAAATTGTTCCAATGGCTAATTACTCTCACTGGCCCAATCTGAATGTGTCTAGCTTCAAATTCCGGTTATTGAATCACATTAGACCTTTCGCTGATAAACTGAAGAGCCCATTATTAAATATTTGTTCCCCATGTAGGTATTTATAGACTAATCAAATTACCCCTCAAGTCTCTCTTTATTAAGCTAAATAGATTCAGCTCGAGTCTCATTACAAGACTCATTCTAATCCTTGAATAATTCTTATGGCTCTTCTCTGACCCCTCTCTGATTTATCAACATCCTTCTTGAATTATAGACAACAGAACTGGACACAGGGTTCCAGCAGCAGTCACACCAGTGTCAAATAGAGACATAAAAGAATCTCTACCCTGCTTGAGATTCCCATTTATGCATCCCAGGATTGCATTAGCTCTCCTGGACACAGTATCATACTAGGAGCTTAAGGCAGCTGATTCTCCACAATCCCCAAACCTTTTTCAGAGTCAGCGCTTCCCAGGATTGAGTCCTCCATCCTGTAAGTATGGCCTAAGACTCAGCAAGTCGAAGGGGAAAATCAACTGAAGACAGTTGGCAGTTTTTCAAAGAGACATTATTAAGGGCACAAGAGCAAACTATCCCATTGTGTCGGAAAGATAGGAAGTATGGCAAGAGACCACGCTGGCTTAACCAGGAGATCTTCAATGACCTAATACTCAAAAAAGAATCCTACAAACAGTGGAAATTCGGTCAAATTATAAAGGATGAATATAAACAAACAACACAAGTGTGTAGGGACAAAATTAGAAAAGCCAAGGCACAAAACGAGATCAAACTAGCTAGGGACATAAACGGAAACAAGAAAAACATTCTACAAATACATTAGAAGTAAGAGGAAGATCAAGGACAGAGTAGGCCCGTTACTCAATGAGGGGGGAAGACAAGAACAGAAAATGTGGAAATGGTAGAGGTGCTTAATGACTTTTGTTTTGGTGTTCACCAAGAAGGTTGGTGGTGACTGGATGTCTAACAGTGAGTGATCCTACCTCATTTTCACTGGCAGAGTCTAAAAGAGGGAAAGAACAAGTCAAAAATTACTTAGAGAAGTTAGGAGTTTTCAAATCACCAGGCCCCGATGAAATGCATCCTAGAGTACTCAAGGAGCTGACTGAAGAGATATCTGAGCCATTAGCAACCATCTTTGAAAAGTCATGGAAGAAGGGAGACATTCCAGAAGACTTGAAAAGTGCAAATATAATGCCCATCTATAAAAAGGGAAAGAAGGACAACCTGGGGAATTACAGACCAGTCAGCTTAACTTCTGTACCCGGAAAGATAATGGAGCAAATAATTAAGCAATCGATTTGCAAACACCTAGAAGATAATAAGGTGATATGTAACAGTGAGCATGGATTTGTCAAGAACTAATCATGCCAAACCAACCTGATATCTTTCTTTGACTGGGAAAGAAGCCTTGTGGATGGAGGGGGGGTGGGGAGAGAAGCGGTAGATGTGGTATAGCTTGACTTTAGTAAGGCTTTTGATACTGTCTCACATGACCTTCTAGTAAATTAGGAAATACAACCTAGATGGAGCTACTATAAGGTGGGTGTATTACTGGTTGGAAAATCGTTCCCAGAGAGTAGTTATCAGTGGTTCACAGTCATGCTGGAAGGGTATAACGAGTGGGGTCCCATAGGAATCAGTTCTGGGTCCAGTTCTATTCAATATCTTCATCAATTATTTAGATAATGGCATAGAGAGTACACTTATAAAGTTTGCGGACGATATCAAGCTGGGAGGGGTTGCAAGTGCTTTGGAGGATAGGATTAAAATTCAAAATGATCTGGACAAACTGGAGAAAGGGTCTGAAGTAATAGGATGAAATTCAATGAGGACAAATGCAAAGTACTCCACTTAGGAAGGAACAATCAGTTGCACACATACAAAATGGGAAATGACTGCCTAGGAAGGAGTACTGTGGAAAGGGATCTGGGGGTCATAGTGGATCACAAGCTAAATATGAGTCAACAGTATAATGCATTGTGAGCAAGACACGAGAAGTAATTCTTCCGCTCTACTCCGCGATTAAGCCTCAACTGGAGTATTATGTCCAGTTCTGGGCAACCCATTTCAGGAAAGATGTGGACAAATTGGAAAAAGTCCAGAGAAGAGCAACAAAAATTATTAAAGGGCTAGAAAACATGACCTCTGAGGGAAGATTGAAAAAATTGGGTGTGTTTAGTCTAGAGAAGAGAAGACAGAGGGGACATAACAGTTTTCAAGTACATAAAAGATTGTTACAAGGAGGAGGGAGAAAAATTCTTCTTAACCGCTGAGGATAGGACAAGAAGCAATGGGCTTAAATTGCAGCAAGCACGGTTTAGGTTGGACATTAGGAAAAACTTCCTGACTGTCAGGGTGCTTAAGCACTGTAATAAATTGCCTCAGGAGGTTGTGGAATCTCCATCATTGGGGATTTTTAAGAGTAGGTTGGACAAACACCTGTTAGGGATGCTCTAGATAATATTTAGTCCTGCCTTGAGTGCAGGGGACAGGACTAGATGACCTCTTGAGGTCCCTTCCAGTTCTATGATTCTATGACTTGTAGGCTCTAAAGGTTTGCATTGTTTTGTTTTTGAGTGCAGCTATGTAACAACAACAAAAATCTACCTTTTAAAGTTGCAGTTTCACAATAAAAAGATTGTATTATGGTACTTGTATGAGGTGAATTGAAAAATACTATTTATTTTGTTCATCATTCTTACAGTGCAAATATTTGTAATAAAAACAATAAAAAGTGAGCACTGTACACTTTGCATTCTGTGTTGTAATTTAAATCAATATATTTGAAAATGTATAAAAACATCCAAAAATAGTTAATAGAATACCAGTTGAAATGTATTAACAGTGCGATTAAAACTGATTAATCGCAATTAATTTTGAGTTAATCGCGTCAATTAACTGCAATTAATCGACAGCCCTATTTTTAATCTCGCCTCATACGGAAGCTGTTCCATGCCCTTAATCATTTTTGTTGCCCTTCTCTGTATCTTTTCCAATTCTAATATCTCTTTTTAGCGATGGGGCGACCAGATCGGCAAACAATATTCAAAACATGGGCATACCATGGATTAATATAGAGGCATTATAATAATTTGTTTTATTTTCTATCCTTTTACTAATAGTTCCTAACACGGTTAATTTTTTTTTTTGACTGCAGCCGTACACTGAGCAGATGTTTTCAGAGAACCAGCCACAATATCACCAAGATCTCTCTTGAATGGCAACAGCTAATTTAGATCCCCATCATTTTGCATGTATAGTTGGGAGTATATTTTCCAATGTGCATTACTTTGCACTTAACACTGAATTTTGCCTGCCATTTTGTTGCCTGGTCATTCAGTTTAGCGAGAACCCTTTGTAACTCTTCGCAGTCTGCTTTGAACTGACGTATTTTGAGTAATTTTGTATCATCTGCAAATTTTACCACCTCACTGTTTACCCCTTTTTCCAGATCATTTATGAATATGTTGAACAGCACTGGTCGCTGTACAGACCCTGCAGGACACTGCTATTTACCGCTCTACATTCTCAAAACTGACCATTTATTCCTACCCTTTGTTTCCTATCTTTTAACCAGTTACTGATCCATTGGAGGACCTTCCCTCTTATCCCATGACTGCTTACTTTGCCTAAGAGCCTTTGATGAGGTCTCTTGTCAAAGGCTTTCTGGAAGTCTAAATACACTGTATCCACCGGATCCCCCTTGTCAACATGTTTGTTGATCTCCCTCAAAGAATTCTAATAGATTAGTGAGGCATGATTTCCATTTATAAAAGCCGTGTTGACTTTTCCCCCAACAAAGCATGTTCACCTATATGTCTGATAATTCTGGTTGAAACTATAGTGAAGAACAATCTGCCTGGTACAGAAGTTAGGTTTTACTGGCTGTAATTACCAGGATCGCCTCTCCAGCTTGGAGTTTAATTTAAGAAGACTGTTAGCCTGGGAACCAGTCTTAAATAGAGGTCAGTTCCAGTCTTGAATGAATGAAGTTAACTTAGAAGCATGGCAGGGGGCTACGCCAACCTGGAAAGCTTGTCTAGTCTGTAAAAGACTTGTTCTAACTCTGGGGGCTGGGAGCTAAACAGCATCAAGCTGTATGGGAATCTTTAACCTAAGTTATTTCAGTTCCTATGGGACTTTTATTTTATTTTTTCCCTATATTCCCAATGCTCCTGACTCTCCACATCTTTCCTCTTCACAATATTAGAGCCCATGACTCTCAATTCACACCTATTAAACTGCTCTCATCACCACCACCAGTGGTAGAAATCTCATCTGAAGCTGATCACGTATGTCAATTTAAAAAAAATATATGTTTTCACAGTGGCCGTGCAAATGTTAAAGAAATTTTTTTTTGACTCTACCACATCTGCAAAACCTCCAGCAGCAATTTCTTTCAGGTTAACAATTAACTGATTAATCCACATTCTTTCCACACACTGGCTGCTGTGAAGCCTTCCTGTTGCCAAGAAAACTGAGCAGATTTAGCTAGATCTGTCTGCAGCCATAGAAGCAGGACAATCTCTGAAGGAAACGGACTCTTGGCTCTCTCCAGTCACATTTTGACCACTCAGATTCTGGATGTCCTGGGAGGACACTCTACTCAATCCATACTTTATCTCCTCCTTCAGTGCTGCTGAAGGCTAATTGAGAACATTAACATCTACTTAGAGAAGAGCATGATGCTCACTGCTCTAGTGGAAGCATCTCTTCAGACTCTGCTCAAAAGCTCTCACTTGATGCTGATAGTCTCTCCAGTGATGAACTAATACCTACATTTCCATTTTTGGTTATGGCAATGGAAAAGCTGTGATGAGACATTCTGAAGTATCTCGATGCCTCGCACTTCCCACAGACAACGAGGGCTGTGACCTGGGTATGTCACAGAGACTAGGCTGACTATCTCCTTTCAGTAATGGACACAGATGAGGTGTCTGTGCCAATACTAGATCATGAGGCATTAGTCTCTCAACTGCAGTGCATGGTAGATTGAAAAAGCTGAGCTCAGGGGGCTTTGTTCTTCTCCCTCCCACCTGGAGGAGTCCCAGAGGTTAGCGTTAGGCAATGCTCAATAGGTGACCCAAGAGATCTCGGATGTGGGGGACCGCAGCATTCTGTGTGATATGAGACCGGTGGCAGAGCTGATGGGTGAAGCGCTGTCAGTATGCAGATGACCCCAACTTTCTCTCTTTGTCTCAGCCCGGAACATGTCTTGCTCTTACAGCGGTGGCTGCGCTGTGGGGTTTCTCAGGAGAACAGAGGAGTGGGAGTTTTTAGAGGTCAATGTTTCCTGGCTGAACGGCACTTTTTAATCTAGGGTGGGATCTGTTGAGGTTTTGTTATTAAATGTATTTGTAATAACGGTCAGAGCACCTAGAGCCAGGGGCAAGGGACTCAGAGGCCAAATTGAAATTAACATCAGGTTTTTAAATACGTGATGAGAAGAGGGCAGCTGGGGAATCAGCCAGGGCTCACCTGAACAACACTCCTTTGATGACCTGCCAGGCATTGGGAGCTGGCTGCTGCGGCTGGTTCTGTTGCTGCGTCTCTGCAGTGGGGGCCCCTGCCACGGTTCCATTACTTGTTACCTGCTTTGGGGGAAGGAGCAGAGACGGGCTGGTAAGCAGTGCACAGGGCAGCAGGTTACCTGGTATCGCTGGTGGGAAATGGCCCCACGTTGGGCAGTGCCAGGGGGTTCCCCCAGCTGGCTACGCAGGACAAGCCCCCATCCAGGGCCGCTGGGGGAGCCCAGAGCCCCAGTCTGGAAATAACACCAGGGCTCCCATGGATCCCAGGACGAAGGACCCGGGCCATACCAGAAGGGAGGGGGCAGTCCAGGGAGACGAGGAAGGGGCCTGAGGGAGCGGCGCACGGGGGGAAAGGGAGGAGGCGGGGAGCTGAGCTGGGACCGGCCTAGGGACGAACGAGGGTAAGGGGGGGGCGGCTGAGCGGAGCCGAGCGGCAGAGGCGGGAGCTGAGGCGGCCGGGCCCGGCGGGGGAAGGGCCCGGGGAACCGACACCGGCCCAGGAAGGGGAGGCTCGAGGGCCCCCGCGACCCGCCACAGCGCCGCTACCTGCTCCGGGCTGGAACCAGGAAGCGCCGCCTCCGTCTCCGGCGCCGCCATCTTGCTGCGCCGATAGCTGCGTTGCTCTCGCGAGAAGCGGCTCCCGGCCCCGCCCCTTGTGCGGGTCACATGATGCTCTGGTCATGTGACTGGCGCTCGCGGCCGGTGCCACGCCCACTTCCTGCCGCGGGCCTGAGCTGGGGCCGTGACGTGGGGGGGAGTGCTGCTGAGCCAGAGGGGCGGGGCATAATGTATCCTCGGGGGAGAGTTGAACCGGGGGGAGCTGAGCCGGGGGGGTAGTGGGGGGAGCTGGGGCTGAGGGGGAGCTGAGCCGGGGGGAGCTGGGGCTGAGGGGGAGCTGAGCCGGGGGGAGTAGTGGGGTGGGGGGAGCTGAGCCGGGGGGGTAGTGGGGTGGGGGAGCTGAGCCGGGGGAGTAGCGGGGGGAGCTGGGGCTGAGGGGGAGCTGAGCCGGGGGGAGTAGTGGGGGGAGCTGGGGCTGAGGGGGAGCTGAGCTGGGGGGAGTAGTGGTGGGAGCTGGGGCTGAGGGGGAGCTGAGCCGGGGGGAGTAGTGGGGGGAGCTGGGGCTGAGGGGGAGCTGAGCTGGGGGGAGTAGTGGGGTGGGGGGAGCTGGGGCTGATGGGGAGCTGAGCTGGGGGAGTGTAGTTAGTGGGGGAGCTGAGCCAGAGGAGGCATAAAGGGGCAGGAGGGGTTGGGGAGCTGAACTAGTGGAGGGGGTGGTGAGGTGGGGGAGGAGATAGTTTTAATCTCTTATTTTATGTGCCATTAAATGTGTCTCTGCTGCTACAGCTAAAACCTGCAGTGTGGGGCCCCTAATGCTGGATGCTCAATCTAGAGCATACTGTTCACAGTCTCTGCACCTTGGATCCCCATCCCCACACTGTGGATATAGCACTTCCCTATCTCACAATGCGGTTGTGAGGCTCCATGCAGAGGTGCTGATATTATAGTGCTGTGGGTCAGATAAGTACCTTAGGTAAACAGGTTACATTGTTTTAAATCAAAGCCATTTAAATCACTGATTGTAACCATGATTTACATCAGCAAGCAGGAAATCTTTATTTGAATAATCAATTTTAATCTTATTTTGCATTTGTACTGTTCAGTTCTTTTCCTAAGGATAGGTTGAATCTCATAGGCTGCTAATCATTAAAACATGTTGATTTGCAACTAAGTATAGTTTTGACACTAAAATTGGTATTACTTGTTGCTTTCCAGGGAGATGTACTATATTACTCATAGACTTTAAGATACACATTTGTGCAATGAGATAGCTTAACATATATTTATTCCATTTCTTAATTTTTACATTTTTGTTTTGTGAGAAAATGGTGAATGACACATTTTACTAGATTAGTTTTTTATTTGTGATATGTTTCCAGCTGCATGTGGATGGAAATTAGAATTAAATTAAAAAATCATAAAACAGCATTTTAAAAAGTTTAAGAATATAAGAACGACAATACTGGTACAGACCAAAGGTCCATCAGACAGTATCCTGTCTTCCGACAGTGGCCAATGCCAGGTGCCCCAGAGGGAATGAACAGAACAGGTAATCATCAAGTGATCCATCCTCTATCACCCATTCCCAGCTTCTGGCAAACAGAGGCTAGGGACACCATTCCTGTTCATCCTGGCTAATAGCCATTGATGGACCTATCCTCCATGAATTTATCTAGTTCTTTTTTGAACCCTGTTATAGTTCTTGGCCTTCACAACATCTTCTGGCAAGGAGTTCCATAGGTTGACTGCATTTTGTGAAAAAATACTTCCTTTTGTTTGTTTTAAACCTGCTGCCTATTAATTTCATTTAGTGACCCCTAATTCTTGTTTTATGAGAAGGAGTAAATAACACTTCCTTATTTACTTTTTCCATACCAATCATGATTTTATAGACCACTATTATATCTCCCTGTCATAGACTAAGGGTAGCATAAAATCCCTCTTTACCCTGTAAAGGGTTAATTCCTCTTTTACCTGTAAAGGGTTAAGAAGCTCAGATAACCTGGGGGCACCTGACCAAAAGGACCAATAAGGGGAAAAGATACTTTCAAATCTGTGGGGGAAGGTTTTTTGTTTGTCTCTCTCAGAGCCAGCCAGGAAATAGGGCAGGGGAAAATACATCTCCCTAGCTATATCTGAACTAAGCAAAGAGGGAGGTTTGTTCCTGTTTTTGTAACTTTAACGTTTTGCCTAGAGGGGAAATTCTCTGTGTTTTTGAGTCTTTTGTTATTCTGTAAAGTACTTACCATCCTGATTTTACAGAGGTGATTTTTTTACCTTTTCTTTACTTAATTTTTTTTTTTAAGAACCCAATTGATTTTTCATTGTTCTTAAGATCCAATGGTTTGGGTCTGTGTTCACTTGTACCAATTGGTGAGGATATTATTCTTAAGCCTCCCCAGGAAAGGGGGTGTAGGGACTTGGGGGGATATTTGGGGAAGGTAGGGCTCCAAGTGGCCCTCCCTGAATGTTTGGTTAAATCACTTGGTGGTGGCAGCGATACTAAGGCAAGGAAGGAATTTGTGCTTTGGGGAAGTTTTAACCTAAGCTGGTAAAAATAAGCTTAGGGGGTCTTTCATGCGGGTCCCCACATCTGTACCCCAGCGTTCAGAGTGGGGAGGGAACCCTGACATGGTGGCAGCTCAGTGGGATCATTTTGAACCAAAAGCCCAGTAGGATTTTAAAAGGACAATTTTTTTTTCCTTTTTGGCTGCTTAGAAAGCAGAGAGGTGTTTTTTTTAAAAGCTGTGAGCAGCTGGAGAGTTTTTTCTCTGCCTGAGGGCAGGGTAGTTAACTTCCTGCAAAGGAATTCACAAGTGTGTTTTTTTTTTTTTTTCTTTCTAACTCTCGAGTTAAGCTAGGATGAAAGAAAGTGACGTCCAGAAGAAAATGGAATTAGCCAGATTTGAAGCTGAGGAAAGAATAAAAGAATATAATAAACAGGTGGCCAGGGAAGAAGCTGCTCACAAGAGAGCTATGGAGGCCAAAAAAGCCAGGATGGAGGCAGAAAAAGCCAGGGAAGAAACTGCCCACCAGAGGGCTATGGAGGCCCAGAGGGAGGCCCAAAAGCATGATTTTATAGATCTCTATTATATCCCCCCTCTTAGTTGTCTTTTTTCCAAGCTGAAAAGTCCCAGTCTTATTAATCTCTCTTCATATGGCAGATGCTCCATACCCCTAATAATTTTTGTTGCCCTTTTCTGAACCTTTTCCAAGTCCAATATATCTTTTTTGAGATGGGGCGACCACATCTGCACGCAGTATTGAAGATGTGGGTGTACAATGGATTTATAGAGAGGCAATATGATATTTTCTGTTTTATTATCTATCCCTTTCTTAATGATTCCCAACATTCTGTTCGCTTTTTTGACGGCTGCTGCACATTGAGTGGATGTTTTCAGAGAACTATCCACAATGACTCCAAGATCTCTTTCTTGAGCGGTGTGACAAGGTCTGCTTACCCCGCACTAGCCCAGACAGAGTTAAGGCCATATTATTGACAGGGGAAGTCCCGCCTCCCTGGTGAGACTGGGCATGCGCCAAATGCTCTAGCAGTATAAAGGGAGGGAGCCCAGCTCATTCTGGGCTGGAGGCTGCAGGGGAAGGACCTGTCTAGGAAGCTCCTGTGGAGGGCCAGCCACAGTCCCTGACTGTACCAGGAATCAGAACCGCCTTGGGCCCCCCTACCGGGGCTGCTACACCCCTTAGTGGGTGCCCCAACTTCACAGACTTTGGCCGCTAGGCCATGCTGCCCTGCACCGAAGCGTGGCTCTATAGACTCTGGCCGCTAGGCCACGCCGCCCTGCACCGAAGGGCTGCTTCAGAGACTGTGACCGATAGGCCATGCTGCCCTGACCCTAGGGGCGTGGACCGTCACAAGTGGCAACAGCTAATTTAGACCCCATCATTTTATATGTATAGTTGGGATTATGTTTTCCCATGTGCCTTACTTTGAATTTATCAACACTGAATTTCATCTGCCATTTTGTTGCCCAGTCACCCAGTTTTGAGACATCCGTTTGTAGCTCTTTGCCGTCTGCCTGGAACTTAACTATCTGGAGTAGTTTTGTATCATCTGCAAATTTGGCCATCTCACTGTTTACCCCTTTTTCCAGATCATTGATGAATATGTTGAATAGGACTGGTCTCAGAACAGACCCCTGGGGGACACCACTATTTACCTCTCTCCATTCTGAAAACTGACCATTTATACCTACCCTTTGTTTCCTATCTTTTAACCGGTTACCAATCCATGAGAGAACCTTCCCTCTTATCCCATGACTGTTTATTTTGCTTAAGAGCCTTTGGTGAGGGACCTTGTCAAAGGCTTTTTTTTAAATCTAAATACACTATATCCACTGGATCCCCCTTGTCCACATGCTTGTTGACCCCCTCAAATAATTCTAGTAGATTGGTGAGGCATGATTTCCCGTTACAAAAAACATGTTGACTCTTATCCAACAAATTATGTTCATCTATGCGTCTGACAATTTTGTTCTCTACTGTAGTTTCAACCAGTTTACCCAGTACTGAAGTCAGGCTTACCAGCCTGTAATTGCCAGGGTTACCTCTGGAGCCCTTTTTAAAAATTGGCATCACATTAGCTAACCTCCAGTCATCTGGTACAGAAGCTGATTTAAATGATAGGTTACAGACTACAGTTAGTAGTCCTGCAATTTCACATTTGAGTTCCTTCAGAACTCTTGGGTGAATACCATCTGGTCCTCTATGCAAAATAATTAATGGACACAAATCTGACATCAGGAATCATAATACTCAAAAACCAGTGGGAGAACACTTTAACCTGTCTGGTTATTCAGTGACAGACCTGCGGGTGGCTATATTACAACAGAAAAACTTCAAAAACAGACTCCAAGGAGAGACTGCTGAGCTAGAATTGATATGCAAACTAGACACAATCAACAAAGGATTGAATAAGGACTGGGAATGGCTGAGCCATTACAAACATTGAATCTATCTCCCCTTGTAAGTATTCTCACACTTCTTATCAACCTGTCTGTACTGGGCTAGCTTGATTATCACTTCAAAAGTTTTTTTTTCTCTTACTTAATTGGCCTCTCAGAGTTGGTAAGACAACTCCCACCTGTTCATGCTCTCTGTATGTGTGTATATATATCTCCTCAATATATGTTCCACTCTATATGCATCCGAAGAAGTGGGCTGTAGTCCACGAAAGCTTATGCTCTAATAAATTTGTTAGTCTCTAAGGTGCCACAAGTACTCCTGTTCTTTTTGCGGATACAGACTAACACGGCTTCTACTCTGAAACCTATTACTGTTTAGTTTATCAATTTGTTTCAAAACCTCCTCTAATGACACCTCAATCTGGGACAGTTCCTCAGATTTGTCACCTAAAAAGAATGGCTCAGGTTTCAGAATTACATCCTCAACCACGAAGACCGATGCAAAGAATTCATTTAGTTTCTCTGCAATAGCCTTATCGTCCTTGAGTGCTCCTTTAGCATCTCGATCGTCCAGTGGCCCCACTAGCTGTTTAGCAGGCTTCCTGCTTCTGATGTACTTTAAAAAAAAATTGCTATTACTTTTTGAGTCTTTGGCTAGCTGTTCTTCAAATTCTTTTTTGGCCTTCCTAATGATATTTGTACACTTCACTTGCCAGAGTTCATGCTCCTTTCTGTTTTCTTCACTAGGATTTAACTTCCACTTTTTAAAGGATGCCTTTTTGCCTCTTACTGCTTCTTGTACTTTGTTGTTTAGCCACAGTGGTTCTTTTTTGGTTTTCTTACTATGTTTTTTAATTTGGGGTAAGTTGAGTCATTTAAGTTGAGCCTCTATTATGGTGTCTTTAAAAAGTTTCCATGCAGCTTGCAGAGATTTCACTTTTGGTGCTGTTCCTTTTAATTTCTGTTTAACTAACCTCCTCATTTTTGTGTAGTTCCCCTTTCTGAAATTAAATGCTACAGTGTTGGGCCACTGTGGTATTTTCCCCCACCACAGGGATGTTACATTTAATTATATTATGGTCACTATTACCAAGCGGTCCAGCTATATTCACCCTTTGGACCTGATCCTGTGCTCCACTTAGGACTAAATCAAGAATTGCCTCTCCTCTGGTGGGTTCCAGGATTAGCTTCTCCAAGAAGCAGTCACTTAAGGTGTCAAGAAACTTTATCTCTGCGTCCCATCCTGAGGTGATATGTACCCAGTCACTATGGGGATAGTTGAAATCCCCCATTATTATTGAGTTTTTTATTTTAATAGCCTCTCTAATCTCCCTGAGCGTTTCACAGTCACTATCACCATCCTGGTCAGGTGGTCAGTAATATATCCCTACTGCTATGTTCTTATTATTGGATTAATTAAATTTATTAATTAAATAAAACTGCCTTAAATGTTCTGGATACATAAGAAAAAAATAAATTTATCAAAACATGTCTTGCATTTAAAATTAACTGATTTATTCACCAGAGGAAGTATTATCTGTTGTTAGTGAAATGAACTGATTGTTTTTGGTCACCATGTCTTTCAAGATTTTAGATCTAGTTTTCATCTCCTCATATCTCATTTTTATCTGGGAGAGGAAAACAAGCTTTCCTGTTTTTTTTAAGTCCCAGTCAGTTTCTCGACTTTGAATGAACTAGTCATTAAACTGAATTAGTTGAATAAAGTAAAGTGAGGAAAATATTCTCCGTGCACTGCAGAGGAGGCTACTGCTGTCCAAAGCTGGTTTAGCATATCAACAAACTTTGTTCCAAGTGTAGGCGCCAACTTTCCCAGCGCTGGTGGGTGCTCGGGCCACCCCTGGCCCCCCCTTTCCCTGCCCCGCCCCCATTCCAACCCCTTCCCCAAAGTCTCCACCCCCTCCCTGCCCCTATTGGACCCCTTCCCCAAATCCCCACCCCGGTCCCGCCTCTTCCCCGAGCACGCCGTGTTCCTCCTCCTTCCTCTCCCTCCCAGCACTTGCCGCACGAATCAGCTATTTTGCGGCACAAGCGCTGGGAGCCGGGGGAAAAAGCGGGCACGCGGTGTGCCCAGGGGAGGAGGCGGAGGCAGAGATGAGGAGGAGGTGAGTTGGGACAGTGGGGCGAGGAGCTGCCGGTGGGTGCTAAGCACCCACCAATTTTTCCCCGTGGATGCTCCAGCGCCGGAGCACCCACAGAGTTGGCGCCTATGGTTCCAAGTACTTAGCCAGGGACTCCCCCAGTTCAGTGACTAGACTGTCTTTAGAACTTTGGCAGCAAACTTGTTGCTTGAATGTTATTTTTTATTTAATTTAAATGATAATAGACCACAGAAAGTTTAGACCTTAATATAGGTTGTCATAATTTCATTTCAAATAGGCTTATTTTGAAAAAGAATAATGTAATTAAATAAAAATCCAATATTTTTCAAAAATTTATTTTTATCCACCCTGACAGATGGCAGTCACTAATTTTTACTCGCTCTGAACACTACCAAGTCCCCAAAGGTTCCCGTGAGATTAGCAGGTGATTAGCCCCTCTGAATACGGTTCAGGTGCCTAGAGTCTGGTAATTACAGCCTGTGGCTGTGATTTTTGGAGGGGGTGAGGGCTGACACACCCATTGATTCAAACCAACTGGGGGGTGCTCAGCGCCTCTTAGAAAAAGACACAGGATCTGATGTCAGTTTTCACCATCATGTACCACTGCCTTACATAGCATTTTTGTGTGCTGCATGTGTGGGATCAACAAGCAGTCACCCAGGTAAGGCAGACAGTGATTCTCCCCACCGTTAGGCATGGTTGCAAGATGTTTTGGGTTAACCTATCTGCCTTTCAGCTCTGAACAAACAGGTATATACCGTGCAAATAAGAGTCTGAAAATCTGGCTCAAGGCCAAAATTTGCAAAAGTGGCCCCCGAGTTTTGGTATTTTAATGTTCGGTGCGAAACTTGAGATGCTAGAATATGATTATAGTCAGGTGGTGGCACCATTATAGAGACTAGTGGAGACTAGTTCACTGTTCACCAGTCAGATTTTCTAAGTGCTCTAAGATTTAGATTTTCTTTACAAAACTTGACATCTTCAGGGGGATTTAGAGTAGCATTAATCAGAGGTGCCAACCCTGTGGCTGGAGCACCCATGGGGAAAAATTTATGGGTGCTCTGCACCCACCGGCAGCTCCCTGCCCCACCCAGCCCCAGCTCACCTCTGCCTCCGCCTCCTCCCCTGAGCGCACTGCTTCTCCCCTAGCTCCAGCGCTTGCCGCCCCGAAACAGCTGTTTCATGGCGGCAAGCGCTGGGAGGGAGGGGGAACACAGCGCACTGGGGAAGAGGTGTGGCTGGGGCAGGGATTTGGGGAAGGAGTCCAATAGGGGCAGGGAGGGGGTGGAGTTGGAGCGGGGACTTTGGGGAAGGGGTTGGAATGGGGGCTGGGCAGGGGTGGAGTCGGGGCGGGGCCAGGGGCGCGCAGGCACTCACCGGCACCGGGAAAAGTTGGCACCTATGGCATTAATGGTCGAAACTTGAGGTAATTTGAGCCAGGGGTTCCTAACATACAGCACCCCTAAAATAATCATGTGACATAAAAATAGTACAGTTCTTATCAGGTTTTTTTTTGTCCACACTTGAGGTTCAGACTCCGGCTCTGATCCTTTGCAAATTGGAAAGTCTCCAATGGAGACTGATCTCAAATAATACACTGCATCCACTGCCCCTCTGAGGAAGCAACAGGCTAAAAGTTGGACTTCCGTTGAGGCCCAAGCCATGCTGAGGAGCCAGTGAAAGTCATTTGCATGGGAACCAGAGGATGACGGGGGCTCTAAGCCAGAGGGTTCAGGGGCAGCCTGACATCAGAGTCAGTGAGCGACTGAAGGTAGCATGCTGTGGCCTTTGAACCTGCCCAGCACCCAGGCACTGTGTGAGTCCTGCCCGTCACAGCTCTCTGAGGATGCGTGTTGTGCACATTAGTTGCTCTCTGCCTGTGTTCTGTAGGGGCTCATTCTAGAAGTTTTGCTCTGAGAGCAAAACTTCTGGGGTAAGAGATGATGTTTCAAAGTGCTCTAAAGTGCCCCACACACACCCAGATTTTGCATTACACGTTTGGCCAAGGCAAACAGCATTAATTAGAGGGGGGGGAGGAAAGATTCTAGGAAGCAGAAGCACTCAGGGGCTGTAATTATGCCTTGTGCGCCTTCCTCATTTCCTGAACAATGGGACTGAGTGTGATCAAAGAAAACCGAGTAGTTGCAGTTCATCAATGTTGGCATGATCACAGGGGTTGCTGAGCAACAGAAAATGTATCCAGAATAGAGAGCCCTATTGTAACGACTGACGCAAGGTCAACATTGACTAATGTGGCA
This sequence comes from Malaclemys terrapin pileata, assembly GCF_027887155.1. Lineage (NCBI taxonomy): Eukaryota > Metazoa > Chordata > Testudines > Emydidae > Malaclemys > Malaclemys terrapin. The sequence goes on along the minus strand of NC_071524.1, from coordinate 11,703,721 downwards.
CCTGGGTACTCTCCTCAACCCAATGAGTAACTTATGTTGGTCATGAAAAGTAAACACAACATAATTTGCAGCTTTCTATGATAATTCATCTAATCTACACAAACCAAAGGGTCATGCCTCTGCGTGGCCCCTCAAAATGTTGGAGCTTCTGGGAAAAAGGGGAAGGAGTCTGGCTGTCTATGTTGCATGCAGGGCCCGAAACAAATGGCTGGGAGTGGGGAGAAGCTTTCTCTTGCAATAATTAGCCCAGGGGATGGGTCACTCAGCCAGGATGACACCGAGTTCAAGTCTCCCCTCCTCCTGAGGTGGAGAAGGCGTTTGAACAAGGGTCTGACCACTAGGCTACAGAATGATTTTAACACTCTGGCCCAGTTAATATTGCTTTATTCAATTTAATTAAAGTGGAACAACTTCAATATGCAAGATTGAGAGAGACCCATATTGGACTACCCCGTAGAGCTGTGTGGGCACTCACCTGAGGGGGCAGATCACTGCTCAAATCTTTTTGCTTCATCAGGAGCAGGGGGGACTTGCCCTAGGGCAGGGGTCGGCAACCTTTCAGAAGTGGTGTGCCGAGTCTTCATTTATTCACTCTAATTTAAGGTTTCGTGTGTTAGTAATACATTTTAACGTTTTTAGAAGGTCTCTTTCTAGAAGTCTATAATATATATAACTAAACTATTGTTGTATGTAAAGTAAATAAGGTTTTAAAAATGTTTAAGAAGCATCATTTAAAATTAAATAAAATGCATAGCCCCCGGACTGGAGGCCAGGACCTGGGCAGTGTGAGTGCCACTGAAAATTTGCTCCCGTGCTGCCTTTGGCACCCGTGCCATAGGTTGCCTACCCCTGCCCTAGGGTCTCCCACGTGCAGGGTGAGTGTCCTAGCCATTAAGCTAAAGGTTATAAGGAAGGCCTCCTACAGCAGCCTTGGCCTGCAACCTTAACTCTGCCCTTTCCCTATTAATGGCCTTGTCATCTCTAGATTTGACCTTGTGTTTTAGTTACCATGTAGCATTAGTGAACACGACATAAAAGCACCTCCTGTTACCTATATCTGGCCTGCCTGGCCTCGACCACTTCACACTCTGCGCCAAGCTGCCCCGTGTTCCCACTCCTTGTCCTAAGGATCCCTCTGGAACATCTGCCCTTCAGTGCACTGGCATGGCTCCCACTGTTACAACACCCCTGGCCACAGACCATTGTGCTCCTCTCTTTGCACAACCCACATACGTCAGCCCAAACCTGCAGAGGCCAGGCCTTTTGGGTGCAGATGTCCCTCTTCTCACATTGCAACATGGCCACCTGCTGCAAGCAATCCTTGACCAGTCACTGCAGCCATCCCTAGTGCAGCAGGGGGCGTTTGGAACAGATGCAGAGAGAATATGCTCAGGGCCCCCCAGATCAAGGGCACATTTCCTCTGCCTTGTTACAGGGCAGTGCATGCAGAAGCCCACCTGCGGTACATTCCCTGTGGCTCAGAGCAAAGTGAAGGTTGCAGGGCAGGGCTGATGTGACGAAGTTGGGGATTTTTGTAGCGTTTTACATGAATAGTGTGTGCGTGCCTCGGTTTCCCTTTGTGCTGCATGTTTAACAAGGTGGTGGAGAGGTTTTGTTGTTGCAGAGGACCAGGTGTGACCTCATCTAGCAGCTAGGACCCCGGCAGCCAGTTCTGGCCAGTGGGAAGACAATGGGATGAGGAGAGAGGACCCCGGTGTCCTGACCAACCAGTTCCAGCCAACGGAGGAGAGAGGACCCCAGCGACCTGTTTACCTGGGATGGAAGACAAAGGACAGGGGAGAAGCGGTTGGGGCCGGTGATATAGCATGCCTCAGCTTGGAAGGGGGAGGCTTCTGGACTGGGGAGGGAGCAGCCAGTGCCCACCTGGAGGCTGGACAGCCCTAGATGTACTGTTCTGAGCCTGAGGATCCAAAGAGTTTCCTGTGCTGTGTTCAGACGTTCAATAAACCCTCCTGTTTTACGCTGGCTGAGAGTCACTCCGGTCTAGAGATCAGAGTTGCATTATTCCCTCTGAGTGTGGAGGCCCCGAGGGTTCAGAGCAAGTGGACTCCTTGAAGGGGCCCACGGCGAGAGACAGGCATGATTAGGGCTCAGAGAGGTGCGGTTCCAGGAGGTGGAAGGGCCTACAGCTTAACCCCGAGACAGAGTGGACCCCTGAGAAGGGCTGTTGCTCTGAAGGGGGTTCCTCCCAGGGCCCGTATGGAGCCGAGAGAGAGCACGAGTCTGTGACGCCAGGACTTAGTGTCCCCTGGCTTTCAGTGGGTTCAGGCTGGGTGCATGTGACATTCCAGACAGCTATGAGATGCTGCCAGACAACTCTAACTCTGCATTAATGAATTTTCAGAGGTGCTGAGCACCCAGAGCTCCCATTGACTTCAGCTACTCAACACCTCCAAAAATCAGGCCCAAGATTTTTCAAGAGGGGCTTGCAAAACCTGAGACGCAAACCCAGCAACCACATGTGTTGCCTAAGGAGGCGGAGCAGTCCAGTTGTGCTCATTGTAACCACACAAGCCATTCCTGGACCTCTTCTCCCTCCATTTAGCATCTGCTCTAGTTCGAACAGAAATTCATTCAGGGGAGTTACGTGACCTGTGTGACGCAGGAGGTCAGACTATATGAGCACAGTGGTCCCTTCCGGGCATAGAATCTATTAATATTTTGTGCCTTGTTTTAGATAGTAATGAATGCTTCAGGGCAGGGACTGTGTCTTCTGTGTGCCTGTACATAGCCTAGCCCTGTGTTCTCTAATGCTTTCATACCATGGGCCATGTTTTAGTAGAGTCTCTCAGGGACCTCCCTGCCACGGCCCAGTCGGTGACTCCCTGTGGCAATGGAATGGTAGGAAAGCGCTTGCATATTTTTAGATTCTTTTAATGCAAATTTGTAGCAGCTGGAAACAAAATAGAAAGTTGTGGCAGAACTGTGCCACCTGCCACCTCCCCTGGCTGGACCGTGCCACCTGCCTCCTCCCCTGGCCGGATCCCCAGGCCAGACCGTGCCACTTGCCTCCTCCCCTGACCGGACTGAGTCACCTGCCTCCTCCCCTGGCCGGACCGTGCCACCTGCCACCTCCCCTGGCCAGACTGTGCCACTTGCCTCCTCCCCTGACTGGACTGAGTCACCTGCCTCCTCCCCCTGGCCGGACCGTGCCACCTGCCACCAACCCTGGCTGGACCGTGCCACCTCCCCTGGCCAGTCCGTGCCACCTGCCACCTCCCCTGGCCAGACCGTGCCACCTGCCACCTCCCCTGGCCAGTCCATGCCACCTGCCTCCTCCCCTGGCCAGTCCATGCCACCTGCCACCTCCCCTGGACTAGCAGCAAGTGCTAAACTGACAACTTGTCCTCTGCAGGACGGAGCCACTGACCTAGCCCCTACTCAAAGCCAGTGAAAGGAATAAGGCTGGGCCTCTGAGCCCTTCCAGTAACTCACCAATGGGCTCCCCCAGGACAATGAGATCAGCAAAGCCTAGCAGGGACTGAGACACAAACGGCGGGTGCTGCACGGTCCTGGGCATGGAACTGCTCTGGGTGCTCGCTACACTCACTGCCACCTCCCCGGCCCTTCTGCCAGCCCGGGCCCCCTGTCCCTGGCCCGGACCACCTCCGCTGGCCGCCCCCACTCCGGCCCGGGCCCCCTGCGCTCCTGGCCTTGGCACCACGTGTCTGTCCCTTCTGGCCAAGACGCTCTCTGCCGAGCAGCGGCCCCAGCTTCCGGAGGCCGGGGAAGAGCTGTCGGGCGTGGGGGAGTCGGCGCCCCCCGCCCGGCCCTTCCCTGCCTCTGCAGGTGGCCGGGAGCCCGGAAGCGCTGCCGAGCAGGGAGGCGAGATGCAGGCGGCTTACGGGGCGACCCCAGCGTGAGGGCCGCGGAGAGAGGCCACTTGGCCGGCGAGAGCGCTGGGTAAGGCCAGGTTCGGCCTGAGCTTCCTCCCGCCCGGGGGGCGCTAGTCCCACGGCAGGGGGCGCTGGGCTGGCGGGGCGCGGGCAGGGGACAGGAGGCGCTGCAGGGCGTGGGCAGGGGGCGCTGGGCTAGCGGGGCGCAGGATGGGGGCTCGGGGCTGTCGGGGCGCGGGCAGGGGACAGGAGGCGCTGCAGGGCGTGGGCAGGGGGCGCTGGGCTAGCGGGGCGCAGGATGGGGGCTCGGGGCTGTCGGGGCGCGGGCAGGGGACAGGAGGCGCTGCAGGGCGTGGGCAGGGGGCGCTGGGCTAGCGGGGCGCAGGATGGGGGCTCGGGGCTGTCGGGGCGCGGGCAGGGGGCAGGAGGCGCTGCAGGGCGTGGGCAGGGGGCTCGGGGCAGGAGGCGCTGCAGGGCGCGGGCAGGGGGCGCTGGGCTAGCGGAGCGCAGGCGGGGGGCAGGAGGCGCTGTATGGGGCTCGAGGCTGGCGGGGCGCAGGATGGGGACTCGGGGCTGGCTGGGCGCGGACAGTGGGCACTGGGCTAGCGGGGCGCAGGATGGGGGCTCGGGGCTGGCGGGGAGCGGGCAGGGGGCGCTGGGCTAGCGGAGCGCAGGCAGGGGCAGGAGGCGCTGCATGGGGCTCGGGGCTGGCGGGGCGCAGGATGGGGGCTCGGGGCTGGCGGGGAGCGGGCAGGGGGCGCTGGGCTAGCAGGGGGCAGGAGGCGCTACATGGGGCTCGGGGCTGGCGGGGCGGAGGTGCCCGGGCACTGGCCGGCCAGCTGCGCCAAGCCCAGCCGGAGCGGGCCGCCTTCCCCAGAGCGGGGCTTTCCCGTTTTACGGGGATGAGCTCACCGGGGCCTGTAGCCAATGAGGCGGCGGCAGCCGGCGGAGCTGGGGAATTCCAGAGCCGTCGCCTCCGCGCTGCCTCCCTTGAGCGGGGCTTTGGGGGAACGAGCCCAGCGCCGGGAGCCGAGCGCCAGGCCCCGCCATGCGGGATACCAGGGGACGGCAGCCGCGGCCGGAGGAGCTGGCTCTCCCGCGGGGTGAGGGGATGAGAGCTCGGCGCTGCTGCCAGCTCGGCGGGGCGGGGCGGGGCGGGAGGGGCGGCTCCTGCCAGCCTTGGGGAGGGTCAGTGGGGATTGCAGCTTGGCCCAAGGGGACCCTTAGGCCTGGGGGGGGCGACCCCTGTGAGCGGCGGGACGTCCGGGAGGCGCCCCGGGGAAGGCGCGGGGGCGACCCCCGGGGGATCGGCTTTGCTGTTCACGCAGCCTCCCTCCTATGAGCATCTGGGACCCTTCAGTCGCTGCTTGGTGCCACCAGGCTGGCTCAGCCCCTTGCCCGCTGTGCCTGGCAGCACTGGGCTCTCTGAGTCCGTGCTTGGGTGGGGTGAGGTTTCTCCTTGCTGTCTCTGCTCACAGCTGGAGCCTGGGGGAGTGTTGCCTCCTTCTGGGCCAGGCGTTTGCGGGGCTCAATCTTTCTGGGATCTCCCTAAGCACCTGCCACAGCCGCCGGGAGCCACCTGCTGATTCCTGCCAGGTGCTGTGTCCGGTGGCAGTGGGTGGGGCACAAGGCTGGTTGCTGTTGATTGATGGGGTAACAATGTGTCCTGTCTTTTTAGGTGCTGCTCGTCCAGACCCCGGCCTGGTCATGGCGCATACAGCGCAGGCCTCTGGTAAGGGAGCTGCGATCTCAGATGAAGGTAATCCCCTTCCCTGCTAAAGCTGATAATGCTTCTGCCTTGGCTAGCGCTGTCCATGGTCCGAGCATGGAGCAGGAACGAGACCATGAATCTGTCCAGCAGCCCCATCGCTTGGGCAGCACCATTCCCCCCATTTTACAGATGGGTAAACTGAGGCAGAGAGAGAGGCCAGGCCGTGTGTGTGTGGGGTGGAGGCGCGGTGGCAAAGCCGAGTTAGAAGCCAGGAGTCCAGGCTCCTGGGCCTGTGCTCATTTATGCCAACTGTACAGCCTCCCCGCTCCCACGTCTGTAGTCTCTTTCCGCCATGCCTGGCTCGGGCCTCTTGGTGCTGCTTCCCCCTCCCTTGGCAGCAGGGTCTCACTCCCCACCTTGCTCTCCCAAGGGGGCTTGTGGAAAACGTGCATTTCAGTCGTGCCCCTACATTTCCTCCCACTCCCCCACAGCGGGGAGAATCTTGCACAGCTGCAGGAGTGCTGGACTTCAGCTGTCCCTTGTGCCGCTCTCTGGCTAAGGCAGAATCTCTGCAGTGTGGGCATGGACACCTCCCCCGCCCGGTACCTCTCATCTGCGTCAGCACCTGTTCCTCAGCCCTCTGTCTCCTGGGGGAAGGGGCAGCTCTTTCTGGTTAAAGGCTCAGTTTGTACTTTCACTGCAGGCTGAGCGGTGCCAGCAATCCCACAGGGCTGAAACTGCTACATTGCTCCCATCTTCCTGGAGCAGTCCGGTGCCCCTTGAAATAGGAGCGTCCCCTGGCATAGGGACCACCACAGTGCTCATGCACTTTCTCTGGGCTCTGCTGTTGTATTGTCTCCAGCTGAGTGGGTGGAAGCCTTTACTCAGCCCCTTTAATGTGGGGAGGGGCTGGTTTGAGACGTAAACGTTTAAACATCTGAATCAGAAACACTCTTGCTTTGTTTTTCCTTTGCAGATGAATTAGGTGAGTGGACTCTGGGGAATGGGGGTACAGCAACCTCAGGTAAGTGCAAGTGCTCTAGGCCCATGCGAGTGCAGACTCAGTGCATGGAACCCTGGCTGGAGCAACGGGGGCAGATATCATGTAAGTGTGGTCTGCAGTGGGAGGGGCAATGCAAGGCAAAGCCTGCTGTCCTTCCTCACGCACCCTCCCCATGAAGTCAATTCCAGGGCTTCAGCGTTGGGCCCAAAGAGCAGGTAAGGGAATACCTGGGAAATGGGACCACATACAAGCCAACAGCTTGCAGGCATGCCTCCTGCAGCATTCCAGGAATCCACCTGCACGCTTTCCAAACCGCCGAGGGACCTGGCAGCCAGGAGAACCGCGAGAGTGCTACAAAGCTCACACAAGCTGAGAAGAGTGATCTCATCAGTTACCATTCCATACAGCCAACATCTACCACTAGGAAAACAGTGGGACGTCCTGGAATATGAGAGGCAAAGAAGTACGTTAGGAATGCTTGGCCTTCACCTCCGCGCCTGGCTCCTCAGCCAGTTTAAAAAAATTTTTTTTTTAAATTAATGGAGATATCCCATCTCCTAGAACTGGAAGGGACCTTGAAAGGTCATTGAGTCCAGCTCCCTGCCTTCACTAGCAGGACCAAGTACTGATTTTGCCCCAGATCCCTAGGTGGCCCCCTCAAGGATTGAACTCACAACCCTGGGTTTAGCAGGCCAATGCTCAAACCACTGAGCTATCCCTCCCCCCTTTCTGGTCATGGGATGATGTTTGTAGCCAAAAAGCCACTGCCCTAAGCAAATACCAGCTTTGTGCCCATGAGAGAGAAGAGGCAGTTCTTACCCTGGCACAGGCTGTCCCTTTAAGGCGGGACCCACAATTAAGGGGGCTCTGTCAGAAACTGGGTTAGGACTTAAAAAAATTAATCGGTTAGTTTCAAAAAAAGGGGATTAATGTCCCTTGAATGGAGGCTCTGACCTAGCGGTAAAGCAGAATGGAAGCTCTGGGGTTGTTCTCTCCTTACACGCTCTTAGGCTGGTGCTTCTCAGTATGGCCTGGTCCGTACGCAGGGTTGCACCGGTTTAGCTGAAGACATGCCACAAAGTGCAGTGTTTGTGTGGGGACACTGATGTTAGGTTCCGCCTGGTTTAGCTCGCACTGATGCCAGCCGTGTTGAGACTGAGGGTGGAAGAGGGTCTGCACGCAGAGTTGCACTGATGTCTCCAATCTGCTACAGCATCACACCTTTACCTGAACTGGTGCGACAGGGGCCTTTTTCATAGATTCCAAGCGCAGAAGGAACCATTGAGATCATGTAATCTGACCTCCTGTATACCACAGGCCAGAGGCTGCAAGGCGCCCGGGGTGCTAGGGCTGCAGAGAGGTTGGGCGAGCAGTTCTAGTGGGGGGTGGTGCCTGAGGGTTAGGACCATGGGGTGGGCAGGTGGGCAGGCCAGCCGATTGGGTGAGGGACCTGGGTGCTAGGGCTGTGGGCTGGCAGGTCTAGTTGGTAAGGCATCTGGGCGATAGGGCTGTGAGGAGGGTGGGCCGATCAGGTGAGATGCCTGTGAGCTAGGGCTGTGGGGAGGGTGGTCCCACTGGGCGAGGTGCCTGGGCACCAGGGCTACATGGAGGGTGGGCCCATCAGGCAAAGGGCCTGAGCACCAGGGCAGGGGGTGGGAGGTGGGCCCATCAGGCAAGGTGCCTGAGTGACATAGCTGCTGGGAGGACGGGCTGATCAGGTGTGGCGCCCAGGCCCCAGGGCTGCGGGGAGGGCGAGACGCTTTGTTCCCGGAGGGTGGGCCAATTGGGTGAGGCACCTGCATGCTAGGGCTGCAGGGAGGGCAAGGCACCTGGGTGCCAAGGCTGCGGGGAGGGCAGGCTGATCGGTGAGGTGTCCACATGTTAGGGCTGCGGGGAGGGCAAGGTCCATCGGTTGAGGCACCTGGCCGTCAGGGCTGTGGGTAGGGCGGGCCGACCTAATGCATGAGGTGAGTGAGCGAGGGGCAGGGATGCTTAGGCAAGTGCTGTGAAGCATCTTGGCCAGATTCCCTGCTGCTTGGCGCGTGAGCAGTCGCTGACTTCAGCGTAAAGTGGCCAAGTGTTATTCTTCAGTCAGGACTGGGGTGTTTCTGAGAGACCCGCTCTAGCTCGAACAGGAATGAATTCAGGGAAGCCCTGTGGCCCGTGTTACATGGGAGGTCAGACTGGATGTGCAGGATGGTCCCTTCTGGCCTCACACTCTTGGTCTCTGTGAAGGCAGGTGTGAAACGCTCTCCGAGCGGAGCAGGAGCACTCTGCTCTGGTGTGGCTGGCGCAGGCCCTGCAGGGCAGCGACGAATCGGGCCCATTGCTTTTTGGTATCACCCGTGTATGTCCACTCACTCGCGCACGCACAGAGTGAGCGCAGTACAAAACTCTGAACCCTGGGGATCTGTTGCCTTGTTTGCCGGGGCTGGCCCAGTGGTGGCCCTGCAGCGGTGCATGGCTCCTCTCGGAGGGTCCCTCTTCCTGCGTGTGCACATGGAGGCAGGGCATTCAGAACAAGATCACTTTAGGCCTGCCCTTTCCCCGGGTCTTGCTAGGGCAGTAGTGAGGGTGGAGGTTGGCCCATCATGGCTCTCCTCCAGCCCGTTCCTAGCAGGAGGCCAGCCCGTCCTCCTGTCTCACTCTCTGGTTCTGTCCCCGTCCTGCAGAAATCATCGAAGAGTTAATTAAGGAGGATGGATTCCAGCCACAAGCCCCGCCCTTCCTCTCCAAGGCGTCTCCCAAGGGCACGGCCAAGCTGGTGTCCCGGGGCTCAAACCCAGCCGGGCCCACTGGGATGCTGAGGCTAATGGAGCCGACCGGACCTAGCCCACTGCCAGTCGGCTTGACCTCCTTTGGCAGCTCCCATCCCGCCGCGGCTCACGCCCTGCCCCTGGACTCTCAACCTCCCCTGCTCTCGCAGAGCCTCAGTAGCTTGCAACTGACGCCCAGGCTGGTGCCCCGGGGGACGACTCCGCCCCCTGCCAGCCGGCCCCACTGGGCTTCGCCCATGCGCTCGCCAAAGGAGCAGTTGGAAGACATGCTGGAGCCTCCCAGGCTGGTGATCACTGAGCAGCCGAAGCAGCGGGGGATGCGTTTCCGCTACGAGTGCGAAGGCAGGTCAGCCGGCAGCATCCTGGGCGAGAGCAGCACGGAGGCCAGCAAGACCCTGCCAGCCATCGAGGTGAGTGGGGGGGAGGAGCAGGGGCCAATCTCCTCACAGCGGGGAAAGGGGCTGGGGGAGGGCCAGGGCCAGCCTTGGGCTGCCTGCGCCTCGTGTGGCGTGGGCGACTGTCACTTAGTGCCCCCCTCACAGAAGAGGCAGGGACCGGGGACTTGCCCCACTCCCCTCGCTCTCTCCCTGGTTCTTGGCGCCCCACCGAGGTTGGGGGGCGAGGGATGGGAGGGATACCAAGGGCTCTGGCTGCTCCTGCTGAGTGCCCATGCTGCAGTCACGGCCCCGGCAGCAGTGCCGGCACCTGTGGGCTTGGAAGGGCCCTGTGGCTGCCAAACCCTGCCTCTCTCTGCACCGTCCTGGCCAACGTAGCATCGCCGCTGGTGGTGGCCATCCGGGGTCCTTCGCCCCCAGTGGCCAGGCCCTGCCCTCGGATGATCTCTGGGGGGTTTGTTGCCATTTCACGCTGTGGCAGCCAGGATCCCTGGCTGGAAAGTGGAGCTGGGCAGCCCAGCGGGCACAGGGTCGCTTGCAGGCTCTGAGCCGCAGTGCCTTGAGCTCTGCCCCCTGTGGAGAGGGGCGGGCAATTTACTGGGCAGGTTAATTACACATTGAACCCAGAGCCTGGTCTCTCACCCCCTTGGCGTGGCGGGGGACTCCCGGCGTGGCCTGGGCTCTGATCTTGTGCTCTTTCCCCAGCTGCTGAACTGCCAGAAGATCCCCGAGGTGAAGGTGATTGCGTGCCTGGTGTGGAAGGACTGGCCCTACCGCATCCACCCTCACAGTCTCGTGGGGAAAGACTGCAACAACGGGCTCTGCGAGGTCACCCTGAGGCCCCAGGTCAACCCCAAACACAGGTACCAGCTCCCCGCTCGGCACAGGAACTCCAGGCTGTGAGCTGGTGCTGACAGGGCCTGCCGCTCGCAGCTGGATGCTGCGCTCCCCCTTGCCCTCTCTGCGAGGCTGAAGGGCTTTGAGGAACGCCCACGCAGGTGGTTTCAGGATGGCGGTTACTCGCCAGAGGGCTCCCCGCATGATCTCCCCCTCCCTCACCATGTGATCAGCACCCAGTGTCCCCTTGGGGCAGAGTAGGACATCTCAGGCCACATCAACTGAGCCGCTCCAAACCTCTCAGTTACTAAGAACGGCCATACTGGGTCAGGTCAAAGGTCCATCTGTGACGGAGTCACAGGTCTGGTGCTCTGGCACTGCTGTGTATAAAGTAAGACAGGACTCTGGGTAGCGTGACTCCCCTCAGGGCACGCTGTCCAGGGCAAGGAGCCTCTTCGGCTACGGCCTTTCTGGTCTGACCTTGGACCATTCAGCATCCCTGTTCACACCATACACTTCCCCTTGGTGGGTCCACCTGGACGGGACCCCTGGGGAAGCCAGAGGGTGCTGCTCCCCTACTCCACAGTCAGCAGTGACTCTCAACCAGCGTTTGTAAAACAGGTTTATTAGTCAACAGGAACACAGCATAGAACAGAGCTTGTTAGCACAGAAATCAGATACTTTCAGCAAAGTCCATCTTGGGGGGACCCCAGGCCGGACGTCCTGGACTCCCCACTCTGAGTCCCAAACAGGAGACTGCCCAGCTTCCAGAGACCCGACCTCTGACATGCCCGTTGCCCCTCCTTCGGTCTTTGTCTCACTTCCCGGGCAAAGTGTCACCTGGTCGCATCCTCCGCCTGGGTCTCAGGTTACGAAGGGCATCGGCCATCACTTATGTACAGGCAGCTGGAGCCTCTTCACCTGGCCCCGAGGGTCTCAGCAAAAGTCACCCACCCTTATTCCCACCACCTAGGCATTGGTGCAATACACAGGGAAACTGAGGCACACGCAGTATTCATGCAAAACAGTAAGACTCAGATAGGCTCGCGTGCAACATAATAAGGAGAAAAACTCCACTTTGTCACATCACTCCCCCCCCTTGAGACCAAATTGAGTGGGATCACTCTAGCTAGTGACCTGGGGAAGTTCAGGCCTCCCTCGCTGGGACAAAGCATCGGCTATAACATTTGCACTCCCCTTAACATGGGCCACCCCCGTCTCATAATCCTGGAGGGACAGACTCCACCTCGGGAGCTTGGCATTTGCCCTCTTCATCTGGTGCAGCCACAGCAGGGGCAAGTGGTCAGTGGACACAGTGAAGTGACGCCCAAGTAGATCTGGCTGCTGACTTTTAAGAGCCCACCCCATGGCCAGGCATTCCTTCTCTATGGCCGAATAACTCTGCTCCCAGGGCAGCCGCTTCTTGCTCTGGTACATGATGGGGTGTTTTTCCTCCTTCGCATCAGCTTGCATTGGCACCAAGCCCAGCCCGATGTCTGAGGCGTTGGTGAACACCATAAAGGGCTTGTCACAGTCTGGGTTTACCCGCACCGTGCCCTTGACCAGATCCTCCAGCACGCAGAGAGCCCTCTGGCACTGCTTGGTCCAGACAACCTTGTCTGGCTTATCCTTCTTGCATAGATCAGTGATGGGAGCTGACACAGAGCTAAGTGGGGCACAAACCTCCGGTAGTGCCCCACCATCCCAATAAAGGCCTGGACCTGTTTCTTAGTCTGGGGCGCAGGGCAATCTCTGATCGCCTCCACCTTGGCTGGCTCTGGCTTTAGGCAGTTGCTCCCCACCTTGTGGCCCAGGTACGGCACCTCTGCCATCCCCACCTTGCACTTTCTGGCCTCTATACTCAGTCCTGCCTCCTAGAGGCGACCCAACCCCCTCTTCACCTGGGACACATGGTCCTCCCAGGTCTGGCCAAAGACACAGATATCATCAATATATGCTAGGGTAAAATTTTCCATCCCCCTCAGTAACTGTTCCCCCAGATGCTGGCAGGTGACCAACGCCTCCTTGAGGCCGAAAGGTAGGACCAGGGATTCATATATCCCCAAAGAGGTGACAAAAGGAGGTTTCAGTCTGGTATCTGGATCCAAAGGCACCTGCCAGTAGCCTTTGGTGAGATCATTGGTAGTGGGGTAGACCCCCCCAACTTGTCTAGGATCTGTCAGACCTAGGCATGGGCAGGCACCAGACATGGTGATGGCATTGAACTTCTGATAGTCCACACAGAATCGGATTGACCCATCTTTCCTGGGGACCAGCACCACGGGTGAGTCCTGGGGCTGGATCACCCCTAAAGCCAGCATGTCTCTGGCTTCTCTCTCCAGGGCCTGGGCTGTGTTCCCAGTGACTCTGAATGGGAAACATCTGATGGGAAGGTTGGCTCCTGTCCCCACACAGTGGACAGCTAGGTTAATGAGCCCAGACCAGTTGGAGAACAGCTGTGGGTAGATACACAGCACCTCTCTGATCTCTGCCTGCTGGGCAGGGGTTAGCTGGGTAGAGAGGGGAATTGATTCCAGTGGGTCCTGTCTCAGGGAACAGACCCACTAGGGGATCCTCCCCCTTCTCCTCTCACTGCCCACACAGGGCCAGTACAGACTTTTCCCTGTCCCAGTACGGCTTCATCATGTTGACATGGTCCCCTCGGCGGCTGTGTGCCCGGTTGGGCAGTTCTACCATATAGTTCACCTCATTCAGCCGGGTGATGACTTTAAAGGGCCTATCCCAGGCAGCTTGTAGTTTATTCTTCCGCACCGGGATGAGAAACATCACCTGGTCCCCAGTAGCATAGGAGTGGGCACGTGCCGTGCAGTCCTACTATAACCTTCTGCCTCCCTTGGGCCCTGGCTAGGTTCCCCCTGGCCAGACCCATGAGCTCAACGAACTTTTCCCGAAAATTTAGTGTTCACTCCACCACTGATTCTTCATTGGGAGAGGCCTTCCCCTCACCAAGTCCAGGGGTCCCCTCACTCTCCTCCCTTACAGCAACTGCAAAGGAGAGAACCCATGGGTTCCTGGGCCACTTCCCTGCACGCGAGCAGCAGGTGGGGTAAATACTTGTCCCAGTCCGGCAGATGCTGGTCCATGAAAGTCTTCAGCATCATCTTCAAGGTCCCGTTAAACCTCTCCGCCAGCCAATTGGATTGAGGGTGAAAGGCAAGGCCCAGGTGTGCCAGACCCCACACTTCTCCCACAAGCACTGGAGCGGGGCTGACATGAAATTGGACCCCTGGTCTGTAAGGACCTCCCGGGTTAACCCACCTCTGCTGAAGATGGTCAGCAGCACAGTAACCCACCAGAATGTATTTCTTCCCTGACCGGGTCGGCTTGCTGAGGGGCCCCACTATGTCCATGGCCACCTTCTGAAAAGGCTCCTCTTATGACAGGCAGGTGTCTCAAGGCTGCTTAACCTTGTCCCGGGCCTTCCCCACTCTCTGGCAGCAGTCGCAGGACCTGTAGTAGTGCTGGACTGCGTCAAAGACTCCAGGCCAGTAAAAGTTCTGTAGCAGCCTCTGCCTGGTGTGCTGGATTTCCAGGTGTCCCAAAAGAGGGACATTGTGGGCCAGGTACAGAAGCCTGTGGTGGTACTTCTGGGGCACCACCAGCTGCCTACTGATCCCCTACGGTTCCATTTCCCCTGGAGGATCTCATTCCCGGTACAGGAATCCCTTCTCCCACAGGAGTCTTTCCCTGCAGCCTTCCTAAAGGGGTTTTGCCGTGCTGTGGCCAGCAAGTTCCCTCAGCTTCTCTAACGAGGGGTCCTTCTGCAGCTCAGCCTGGAATTCAGCGAAACCAGTTCCCTCTCACTGCCTGCAGTCACAACCCTCCAGACTGGAGCACTGGGATTTGGGCTCTCTTGGTGAAGAGCCCCCATCTTGATCTTGGCCACCCTCTGACCAGGCGTCTGTCACCAGCAGCGCCCTTTTAGCTGCTTCCCCCTGCCCTGGGGCCTCTTGCATCTCTGGACAAGGCAGCCCTGGTTGGCAGCCATCCCGCCCTGGCTGTGGTTCCCCACACTCAGCTGGGGTCTCTGATCCCCCTCGGGCTCAGCTTCGCCCCTGCTGTCCCAGCAGGGCAGGCAGCGAGCCCGCTGCTTTGCTCACAGCATCAGGGCCAGCATGAGCCACCTCCCCCTTGTGCAGGGGGGCGGGGAGCATCTCTCTGTCCCACTCAGCTTCAGTTTCAGCCGATTGGTTCCCTGAATTCAAACTCGTATCCTTGGCTGTTACAGGAGCAGGGCCTGGATCCTGTCCCAAAGAGAGACAGTCATCCCCCAACAGGATGTCATAGCTGATATCTTGGAGAACCCCAGCTACCAGCCAGCCCGACCCCTCCTATGTCTGCACAGGGATCTGAGCCATATCAGGGCAAGGGGCTTCATCCCTGGGACCTTCACCCAGATTACACAGCCCCTCAGCATCTGTGGCTGCACCACCCGTGGCCTGACAACAGTTCTCTCTGCCCCAGGATCTCGCCACCCCAGGAGTGTCTTCTCCTTGACCACCACCTTCAGCTCCCACTGGGGGACTGAGGGGCCTGAGCCCAGGAGAGTGCAAGCAGATATACACACTGGGGCTGGGAATGGGAGCCAGTCTGCCACTCCGCCCATCTGGCTAAACAGCTCTATGGGGACTCAGAAAGGGGCTAGACACTGGTGCCTTTCCGCAGGGTCAGCCTGGTTCCAATTGCAAGACTTCCCAAAGGCTGCGAGACAGGCATCTATACCCCCCCACCCCTCAATTTAGTATTGAGGCAGTTCCCTGCAGAATTGGCACCCTGGGGTCCATCCCCACTCACCCCTGGACGGGTCCCTCGGCCCCTCAGCTCCGCCAGCGCCAGTTCATGCTGCCGCTGTCTCTCCTGCTGTTCTGCTTCATGCCTTCCCTGTCTCCCACAGTCCTCTGACTCCTTCAATCTCAGTTCCAATTCCATCCGTCTCAGATCCACCGACGGGGAACGCGGTGGAGACCCCCGGCTGGTCCGGAGACACAAGTCTCTGGCTGCTCCCATTCTCTCTGGTGGCTCCAGCTGGGTCCAGAACTGGTGCGGGCTCTGGGGCTACCTGGCTGCTCCCAAGTTGTCACGGACTCTCAGGCCTGAGCTTTCTCAGCTCCCCATGGTCCCTGGGAGGAATCCCCTTCAGTGTGACAGTCCTTCTTGGGGGTCACAACCTCTCTCGGGGGTTAAGCCGTAGGCTCCTCTGTCTCCTGGAACTGCACCTCTCTGAGCCTTCAGCACGCCTGTCTCTGTCTCTCGCTAATCCCCGTCCTTTTACTGCTCCCCAGTCACTTATTGCAGGATGCTCCGTCCAGGGGGTGCAGTTGATCACACCGCTGCCACTAGTTGTGACGGAGTCACAGGTCCGATGCTCTGGAACCAGGGCTGGTTCCAGGCACCAGCCCACCAAGTTTGTGCTTGGGGCGGCACCTGGAGGGGGTCGGCGCGGTGTGGTGCTCCGGCTCCGGCTGCCGGGGAGAGCGGAGCCCCGGCCGGGCTCGCTGTCCTCCCCCCGGGACTCCGGCTGCCAGCGGAGCCGCGGTGGGCTCGCTGCCCTCACCCCTACGCTCCGGCCGGTCGGGGAGAGCGGCCCGAAGCCGGGCTCAGCGCCCTCCCCTGCCGCGCTGCGGGAGGGGGGCTGGGCGGCGGGAGGCTTTTTTGCCTGGGGCGGCAAAAAAGCCAGAGTCGGCCCTGTCTGGAACTGCTCTGTATGAAGTCAGCCAGGACGCTGGGTAGCGTCACTCCCCTCAGGGCATGCTGTCCAGGGCCCTCGGCTACGGCCTTCCTGGTCTGACCTCGGACCATTCAGCATCCCTGTTCACACCGTACACTTCCCCTTGGCGGGTCCACCTGGATGGGACCCCTGGGGAAGCCAGAGGGCCCTGCACCCCCACTCCACAGCCAGTGACTCTCAACCAGCGTTGTAAAACAGAAGGTTTATTAGTCGACAGGAACACAGAGTAGAACAGAGCTTGGTAGCACAGAAATCAGTGACTTTCAGGAAAATCCATCTTGAGGGACCCCCAGGCCAGACGTTTTGGACTCCCTCCTCCAAGTCCTAAACAGGAGACTGCCCAGCTTCCAGAGACCCGACGTGCCCGTTGCCCCTCCTTCGGTCTTTGTCTCGCTTTCCGGACAAAGTGTCACCCCCGCCTGGGTCTGAGGTTACGAAGGGCATCGGCCATCACTTACGTGCAGACAGCTGGAGCCTCTTCACCTGGCCCCGAGGGTCTCAGCAAAAGTCACCCCCCCTTATTCCCACCACCATCTAGGCATTGGTGCAGCAAACAGGGAAACTGAGGCACACAGAGTATTCATGCAAAACAGGAAGACTCTCATAGGCTCACTTGCAACATAATAAGGAGGAAAAACCTACTTTGTCACACCATCTATCCCAGTGTCCTGTCTTCCGACAGTGGCCAGTGCCAGGTGCCCCAGAGGGAATAAGCAGACCAGGTAATCATCAAGTGATCCATCCCCTGTCGCCCATTCCCAGCTTCTAGCACACAGAGGCCAGGGACACCATCCCTGCCCATCCTGGCTAATAGCCATTGATGGACCTATCCTCCATGAATAGACACTGGTGCCCCTAAGCAGCTCGTTAACCTGATTGCGGCCAATGGGGCGGCTGAGGTGAGATCTCCCCACTCTGGGGCTTCTGCCATTGTCCTGGTCTGGTGAAAGAACAGTACTCTCCCTGTCCCAGAAGCACTGCCTGGGCTGGAGCCCACCACATTGCCCAGCCCTCAC
Source organism: Malaclemys terrapin pileata (assembly GCF_027887155.1). Taxonomy (NCBI): domain Eukaryota; kingdom Metazoa; phylum Chordata; order Testudines; family Emydidae; genus Malaclemys; species Malaclemys terrapin. The sequence goes on along the minus strand of NC_071524.1, from coordinate 11,686,376 downwards.
CACATGGGAAAAACTGACCCCTAGCACAGCGGGTCTCAGCCAGGGGCCCGGGGGCCTCTGGGGGACCGTGAGCAGGTTTCAGGGGGTCCGCCAAGCAGGGCCAGTGTTAGACTTGTTCGGGCCCAGGGCAGAGAGCCAAAGCCTCACCCCATGGGGCTGAAGCCTGGGGCAGAAGCTGAATCTTCAGCAACGTAGCTTCTTAGGGGCCCCTGTGGTAGGGGGCCCTAGGCAACTGCGCTGCTTGTATCCCCTAACGCCGGTTCTGACTTTTATATGTAGAAAACCAGTTGTTGTGGCACAGGTGGGCCATGGAGTTTTTATAGCATGTTGGGGAGGGGCCTCAGAAAGAAAAAGATTGAGAACTTCTGCTCTAGCAAACTGCCCCGGAGCTGGGGTGGTGGTGGTGGGGGTGATGGTGGGGGGGTGGGACTTCCTTCAGTTCAGAGGAAGTTAATTAGGCATCTGTTCAAGCTAAGCCAAAGTGAGGTACCCTGACATGACACCAGAGAATCTGCATGAGGACTGCTCAGATCTCAGTGACCCATGTTCCCACGAGAGCACTGGGAGCACCATTGGCACTGCCATGCAGGCATGTCCCTCCCAGCCGTGGATGCCCTGATTCTGGGACAAGAGCGGCCTTGTCCTAGGGCAGCCACACCCAGAGCACCCCCTTGTGGCAGGCCATGGCACAAGGGCACCTGCTTCAGTTTCCCCTCTCAGGTAATCCAATAACTTCACTTCAGGCTTTTCTCGCTCAATAATACCCCTCCTTGGGACTGATTTATTACAAAAATCCCAACAGAAGTTCTATATTCCATTTCCCGTACCCAGGGAGGTGTGGGGTGGGGGGGCACAGACATCCGCATGTCTCTGTTAAGGTGCAGGCCACTCCCTGGCAGCTCTGGGCACCGTAAGTGAGAGCCTAGGAGAAGCAGCGTCATGCCAATCTCCTGACCCCGATGGAAGGGTTGCTTTGGCTGAAAGCGGGGTGATGCCCAGGCCCTCCCGGGGCTGTGGTCCCAGGTGGTGGCACTTCCTGTGCGGAGGTGGGGTTCCTCTCGCATGGCCCCCAGCCTTGCCCGCAGCGTCTCCAACACATCTCCCCTTTGGTTCCCGGCAGTTTTAACAACCTTGGCATCCAGTGCGTGAAGAAGAAGGAGATCGAGGCAGCCATAGAGAAGAAGCTGCAGCTGGGGATCGATCCATTTAAAGGTGCGTGGCCCCAAGGAGCCCTGCCTGCCAGGCAACTCCATCATGGAGTTAGATGGGTCAGGTACTGGATCAGGGTGTGACGGGTTGTCAGTTTGGGAGCCGCGGGAACCATTGCACCCCTTTAACCTCCCAGCTTGGTCAGGGACAGTACTTGGTCCTGCTAGTGAAGGCAGGGGACTGGACTCAATGACCTTTCAAGGTCCCTTCCAATTCTGTGAGATTGGTATATTTCCATATATTTTATTTTAAAAATGATACATGCATACCGATAGGATAATCATATTCAGCACATCATAACTTCTCCAATGACACCTTACATGACCCAACTCGTACAAAATGCATCATAATTATGCCATAAGGAAGGACCCTTCTGCAGCTCAGTCTGAAATTCAGCTGCTGAGGAAGGGAGTGGAACCTGGCTCCACCTGCTGGCTGGGGCTGGGGACACAGCCCTCGCTGGCTGTGCCTCAGTTTCCCCACTTTGGGGGGAGGGATAGCTCAGTGGTTTGAGCATTGGCCTGCTAAACCCAGGGTTGTGAGTTCAATCCTTGAGGGGGCCACTTGGGGATCTGGGGCAAAATCAGTACTTGGTCCTGCTAGTGAAGGCAGGGGGCTGGACTCGATGACCTTTCAAGGTCCCTTCCAGTTCTAGGAGATGGGATATCTCCATTAATTTAAATTTAATTTAAATTTAAAGCTCTTTCCCCAGTTGGAGGCTCCTGAGCCCCTTGCTGGGTAGTCTGCCTGGCACCAGGGCAGGGTGGCCCTCTCTGGGTAAGGACCAGGGCAATCTGGGTGCTGCCCGACCAGTCCTCCAAATCATTCCCCATCAGCACCTCCAATCGTTCCCACATCAGATCCCAGACAGCTAGGTGTTAGTCACATCTGGATCTCTGGGACTCTGGAAAGAATAAACAGCCTTCCCCGCCACCCCCAGTTAACCATGCAGCACATAGGGGAAACTGAGACACACACAGTAGTCATACAAAACTTGAACAATTCCCACTTTGTCACAAATACATTTCAGAACAAAGAACTCAAGCCACACTTACAGGATGGGGGACTCTATCCTGGGAAGCAGCGACTCTGAAAAAGATTTCGGGGTCATGGTGGAGAATCAACTGATCACGAGCTCTCAGTGCAATGCTGTGGCCAAAAGGGCTAATGCCATCCCGAGATGCGTAAACAGGGCGTATCGAGTAGGAGGAGAGAGGTGATTTTACCTCTGTATTTGGCACTTGTGCGAATGCTGCTGGAATCCTGTGTCCAGTTCTGGTGCCCACAGTTCAAGAAGGATGTTGATAAATTGGAGAGGGGTCAGGGAAGAACCACAAGAATGATTAAAGGATTAGAAAACCTGCCTTAGGGCTGGTCTACACTGGGTGGGGGGGAATTGATCTAAGATACGCAACTTCAGCTACGTGAATAGCATAGCTGAAGTCGAAGTATCTTAGATCGATTTACCTTGGGTCCTCAGGGCGCGGGATCGACGGCCGCAGCTCCCCCGTCGACTCCGCTCCCGCCGCTCCGGTGGAGTTCTGGAATCGACGGGGAGTGTGTTCGGGGATCGATTTATCGCGTCTAGACGAGACACGATAAATCGATCCCCGATAGATCGATTACTACCCGCCGATCCAGCGGGTAGTGAAGACGAACCCTTCGAGTGATAGACTCAAGTTGCCCAACCTGTTTAGCTTAACAAAGAGACGGTTAAGCGGTGACTTGATCACAGTCTATAAGTACCTACATGGGGAACAAATAGTTAATAATGGGCTCTTCAGTCTAGCAGAGGAAGGTCTAACACGATCTGATGGCTAGAAGTTGAAGCTAGACAAATTCAGACTGGAAATAAGGGTACGTTTTTTTCACAGTCCGGGTAATTAACCATTGGAACAACATACCGAGGGGCGTGGCGGATTCTCCGTCACTGGCCATATTTAAATCAATATTTGATGTTTTTCTGAATAATCTGCCCTAGGAATTACTTTGGGGCAGTTCTCTGGCCTCCTTTGTACAGAAGGTTGGACTCAATGATCGTGATGGTCCCTTCTGGCCTTGGAATCTAGGACTCTGACTCTGAGAGGTGGGACTTTAACCCCCCCCCCCCCCCCCCGCCCAATCTCACAAGAGTTGGCAGCACTGTTTTTGCCCCTCCTCATTGGCTATCACATGAGGTGGGAGCTGTGGGGGAGGAGTCCGCTGGCCAGTTGGAATGCATCATTGGATCACACTAGGCTAAAGATTGGTGTCATTTGGTTCTACCTCCCCTGTGGTGAGAGGGTGGCTGGAGGAGAGAGACTCCGGTCCCTAGCTGGCCTGGCTGTTTGTTTGTTCTTTGTTCTCCCATAATGCTAAGGGGTCCCCAGTCATACACCAGGAACCATAAGGGCCTGCCCCAAGGACCTTACAGTCTAAGTACAAGCCAAGAGGCAGCCTGTGGATACAGACAGACGGGGGAGCACAAGGAAATAGGCTGCGGGTGTGTGCAGAGACCCCCAACTGGTGTCAGTTGTCTGTAGGCATCACGCAGAGGAGGGATTTGCAGGAAGACAGTGAAGGAGCTTTGGGGAGGTGTACAGGGAGCTGCTCCCACGGGTGAGGGCAGCAGGTGAGAGAGTAGGAAGGGGTTTGTCTGAAGATGTCACCAGTGGGGGATGGAGGCTGGCATCATGGGCCGGTAGGAGATGAGCATCGACAGCTCAGCTGTGAATGAGGGATGATAGTTATGGGGGGCGGGGGACAGGCTGGGAAGGGCCTTGGTGAAGACGAGCAGCGTGTGGGATGCCGTAGAGCAGGGGCAGCCGGTGGAGGGATGCCAAGAGAGGGGTGACGGGGGCAAAGCGATGGGCTGGGAGAATGAGCTTTGCAGCAGCATTCTGCACGGCACGGAGCAGAGCGAGGATGCACCTGTCAAGGCCGGAGAGAAGGATGTTGAGGTGTTCAGGACGCGAGATGCTGAGAGCCTGAAGGAGCTTTAGCTCTGGAGGGATGGGAAAGGCCGGATCTTCGTGATGTTCTGCAGAAGGAATTGGCAAGACTTGGATGTGTCCTGGCTTGGGTCAGCTTGGGGCATAGCCCTGAGATGGCTTTCCAAACTCTGTAAGGGCGCTCTCCTCCTGTTCTCTCTCTGCAGCTGGCTCCCTGAAGAATCACCAGGAGGTGGACATGAACGTGGTGAGGATCTGCTTCCAGGCCTCATACCAGGAGCCCTCAGGGCAGATCCGGCACCTCAGCCCCGTCCTGTCCGAGCCCATCTTTGACAAGAGTAAGTAGCTGGGCTGTGGCAGGGGCGGGCGGGGCGGCGTGGAGCGATGCAGGGGGCCATGGTGATGCCAGAGGAGGGAACGTGGCTGAGCCCACTTGCCCTAGGATGACAGAGTGCTGGGCAGAGGGCAGGGTCAGCACTGCAGCCATGTCCCGGCACGTCTGGACACCCGGCCTGGGCGGGGGACTGCGGGGTGGTGGAGTGTTTCAGAGGGAAATTGAGGAAAAGGAAACTCACTGCAATAGCTCAGCCAGCCCTGGCTGAGTGAGAGAAGTGTCACTAGGCCGGAACCTGCCTGGGCCCTGGCTGAGAAAACCGGGCTGGGCAGCCGAGTGCTGCGCCGGCTGTTTGTATTGCTGTGGTGTGTGTGTTCGGGGCATGGTTTCTATTGCAGCGGAGCAGGGTGGGGCTGGGCAGCCCTGTGCCGGACGGGCTGTTTGGGGCAGGGCTGGTAGTGCAGCGGTGCCATGCGGGGGGTGAGCAGCTCTGTGCCGGACGGGCTGTTCGGGGCATGGCTGGTATTGCAGCGGTGCCATGCAGGGGGTGAGCAGCCCTGTGCCGGACGGGCTGTTCGGGGCATGGCTGGTATTGCAGCGGTGCCATGCAGGGGGTGAGCAGCCCTGTGCCGGACGGGCTGTTTGGGGCAGGGCTGGTATTGCAGTGGTGCCATGCAGGGGGTGAGCAGCTCTGTGCCGGACGGGCTGTTTGGGGCAGGGCTGGTACTGCAGCGGTGCCATGCAGGGGGTGAGCAGCCCTGTGCCGGACGGGCTGTTTGGGGCAGGGCTGGTATTGCAGTGGTGCCATGCAGGGGGTGAGCAGCTCTGTGCCGGACGGGCTGTTTGGGGCAGGGCTGGTATTGCAGCAGTGCCATGCAGGGGGTGAGCAGCCCTGTGCCAAACAGGCTGTTTGGGGCAGGGCTGGTACTGCAGCGGTGCCATGCAGGGGGTGAGCAGCTCTGTGCCGGACGGGCTGTTTGGGGCAGGGCTGGTATTGCAGCGGTGCCATGCAGGGGGTGAGCAGCCCTGTGCCGGACGGGCTGTTTGGGGCAGGGCTGGTATTGCAGCGGTGCCATGCAGGGGGTGAGCAGCTCTGTGCCGGACGGGCTGTTCGGGGCATGGCTGGTATTGCAGCGGTGCCATGCAGGGGGTGGGCAGCCCTGTGCCGGACGGGCTGTTTGGGGCAGGGCTGGTATTGCAGCGGTGCCATGCAGGGGGTGTGCAGCTCTGTGCCGGACGGGCTGTTTGGGGCAGGGCTGGTATTGCAGCGGTGCCATGCTTGATGCTATCTGGACCAGTAGGAAGAGATGGTGTCTGCACTTGAGAGCTCACACTAGGGAGGGACATGTGGAGGAGCTGGGGGTGATTGTTAGTGCCACGTTTTACCCGGTGTATGGGATCTTTTCCCGGTGGCCCGTGGACCTGGCCATCTCTCGCCCCCATGGCAGATGGGGACTCCTGGGGGGATCTGAACGGGGAGAAGGGAGTGGCTTACAGGCCAATTCGTGGGCAGCCGCTGGCCTATCCACTGGTGTGCATTAATGCACTCTGCTTGGAGGAATGGCAGCCCGCCACCTGTGTGTCATGGGCCCTGCACTGCCAATGGCTGAGGGAGGCTCTTGTGGGCATTCGGAGCCGGCTGCCAGCGCCGCGAGGCTCTGGGTGGCTGTGGGGGGCAACACAGTGACCCTGTGAAGTCAGAGATGGCTGCAGATTTGTGACAGGCCCAACCTAGTGCTTGCCCGGCAGCAGGACCACGTCTGTTCCCTGGCACAGGGCATCCCCACCTGGCCCCAGAGCTGACGCCACCCAGGTCAGGCAAATAACCAGAATGAATTTTTAAAAGTGTCAGCACAGCCCCATTGGCCTTTTCAGAGGCTGTGGATCCCCTGTGCCAGCCAGCCCTGCATGGTGGGGCGGGGGCAGAGATGGAGGGGGGATGCCCCGTGCCTGCCGGCCAGCCCTGCATGTTGGGGCAGGAGCAGGGATGGAGGGGGGATGCCCCGTGCCTGCCGGCCAGCTCTTCTGCATTGTGGGGCAGGAGTAGAGGGGGATCCCCCGTGTCTGGCCAGCCCTGTGTGGCAGGGGAGGGATAGGAGGGTCCCTCGTGCCAGCCAGCCAGCCCTGCATGGTGGGGGTTAGGACAGGGTGGCTCCCTGATGCCAGCTGGCCCCATGTGGCCGGGGAAGGCCGGAGCAGGGCGGGAGATCTGTGCAGTGGCTGAACTGAGTGTTGGCGTCTGCAGAATCCACAAACACATCAGAGCTGAGGATCTGCCGGATGAACAAGGAGTGCGGGCCCTGCACGGGCGGGGAGGAGCTCTACCTGCTCTGCGACAAAGTCCAGAAAGGTAACGGAGGGGAAGGGGATTGGTGCTGCAGCTCCATAGGACTGGGGAGGAGGGAGTGGGTGAGCTAGAATGGCGGGTGGGAGGAGGCATGGAGCTCTGGTAGAAGGGGAAGGGGTTGGGGGGTCAGATGGGCTAGTTCTGGAGCCCTGCTAGACCGAGAGGCGAGGGGAGGTGATGGTGTGGGGCCTGTGGGGGGCACATGCTCACTCAGAAGTCTGTAGAGCTCAAGGCCAGGAGGACCCATTAGATTAGCCAGTCTGACCCAGCATTGCACGGGCCATTGCATTGCACGGAAGTGCCCTGTGCTGAGCCCAAGGACATAGTTACACCAAAGGGTTTCAGTCCTCGGACACTGCGCTGCTGAGAGCCACGGGCAGAGGACTGGAGAGACCCAGGTGCCCCCAGTGGCCAGGCCCCTGCCACAGCAGAGAGTTGATTAGATGAGACGTGGCCAGCTGATCTACACCCGTCAGCCAGGAAAGGTGAAATGCCCCAAGGTCCCGTCAGTCTGACCTGGGGGGAGGATTCCTGCCCTGCTCCAAACCTGGAGGTCAGCGTGACCCTGAGCAAGTGTGAGAGACCCAGCAGCTAGACAAGTAGGCAGGGAATTCTCTGTGCTACCATACTGTGTGGGCCTGGGGTCTCCTCCCGTTGCAGCTGGATCTGGGCCCCAATCTGTCCCCAGCTCCTCCCACCCAACCCAGTCTTCTGGGGCACCCCCTTGCCTGCCAGTCACCCAGTCAGCTCCCCAGCCCTCACCCCACGTCCCCCGCAGAGGACATTGCCGTGGTCTTCCGGAGGGACGCGTGGGAGAGCAAGGCGGACTTCTCGCAGGCCGACGTGCACCGGCAGATAGCCATTGTCTTCAAGACACCCCCGTACCAGCACCTGGACATCCTGGAGCCGGTGGAGGTGGAGGTGTATTTGCAGCGCCTGACAGACAGCGTCTGCAGCGAGCCTTTCCACTTCACCTACCTGCCCAAGGACCATGGTAACCGCCACCCCACAAAGCCCTTCACAGCCCCTTGGGGAAAGGGGAGGTCAGGGCAGGGCCCAGAGCAGCCCCTCAGGGGAAGGGGGGTCTGGGGAGCCCAGAGCAGTCCCCGCCAGACACAGCCCCTCATGGATAGAGGGGTCGGGGGGCCCAGTGAAGCCCCTGCCAGTCACAGCTCCTGGGGGGAGAGGGGGAGGACTCAGAGCAGCCCCCACTGGTCACAGTCCCTTGGGGAGAGGGGAGGGCCCAGAGCAGCTCCCACCGGTCACAGCCCCTCGGGGGTAGGGAGGGTCAGAGGGGCCCAGCACAGCCCCTGCCAATCACAAAACTGGGTGACTGGGCAACAAAACGGCAGATGAAATTGAATGTTGATAAATGCAAAGTAATGCACATTGGAGAGCATAATCCCAACTATACATATACAATGATGGGCTCTAAACTAGCTGTTACCACTCAAGAAAGAGATCTTGGAGTCATTGTGGATGGTTCTCTGAAATCATCCACTCAATGTGCAGCGGCGGTCAAAAAAGCAAACAATGTTGGGAATCATCAAGAAAGGGATAGATAATAAGACAGAAAATATCATGTTGCCTCTATATAAATCCATGGTACGCCCACACCTTAAATACTGCGTGCAGATGTGGTCGCTCCATCTCAAAAGAGATGTACAGTATTGGAATTGGAAAAGGTTCTGAAAAGGGCAACAAAAATGATTAGGAGTATAGAATGGCTTCTGTATGAGGAGAGATTAATAAGACTGGGACTTTTCAGCTTGGAAAAGAGGTGACTAAGGAGGGATATGATAGAGATCTATAAAATCATGAGTGGTATAGAGAAAGTAAATAAGGAAGTATCAGAGGAGTAGCCGTGTTAGTCTGAATCTGTAAAAAGCAACAGAGGGTCCTGTGGCACCTTTAAGACTAACAGAATAAGGAAGTGTTATTTACTCCTTCTCATAATACAAGAACAAGGGGCCACCAAATGAAATTAATAGGTAGCAGGTTTAAAACAAATACAAGAAAGTATTTTGTTCATGCAATGCACTGTCAACCTCTGGAACTCCTTGCCAGAGGGTGTTATGAAGGCCAATACTATAACGGGGTTCAAAAGGGAGCTAGATAGATTCATGGAGGATAGGTCCATCAATGGCTATTAACCAGGATGGGCAGGAATGGTGTCCCTAGCCTCTGTTCGCCCAAAGCTGGGATTGGGTGACAGGACATGGATCAATTGATGATAAACTGTCTGTTCATTCCCTGTGGGGCACCTGCCATTGGCCACTGTCAGTAGACAGGATACTGGGCTTGATGGACCTTTGGTCTGACCCAATATGGCTGTTCTTATGTTCTTATAGCCCTGTTGGTGGGGAAAGGGGGTCATGGGACCCCAGAGCAGCTTCTGCTGGTCACAGCCCCTGCGGGGGACACACACCAGAGCAGCCCCCACCAATCACAGCCTTGTTGGGAGGGAGGGGGAACATGGGGGCCCAGAGCAACCACCACCAGTCACAGCCCCGTTGCGGGGGAGGGGGGTCACGGGGGCCAGAGTAGCCCCTGCCGCACACAGCCCCTCAGGGAAAAGTGGTCAGGGGCCCCCAGAGCAGCCGTTTCTGGTTATAGCCCTCTGGAGAGGGTCGGGGGGCCCAGAGCATCCCCCACTGGTCACAGCTCCTCAGAGAAAGGGAGGCCAGGGGGGCCCAGAGCAGACCCTACTCGTCAGCCCCACAGGGTGCAGCAGGGCACGTGCCCAGCTGGTGCCAGGCAGGTTTTGGGAGCCCTTGGGCAGAGGTGTGTGGCAATTTCCCATGCTTCAGGCCGTGCCCTCCTCTGCCTCAATCTCTGCAGACGCATATGGGGTGCATGTGAAGAGGAAGCGGGGGATGCCGGACGTCCTGGAGGAGCTCTCAGCATCAGGTGAGTGTGAAGGCCTCACACCAGGGCAGGCTGGGGGGCTACGAGGATCGGGTTGGCCTGGCCATGGCCCTTGCAAGAATCTCTTGGCTCCTGGGCCGGTTCTGCCCATGCCAGGGATGACTGATGACTCCAGCCTGGGTGCTGGAGTTTCCGGTGGGATGGGATGAGAGGA